>NW_020450927.1:1253286-1419640 GCF_003343035.1 Apteryx rowi | reverse complement strand
CCCCGCTCCATGCCCCCGGCCGGCGCTGCCGCCGCCAGCTCGCCAACATGGTGCCGCCCGGCGCCATGCCCCCGCCCCGCAGCCAATAGGCAGGCTCACCGCCCCCCCGCTGCCCGCCTCCCAGCCAATGAGGCGGCCGCTTTCTCCTCGCGAACGRCTCATGGCGCGCCCTCTCATAGGCCGGGGCCTAGGACCCTCTTCCCCCTTCCTCCAATAGCAGCGCCCGATGGAGCGCCACCTCCGGCTGGCCGGCGGGGCGGGAGGGGGAGTAACACCCCCCCCCCGGGGTCACACACACCTCGCGGCGCCATGTTTGGCCTCGTCACGCCTCGCTGGGCCAGAGCAGCCCTTCGGCACGGCCTCCGCTACACAAGTATCAGCAGCATAGCACGCAGCAGAAGTTGCCCTCTAGAAATCCACCACCACTTAAAAAGAACAGGCCCAAAGAGCTGTATGGGCAGAAAGCCCCGTACGCCAGAGCTCAGCGAGGGTGACACCAAGGAGGGCAAATCAAAGGTGGTGCCAGCAACCCCCACACGCATACTAACAGCAGCCTTCGCTACAACAGGCATGTGCTGTTTCTTCCCCAGGGTCCCAGCAGATAATACCTAATGAGTTTCCAGCCCTTCCACAAATCAGATATTAAGGTCTCTTAACAGGACACTTGGGAAATAAGGAACAGCCTTAGGAAAAGCCTGGTTTAAATAACATGCCTGGCATCACGTAGGAACTCTGACTGAAGCAAGACTGGGCTTTCCTCTTGTAAGAAAACATGTAACCATTGTCATTAGGAGATACCCTTTTTCCCTTCTGGGCATCCCTGCTAGCTTGTGCAAAAGGCAAGGCAGCGTCCCACAGATCATTCCTTCACACACGGCAGTCTTTCCCAAAGGCACAAACAGACTCTCAAAAGATGCATTTCTCCCTGTATAGTCTATCGGTCTCAAAACTGCAAGTAGGACTCAGCAGCTAAATCACAGTAACAGTATTTAAATGGCAGCAGTGATAAAGATCCTTAAGGTGATTCTGTTTCACTTCCCTTTCCCTCCCTGACATCTCTGGCTGACCAGAGTATTTCCAACTCTCCAGCAGCTACCAGTTTCATACTTACCTGCCTGGTATATGGGATAAGGTCCAGACCATTCCTCTCTGTACATCCCTTGGAAATCTTTAAATACTTTAAAACTGAATGCAAGCCCACACTTGGCTAGAAGTGAGGAGATGCTTTAACAAGGGCTTTAAAAGTCAAACAATGCCCTTTTAAAACTTTTTAAAACAGAACTATAGGCTTAAAACTGCTGGTTTTGCATCAGCTTGTCATTTGGAAAAAATATAATTTATATTTTTCTAGAGTAACATTTTATTCTATTATTTAAATGAAATGACTGTAGCTGTGTAACTGCTGCCGCCCCCTTCACTGTTTTACGCTCCCAAAACAAGGCACTTCCCTGGCCAGCAGTGCCCTGGCCAGGTTTTTCTGCTCCGTTTCCCTTTGTGGTGCGTCTTGGCCTGAGAGCTCCTTTCACACTGGCCTCCCTTTCCCCATCCGACTTGTTTCTTCCTTTTAGTCCCCAAATTCAGACAGACATCCTCTGCCCCATCCCCAGGATTCCCAGAGCTGTGGGTCATTCCAAATTTAACCCAGCTGGAGCCCTCTATCAGTGTGCACCTGTTTCAGCCCTTTGGCTTCCCGCTCACCTATAGAGCACATGCAGGGAAACACTACTGCATTCAGAATTAAGCATTTTGCTTATGTTAGCCAAGCTGCAACTATGTGGACTACTTAATATTTTATTATTCCAGTTGAAGGAATTAAACATTTTAGAATGAGTCAATAACATCAATGGAAATACACAACATATATTTTAATGGGCTTTAAAAATACCAAGCTCTTACTGAATGCTGCAATCTACATTTAGAGCACTGTGTGAACACAGTTCCTCAGGGAATCTTTTACGGATTCAAAATAATAGGTAATCTGGTTTTATACTTTAGTTAATGGATATGAGAACTATTATGTCAGTCTCAAATAGATTTTGTGACAAAAATTCCTATAACAATGTACAAAATATTCAGAGGTATCTGATTTCTGTGAATCTAGAAGTATGGACCTAAAAAATATCCCTCCTTTTAAAGTTTACTCATGGCATGAATAGAATTTGTATATCTATGCTCATGCTATTTAAAATAATTTATTAATCTAAATTTGTTGTTTTTCTATGTTCATCCATTCCTAATTAAATAAAATAATGCTCCAGTGTTGATTTAATTTAGTAGGAATTACTTGGATCTTTGGCAGGGGATATGCAGCTGGTGCAATGCCAACCTATCTCAGCAGGAGTCACCACTGAACAGCACAGAAATGTTCTCAGAAAATATTACAGCAAGTAATACAGAGGAGCAGTTGGTTGACAACACACAGCTATTCCAGTCACGCACACCCAGGGCACACAATCACTGTATTCACTCCATACTGCCATCTACGCATCCCACACCTCTAGGGTCCCTCACTATCCAGAACACTTTCTCCATCTTTTTGGCTCCCCTTGCTATTCCTGATTGCTTTTTGTCCCTTTTGCCTACTCTGCTTCCACTTAATCTGGAATTAGTCTGTCAAACCATGGAATATCACTCCCCTCCCTCCCTTCTACTCCTCCTGAGAATACTCCATGCAGCAAAGCGTTTGTACTACTACAATGTTCCCTACCAACCTGGTACACCATCCAGTTCTCCTGCAATTGCATCTTGCTTTTTATTGCACAAACTGCTGCTTAAGACTAGACATTGAGGGGTTTTTGGTTTTTTAATTTGTCTGAGGGGAGGGAAGCCCCTTGCATATAGACTTACAAAAGTCTCTTACCCAAACCATCCTATATCCTTGGATGAGAGATGCAAATGAAGCAGATCTGAAAGCCAAGTCAGAGAAACAGGGAATGCCAAGTCTTAATTAGTGGGGTAATGAAAGCAACTAAACAATTTCCATTCTTCCAGGATAGATTCTGTTCTTGTGGTCATCCACAGTGAAGGAAATGAATTGCTGCTCAGCAGCTTAGATACCCCCATCTCTGTTATTTTCTCCTTAACGCTGCAGGAGAACAGAGCTCACCGCCAGGCAAGGAGGAGCTGCAGGAATACAGACACATTTTTGGTTGTCAAGAAAGAGTGGGACTTGCTGAGAAATGCACAGCACTTCTGTCCTGAACAGTCTGGCTTCCTCCATAAGCCAAAAAAGAGTTTTTCTGTGGTGCTGGAAAGCAGTCCCGTCCAGAAGAAAGGACAGAATTTGGTTGGGAATTTCTCATCTTGCATGTGGATATAACCTCTTCTATGCAGAACATCCGAAATTTGTTCGACAATATACATCCTAACAGCACTACCTTCATTATCATTGGCTAATTGTGACTAGATAAACATATTTCAATGCAATACTTTCCACTCATTAGGATTGCAACAATCACTGCATTTGTAGGCTGGAATGTCTGAAGTGGAAAATAAATATATTTCTTTCCAGGCATCTTCCCCCCAAACCGTTTCATTTTTAAGTTTAGCAATGAAAACCTTTTCAAACAGATTTTAAAAAGGCCCTTTGAAAATCATACCTAATATTTTATGATTTCCTACTCCAGACCTCCAAGAGTCACAAGCAAACATCTTCACAAACATCCATACGCAGGGTACTTTTCTTGTGCATGGTTATTGCTAGAGGAAAAGATACTTAAATATATATAGTAATAGCATAGTTTCATTGCTATGGACTGCATCACTCCTAGCCTCTCAGCAAATTAAAGTTTTAAACTCAACTACGATTATGGTTTTCATTATTAATTAGCACATCAATATTTTAGTGCTGAGCACTTGGGTACAGTTACAGAAACATTAGGAGCTAGAAGTGGCCAAGTGGGTTAGGTAATGGACAAGTCATGGAGCTGGGGATGGTGGATGACAGGGGGACCAGGAAGAGACAGCAGCTGTGAGAGACAACCACCTTTGGAAGCTGACAGATGAATAGCTCTGTTATCCTTTGCCAAGGAGGGACAGCAGACCCTGGGAAGATCAAGAAAAAGAGCTGAGAGAACTAGGGTTGCCTAGAAAACCTGAGCTAAAACTGGCTGTGGCAGCAAGGACTATCTTGGGCTGGGGAACAAGGTCTGGCTGGGGAACAGCAGTCAAATGACTGCCTCAAAAGCTGGGGCCAGTGTGGGAAGGAAGCCAGAGAGACTGTTAAATAATTCTATCTGCTCCAGGAAAATCTTTGCATGCCCAGAAGAGAAGGCTTTAAATCAACATACACACTGTCACCAGATGCTGCACAGATCTTCCTATTCAAAGAGATGTGTGATCCAGGCAACAGACTAAAAATCACAGATTTATAAAATACAAAAGAAATTCCTAAGTCAAGAACACCACTTAGACCCAGTGAAGTGTGTTAAGTGTTGCTCCACAGAAGATATCTGTATAAAATAAAACCATGAGCCAATGGAAACAATGGGCTAAAGTTACAGAAATAATTTCAGACAGGGTGACGCCAAGGTCAAGTATCAATCACAAGCTATCAGATAGAAACTCTTGAACCAAATAGGTGCTATCTCCAGCTGTATAGTTCAGAACAGATATCAGTGCTTTTACTTCGGAGTTCTTGGATGCTGCGGGTAATGGGAATAGCAAAAGAGCCTGAAATAGTGCGGCCAGCTCAATGCTGGTTGGCAGCACAGACAAAACAGTGCCTGGGGAAGGATGGGGCTGAGGGGGTTGGAGGCAATTTTGTGCATGGGGTCTTCTCCATCTTGCCAGGCTAGGCTGAACTTGCACCCATCAGAGCTTTAACTACCAGCTAAACCAAGCAAGCCTTTGTAGGGCAGAGGAAAAGCAAGGATGACACGAGAGGACTCAACCAAGGTGACCTAATCAGCTCTAAGTTCACAGCAGTTTTGCTGGCATCTAAGGATCAGACAGGCCAGATGGGGATTGCTCCTCTTTCCTGAACCCTGTACGGAGGGAAGGACAGGGACTTTGCTTGTGGAAAACTCCCCCGTAACCAGTGAAACACCAACTGCTTGCTGCACACAGCAGTATGGCCGTACTTGTGGTGGAGTATAAGATGTTGGACATATACAACAAGTCACAGTTCCAAAGACAAGTGGGGTTAATAGTTCAAAGCTATTAAAATAAAAATCAGTATTAGGCATCTCCACAAGGCAAACTTTTACAGTGGCTATGACAACAAACTATATCTGATTTTTATATCTGATTTTTACCAGATCATAAAAATACATCTATTACGTAAGATCAGGCGCTATCACATGAGAATAACCCGAACTTCACACTTGCACAAAACTTGGTACACACAGGCTGTGCGGAGACCTCCCTTTCCGGATCCAGTTTGAGATAGTACAGCCTYGGGCTGCCCCTCGCTGCCCAGCAGCTGAGGCCACTAGCAGCAAATTTCTGCCAGCAGAGAAATTCTGCGTTACCACTCCCTAATCTGCTCCAGGGAAAAGTCAACAGGGTGGCCTTGTATAGGTGCTTTAATTTGGGGGATTTTGCCCAAAGCAGATTAGGAGGTGCACACCAGAACTGCTCCCCAAACAGCGCTGGGTATGACAGTTAAATAAGAAACTATACGTGTTAATATTTTAATAAATCACCACACCCTGAAGCATGAAGTTAAAGCAGTTGTACAAGAGATTGCTCCATCTCCCAGCAAAGTCAAAGAAAAGGCCATCATAAATTTCAGCAGAGATTTTGACTGATCTCCAAAATAAGAAGCAAGCCAGAGGCAAACTTAAGGATGATGAAGTGCTGGTCATTCAGTACATTTCTTTTTGATATTAAGGGGGAAAATGGGGTGTCAGGCTTGTTTATAAAGTTAGATTCTGATTTCTATAATTAAATAGTTGAGATTCCCCCCTCAAAACTTTTTCTTTAAGAGAAACAAAAAGTATATGTTTAATATTTAACCTCCTCTTTAATTGCTTTTAAATGTCGCTACAAATCAAACCTTTTTTTGCTTGTCATACAAGTGACAGGCGACACTAACACTCAGCCTCTCCATCTAAACAGGGAGACTGGTCAGTAAATAGTACAACACCACAAATTCACATTACACAAGCTGATTTTATGCTTTCTGCCTCACCACTGGCATCTGTGTGTGCATATCCTTAAAAATTCATCTCAATGCCTGAAAATATCCCTCACATCTCCTTTCCTCTATCCCTCCTCTGCCCATGTGGCTGGCACAACACTAAGAAAACAAATTGAGTCTCATCGATGACCCCTTTCTGGCTGCTGCCCATTTTTCTTTGTGGGAGCAGCCAAATCCCAGGTGGATCAGCCAGTGGAGCGGCAGCCAGCTCATTTAGATCGAACTAGACTCGGCTGCTGCGTGACAAGAGGGAAAGAGTCCTGGCCCCTTTGCCACAAACCTTTCTCTTCTAAGTAAAGTATTCAGAGGAATAAAATGAGTGAAAAGCAGTTAAGTCAGTAACAGCTTCATGAAACCCAGATGGTGGTTGGGGTGGATTTCCCRTGGAGCACAACTACATCCTGCATCCTTCAGCACCAGCCACAGTGTTGGGTGAAGAGGGGGAAAACAGGGATCATTAAAATCTCAGAGCTGCACATGCAGCAGCACTGAAGTGGCCATTGCAAATCGGTCAGTTCAGCCACTGCATAAACAAAATCCAGGGAGTTAGATGTTTTATGCATGTTCGTGTTTTGCAGCAAAGGAGTGAGAGATTAAAAAGCCCTGTTATTTTGTTTACAGAAGATTCATTTTTAAACTGAACTGCAAATCTGGTTGGGTTGTGCCAGGAAGCATCGATAGCCAAACTCACTTTTTGTAAGGTAGAATCTGGTAAATAAAAGCTGTGTGCATTATTATGAGCCTTGTTTGAAAGATCAGGGCTCCACACAGACTGGRAAAAGAGAAAGGCAGAAGAGGGCTGCCTTGCATGGCAAGCAAATCCCATAGAGCAGGACAGTGCCAAAGAAAAGGAGCAATCCTTATAATACCTGTACCACTCATTATAAATAAGTGCTAGGGGTATTGTATTCAAAAAATAGCACTCTCACTAGCTTCTCAAAGTGAGCCCCAGGCACCTGAGAGGTCAAAAAGAGTTCCTCTGCTGGGATGAGATGCCAAYCAGGTGGGGTAGGTTTTATATATATTTGTTTCTCTTTCTTTTGTATGCTTGTATTAGCCTGCAATAATTAAAGATGATATCAAAATCATAGCTATCTGACTTGAGTGAACCAAGTAAATTGTACAAAGGCTCTTACGGTTCTTCCTGCTGCTTTTCTAGGCTGTCAGCAGACTCACGCAGATATTACTGTTTTTTCTGACTCACAGTGCAAAGTTCTTCAGTCTTCTAGCAAGCTTTCTAAAACGAGCTCAGCAGCTCTGAGATAGGTCAGAGTAAGGATCCTAAAGACAGGCTTGAGAGACTGACTAAGACCTTTTCCCCCTCACCCCCCAAGTTATTTAATCTTGACCCTAACTTGACTGCCTATATGACAGTAAAATTCTGGGGCAGAAGATAGCTGCTTTCATGAAAAAGGCCAATTTATCTCCTAGTGGGAAGGGAGATCATCCAAACTTGCCTAACCTTTATTAGAAAGAAATGATTGATACTGTCTGTACTCCATGGTTACAGGTCAAAAAACATCCTTACAGATATGCTCTCCATCGTTTTCCTTCAGGGCTTTAGGCAGTCCCATAGAATATGGGATGAATTCATCTATTTTTGTTCAGAAGGTGGCTGCAGTACCATTCCCAGGCAGTAAATTTAGGAGACAACCGCAAAGAAAGATACCTCTGTGAATGACAGCCCAGAGGCCCAAGGTGGCCCGGCTGAGGGGACGCACATGTTACCCRATCTGCAGCTGGCCCTGTTGTGAACAGCTACGAGGAAAGAAGCTGAGGAATACTGCATTTGAAACATTCCCAGGTGTTTTTTTTCGTTTTTTTTTTTTTNNGGGGGGGTGGGAATGGCAAGCTCAGCCATTTGGGGCTAAGCTAGTCACATTTTGAGTCTTTAATCCTATTTCCATGAGCCTTTCCAGTCTTGGAAGCTGGGCCTGTGCCTAAGAATTTTTAAAATGTCTATAAATACCTTTTATCTCAAAGCTCTTTACAAACAGACATGCAAGGTCTGCACAGAAATCCCTTCACCTGTCATTGAGATAGGGCTCCCTCTTAAAAATGAGGTGACAGGTTGACCAGTTTATTGCTACCCTACGCAGCAGATTTGGATAGAATATTAAAAGTTGATCTTGACCCAGCTGAAGTATGGAGGTAGAGGGAGTATTGACCTGGCTTGGTGGTTAAGTAAAATTGCGATTGGGCCACCATCCTGGAGCTGAAATATCAATTCTTTTAAGAAGCAAGAGGGTATCTTCGAAGGTCCTGTTACGTTAGAGCTTGAGCTTCCTCTAAAATGGAAGGTATCTCCAAAGATGGAGCGCTGGTCCAGCATTAAGACCAATCCACTAGCATCATTCCTTCAGCGGGCAGATGATTCCTGAACATCCCATAGATTAAGAGTAATTGCACCCTGTCTTATCCACAAAGATAAAACTTCTCCAAACAAAACAAACAAAACAAACCAGAGATAAACTTCTCCATGCAAATGGTTCTAGCAACAATTAAGTTTGCATGATAAAATAACAGTTCACTTCTACTGTGCCTTCTGTCCTCGCTCTGCCCAATCTGACCCAGAAATAGTTTTCCCCTCTGCAGACAATACAAACGTGAGAATTAAACACGTTATAAAGCATCAGCCTTGAAGGAAATTACTTAGGCAAGGCATTCTCAATGTGAATATTGAACTTTCGGCATTCAATTTTGCAGTGTTGCAGAGAGAATATGAAAAACGGAGTGCTCTCATGCTTCCATTTTTTCCTGTGCAATGCATGGCTGCTCTCAAATTACCAGGGACCTCCTCACTAGCCACCCTCTTATTTTTGATCTTTAACCCTAGATGTCAACAGGGACCCCATCCTCAACTGGAGTGAAAATGGAAGTTTATCCCATTGTATTTGGGACTCTTTCTGCCCAGAAGTAATGTCAGAGCACACACACAGTAAGCTGTCCGAAGGGAGCTTCCCTGCAAGACCCACTTGCAATAGCTAGGCAGCCACATAAGTGATCTGCAGCAAGAACAAGCAAAACAGAAGGCTATTGCTCTGCATATTAAAAATGCAAAGTTACAATCAGACAAGCCTTTTTTGCTCTTACATTTTTAAGCAACAGTCCAGACTTTGGACCAGAAACAATATAGCGTCCAGACTTCACTGCAATGTGGAGCTGTTCTCTCCAATGGCTCTAGCTGTGAAGAAGAAGAAAGTCAGCCCATTACAGATACACTCTAAATCTTGCAAAATACTTCTCATAATGCAAGAACCATTCTTTTCGGAAAATGTACTTCTGTGGTTTTAGCTACAAGATAGGGTTTTTTAGTTATGTATTACTTTTAATAGAAAAAATATAAAGGGCTTTTATATTTTAATTGGACTTCTGCTTTATAAAAAGATGAAACTTTTCAATGGAAAAAAATTGAAGTTTTATCTAACTTCAGGAATATAGCAGGAATATAGCCAGTCATTTCTGCCCCCAGATTACAGGAACAAGAACTGGCCAAACTTGCAGAATGTTCCTCCACGTGTCTCCACAGGGTGTCAGTGTTATTTCAAATTTGGGTCATTTTACGCTGGAATCAGATTAATTTCCTCACTGTGTTATTGTTATGAGTCTGCTCCTCCAAGAGCTGCTGCTGCCACAGCCTGTTTGCTGAAGCGCTCTCTCCTTCTTCATGAAATCAGCATTAAAATAAAACTCCTTAAAATGGGGAGATAGAAACACAAGGTCATGGAGGACTGGAGACACAACTGGAGGATTTCGGAGAGATTTGGAAAGGCAGCTGACATTCACCACTCAAAATCTGCCTGGTGGGATTCCCAATTCCTCCCACATGACTGTCCTTCAGCAGGTGACCCAAAGCTCTCTTTCATTTGCACCTACCCAGGACCGAGCATCCTTTCCCTGATATGTAGCCACATCTCCGGCCCCTCAGGAGACTGCTGCAACCCATTCTCTATTTTAAACCTGCTTGAAAGGCTGAACTTGAGGCAGAATAAAATTGTTTAAGTTGACCCCTGCCAAAAACGGTTTTATGGCCATGTTGCTAATATGGCTCTGCTGAAACAAAGTCYCACTGTACTCCGGCAGTGGTGGCAGCTGTGGGCTGCAAGACACGATATACCTGCCGGCCCACTCCCGGGGATACGCAGGCCAGCTGTGGTTCTTCTGCAGGGACTCAGCTAGGACGCCCGCCAAACCGACGACGCCGTTCTCAGCCGCTTTGCTCAATTTCCATATCCAATATCCATTTAGCTCACCTTCAGGTCAGGCTGACATTCAGACGCTAGTTCCCCAGCTAACCTGCAATTTGGGGACAGTTATTGGGCTTCAGGCTTCAGTTTTACATCCAACAGTGATGAATCCTGGGTCAGGAAGTTTCCAGTTATTAATTACTCATCATTTCCCATTTCAGTTTGTTATTGTGTTATTCTAACACAGGGTGTTTCTTGTCCTTGTTGAGGACATCATCCCAAAGAGCTTTTGCTGAAAACAACACCCGAGAACAYGCGTGTGCAGGGACGGCCAATAAGCAGGCAATATACTGCGTGCTTTAGCCCTGCAGATGATACGCTCTGCCTTAGACATCAGGCAGCAGTCTGACAAACAGTTGCATCTTTATACAGAGAAACCAGCTTAAGCTGCCCCTCCTTACCACCCTTGCCACTGTTTATCCTCCCATTCCTATGCCAACCCCCGAGCTGTGTGAATACAATTGCCTGTGAGGCCCTGCAGTAAACCAAACTGCGGAACTGAGCTATGTTTAAAAATAATCTGGCAAAAAGTAAGTACATATATAATTTAACCCAGGGTAATTATCCTACCTAATTCAGCAGCTGGCTGCATAACAGTAGTGCTAGCAGGAGCAAATATGGGAGGAGCGGAGGGGAGAAAGGTGCTGACCAAAGTCACTGCTGCTGCCAGTAGCCATGGTCAACCCAAACCTTTTGAGTTTGATTTGCATTAGAGCAAGAGAAGAATTCCCACATCTACAAAAGTATCTCAGGGGCCGATTTCCCATAGATTCAGGAGGACCATGAAAACCCTCCGCAAGCAGGCTGCTTGCTTTCCTTATGAATGCATCCCAGACTCACAAAGCCAACAAGCAGGGGCTGGGAAGAGGCCCCTGGGCTCCATGGCAGTGCTCAGCAGCTCGCAGGTAGCCATCCATGCGATCATAGCTAGTCAGAAGCTGGTCCATGGTCTGGGCTGGGTCCTCCACTCAGTGCCCAACCTTCCTTGTTAGAGCCCAGCTGAAGGACTCTTCTACGGGATGCCCACTACCCCTGCAGTTATTGCTGCTTTTTCTATTGCAGGGGACCTGGAGGAGTTGGAACATGACAGGGGCAGGTCACCCAACAGGCCAAGGGCCTGACATTGCATTAAATGGCCTGAAGAAAGGCCAGGCTCTGGGACCTCTACCAACTATTTTCAGCACAGAGGCAGGACAGGAGGAAATTTCCTCAGGCCACAGCTTGCAAGAGGAAAACAAGGAAGATCATGTGCCCCAAGAAAACTGCAAAACAAGAGAGCATCTTGCAGGCTTTCAACAAGACTCCAGTTGCTGCGCTCTGGGTTGGTCCTGGCTGGACGAAGACAGCTGGTCCTTTCTCCTTTCCCTTACCACAGCAGAGCAGAGCGCCAGACAGCCTACCAGCCTCACAGCAAGCCCCGCTTCTACTTGAAGCTACCTGGTGGTCTGCAGAACATTAAAAAGAAAAAAAATTTGGAACAGCTGCACAAGATGATGGTAGAGAAGGGATACTGACTGGGACCACTGTGGCTATTTCTTCTGGCTTTAAAAAAGAAACATCATGGCAGCTATTTAGTATGGTTTTGAAAATTCAAATATTGACAGAAGGAAGTTTTCCAAAGGATGCCAGCAGCTTTTGCAGCAACCCCAGCAGTAGAAACACACTGCAGTGTCAGATGTGGGCTGCAGCACAGACCAAACCCACAAGCTCCACGCAGGCGGCAGAGTGACCAGCTGAGCAGCAGCAGCAGCGCTTCACCTTTCCGTGAGATGTTTGCCTGTGCACTGGAGAAGGGGGGCCACGAGGGCTGGAGGATGGGAGGGAGAGACTGAAATGCCCGGAGGAACTACAATTGCACTTGCCAAATTCTGCATTTTACTGGGAAAGGGAGAGAGTGACTTCACTTTTACCTCCCCTTCCCCACTTCCCCTGCCCCAAACAGACAGATGTGGCTTTGCAAGAAAATTAATTACAGATGGAAGCTAAAAAAAGGAAAAAAAAAATCCCTCAACCACAAGGCTTTTTCCTCTGCAGACTTGAGGATGGATGGGGTGACCTGGGAAAACTGGCAGATGGAAAACTCATTACAGATGTGAGGTTTGGAGAATAAGGCTGCGGGACAATGTGAGAGTTGTAAATTTTAAGTTTGGGGGGGTACAAATGCATTGCTTAGCAACAAAAAACAAATAGGAAACAAGAAGCCTCACAAGAGAGATGCTTAAATATTTTCAAATCCCTATTTGAGGTGAAGACTACATTACCAGAGACCTGAGGAGCTGCTATTCTCAACAGCTAATGCAGCATAGTCAAGACAGAAAGAAAATCAGGACTTTAATCTCTTTTGAGCACACAAATTGTGTTTAACTTATTTTGGGGAAATAAAAGGAATATTTGTTTGTTTCCATACATGTTTTGCACAGCACATACATGACAAGATCAGAATACATGGTGCACCTTTAAGCACCCTGCTGCTGAGGAAGGACTTCTCACAGTGTGCAAATACCTGCGGGAAAGCCGCTTTGCTGGGGTGTGGAGTCATTGCTACCATATGCCTGACCCTCACTACGTGGTCCAATGCCTTCCTAGGCTGCTGCATAAATCTTATCCTAAAATTCCTGACATCTCAAAGGATGGCCGGGGGCCTCCATCTCAAGAGGCAGGAGAAGGGTGAAAAAGAACAGATCACCTGGAAACAAATGTTGAATGTTTTGCACCATTTCTTCACTGTGAAAGGACAAGGACAAAGGAGGAGAAAAAAAAAGACATTACCAGCTTTGGAGGGTCAGAAGTTACTGCTTTTTGCCTTTTTTCTTAATCCCTTCATACACTAGGAGTAAAGAAAAGTAAACCTCAAAGCTTCCAGATGAGCCAGTGACCAAAGCCCTACCTTCTGCAGGAAAACAAAGGGAACTCGCTAAGTATTAAAAAAGAAGTTCAAAGAAAGCAAAGCTCGCTTTTAAAAATCGTTTCCTTCCAAGAGCCTGTTAAAGTAGTTCTTCAAATACATACTTATATACACTTACACATAAAAGTAACCGAAGGATTAAATCAGCCTCAGGTAGTTCTTTGCACTGGTATGTCCCAGGTCTGGGGTACGTTGAATCGAGCAGGCGCAGAGCCCGTCCTGCGCCACCGAGCCCGACATCCTTCTGCTGCTTTCAGGGGGAGGCTCAGGTTAGTGYAGCTGTGAAATAAGCCAGACATTCCCATTTGGGTTAGCTGCTCTAGCTAAAAGGGATGCTCTGGGCCCATTTTTYCCCCCCCCTTTCTATGCAGTCCTGGGGGAAGGAAAAAAAGGGAAAAAAAAGCCAACCAACCAAAACTCCTGAAACGACTAAACCCCACAGCTTACAAAAGTTAAAATCAATATGAAAGTTCCCTGGAAACTTAAAACATCAGGTCAATAACAATAAAAAAAACTGTTTGGATATGAACATTGCCTTCAAAATTAAGGAAAAAGTGGAAACATAACAGACGCATCTTGTTTAACCCAAGGGCCAGAAATCCAGAGAGCAAACAAAGAACACTCGGAGAAGAGGCTTTTTGACACGAGCCTAAACAGTTCACYGCTCACACGGCTCTCCTCATTTGGAGGACCATCAGGGTTTTATCACCCTCTAGAAAGGGAAGACAAAGTCCAGTGTCAAAGGCAACTGAAAATTTTGCCTAGAAATGCATTCAGTTGCAGTAGTTTCTGGTATATTAATGAAGCCAGCTCTGGGTAAAAAAACAAAAACAAAAAAAAAACCCCTAAGACCAACAAAAAAAAACCCAAACCAAAAATAAACCACTCAAAAAACCAAACGGGAAATCTGGATATCATCATTCTTTACTTCGCTAAAAGACAGAGCGGGCCTGGAAGGGCTGCCTGGGGCCGTTGCGTCCTGTCCTGTCGCAGGGTTCACATAACCCCTTCCAGAGGCGCCCTGAGCTCTCACCAACAGTGCAGAAGTCCCAGACTGCCCCGATGAGACGGTCATGCTAGCAGGAGTGTGCCGAGAGTTACTGCCCTCTGCTTTCCAGCCCAAGGGTATTCGGCCAGACCCACTCTTCTCATGTCAACATCTTCCTTTCGCAGAAAGTGTTTTCCCTCCCTTTCTTCCCTCCCTCCTGTATCCAAGCTCTCTATGCTTTTTGTAAAAAAACCTCTCCGCCTTTGGTTATCAGAATAAGCTCTCTACTCTCTAAAGTTGCAATGTCTAAATCATGTTTGGGGGAGCTATGTCAGCAAGAACACTTGAGGGAAGATTTTTTTGGGGAGGCTCTAGTCCCATCTCCCAGTACACACCAATGTTAGCGCTATCATTTGTCTCCAGAGCTATGAATTACTGTTCAAAATAGGTGAGGTAACATCTAGGCCACCTGAAACTGCAAAGATGATGTGAATAGTTAATATGACAAATGTTAAAAAATTAAAAAAAAATCAAGATATTACAGGCTAAAACTGACTTTAAAGATGAAGAAAGGAAGTATTTCTATATAGATCCTTGGTGTTGTTAAAAATTAGTGCTACATCAGCTGAAGACACCAGGTGCAAATACCAGGGTCAAGATTCAAAGAATAGGCTTCAACCACAGTTAATCTCCAGCATTAGAAGTTGTTCAAAATCCAGTAAGATACCATTTTGTAGGCACGCTACAAAAACAGCGTAAATCAGAAAACACTGTCTGCTGCTATATGTCTGTACACCTGCCTAAAAGCCAACATTAAGCCATTCCTAGAAAACAGGCCCTTGGGAGATGGTTTGATGTTTCACCAAGAGTGTCATGTAACAAAAGCTTGTATGGGAAAGATTTGAGAAAGATGGTTTTGGCTTTGCCTGGGACATGAGCAGGGACCTAAACAGGCATACAGTAGAAAAGTAGAGTATGGAAGGCACGTGAACTTGTCCCCCTCTTTTTTTTTTTTTTAGAGAGAGAGAGGGAGAGAGAAAGGTGAAGGTGTTTTGAAGGGCACCATTTGTTGGTCTTATTTTCCTGTCTTTTCATTTCCCCGCTTTAGAAAGGAAAGGTGGATTTGATATAGCAATAATACTGCAGAAAGATGGAGGGGAAGAGAAAGGAAAAAGGGCAGGAGACCTCCACAGTCTTGGACTATCATCAGTCACACCACATGCAGTGTATCAGTTGGGTTGGGGGGGGGGGTGGCACAAAACACTAATATCCCCTTTTCTGTCTCCCTCTCTAAACCATGCTGACAGGACTACTGAGACATCTTTCTTTCATTGCCCTTGCAAGAAGTTCTCTGCTTTGCAGACCAAAGAAGTGAAGGGACATCTTTCCACTCCCTGAATTAAAGACCAGGTTATTAAGTCATCCACATGTCTCATTTACCATAGTGAAAAATCAGAGAAGGAAAATCCCTACTGGTGCAAAAATCACTTGATGCAGCAGCAATGACCTTCATAAACAAGGCCCTAGCAGCTCCCAGTACTTTTTCAGCCATCAGTTAAAACTAGTTGACAAGATGGTAAATACATACCAGAAGCTGACGGTCTCATCTAAGCCCAGACTCCCCTGCTGCAGCCACTGCTAATCATGCACCTAACCTGGGGGCTAACACTAGCTGGGAAGTTTTAGAGCGCCCCATTAGGTAGTCAGGGGCTTCGATTTCTAGGATCGAGGCGGCAGCACAAAGCCTGGGATCTTACACAAGRAAAGCCCTAAAATTTCCTCAAATTTCCCTCTCTCCAAAATTCATCTTGGTCTTCATTGTACAACGCAAGAAAGCAAAACAGAAAACAAACTCATTATTCCACCTTTGCCAGCTGCTTTTCATTACAACAAAGCTTCTTTTTCCATAACGTTCCCATCACACAACCAAACATCGAGAGATCAGCCTGTTGCAGCACCACCGCGGAGCCCAGCTTGCATTTTTCTGGAACAGAGGGGCATAGAGAAGGCACAGTGAGAAACGAACCTTACTCGGGTAGATTTTTTCCCGTATAAAGGTAGGCACTCCTCCCAAAACCCATGCACTCACAGCCAAAACCATTCCTCTGGCCAACAAAGCGACACCAAGTCTGAACTTGACCCAGGGAGTTTTAATGAAACAAAATGAAAAAAACCCTCAGAGTTTATCCATCCTCTTGAGTGAAAACAGGCTGCTAAAAATGACACTTGAATTCAGAGTGTTTTAGTGTGGGAACTGAAATCTTATCAGATATTCCACTGGAAAAGAGACAGAGCAGCTTCTCCAAGTGCGAGACGGYGCTGCTGCTCTTGGAGAGCGAACGGGAAGGAGCAGCCAGGGAGCTGGCCGGGCTTGCCTGGYCAAGCAAACCTCACTTTCTCAATGCTGCCGAAACCCCGGGTTTGATCCACACTTCATGGAGGAGGGAGATTTGGGGCAGGAGGGATGACAGGGGACGGAGTGCACAGAGCGATAGGAAGGGAAAGGGGCTGCTGTGTTTGAAACCCCTGGCTGTCCCGTCACTAGTGAAAAGACTCCTTCAGCTAGACATATCTGTCAGTCTCCAATCTGCCTTTCAAGATTACGATGCTCTTTGATTTCATTCATGCCTGCTGGAGGTTTTGCTTAAATATAAACAGCACCGTATTTCTGCAGGAATTAAAAAAAATACAAATAAAAAATGAAATAAGCAATTCCCCAAACCTCCAGGCACATTTTAAAGCACATTAAAAAGACACAACAGTAACAGCTTCATGCATACCACAGCTGCAGTGATTTGGAGCAAGAGTAAGAAGTGTTGAATGCGCTAGTGTTTTGTTGTAAAATACGGCCTATAGACTTTGCATTCAGGTGGGAGACCTCCCCAACACTGAAATCTCCCCTTCTCAGGCTGTGTCTTTTGCTAAGCACACAGACATCCATTCTGGCTTTTGCCAGCTTCACCATCCTCTCGGGTTCTCCGTCCTCCTTCCTCACCCGCAGCCCGAGTGTCTGCATCCGCTCAGCGAGGCCGAAGAGAAAGGAGGACATCTCTGCTATGTGCTCTGTCCCGAGGGAAAGCGTCTGCCTCCCCGCATTTGGCTGTGAAAAATGAAGAAAGGCAGCACCGACTAAAGCGCTGGCTCCGTTTCCAGAAGGGCCATTAGCTGCCTCCTTCGCTTCCCAGGAGCTGCCTTGAAGGAGGGCAAGAAATTCAGTGACTCCCACTCCTCCCACCTTCATTCTCTGCTCCTCCGTCCGCTTCGCATGTCAAACAGGCTGGACTCTGTGATAGCAGAGGCTTTTGTGAGGTCCCCAGGACTCCAGGAAACACAGGCAGCTTTACATTAGGATTTACAACCAGTAGGAGAAGAACAAATCAAGAGGTGTTTTACTACTTATGGTGAGGGACTATCAAAGCAGCCACAAGGTACTTTGCCAACTGTTTGGTGTTGTTTCTTTAGTTCTTGCTGGCAGCAGCCTTGGTTATTGCTCTGTTTTTCTTTCCCCTCCCACTCACTTATCTTTCATCTTACAACCTCCAACGTTGGCTTAATTGCATAGTACTGTGTGTGTTGGAAATCAATCCGCACAAACGCCAAAGAAATTTCAGCTGCTAAAAAAGGGGCAGCAGCTCAAGCTCCTGACAAACCTAGGCCAGGACACCACTCTAGCACTCTCATCACAATACTGGTTGCACCTAGAGTAGAAAATGAAATCCTGGACCTCAGCTCTAGGGATCCCAGGAATTGGGAACTGTGGCCTCTCAGCAGCAGCACCTCCGAATCTGCCCCGCCAACGTGAAGACTACAGCAAGACTAAGAGGAACTAGGAACATGGCCCTTGTGTTGGCCAGCCCACAGTCTCAAAACTCCCCCTGTAAAAGATGAGGACAACCACAAACCCATGAGCTCCTTCCTTCCTTCTTTACTTAGCCTAGATGCTTACCACATCAGCTTTTCTTCTGTCCAGGCGAGGAAGGTTTGCTGCCCTTGTCTGAAGGCAACTCTGCAAGTCTCTCTAGCTACCAGCAAAGGCAGAGTGCTCTGTGCTCTTGCTCAGATTTGGACTTTTGTTGTTTTCTGGTTTGAAACAAGGCCGAAGGATGAACAGCTTTTCCTTTGGTAAGCACAGGGATTTACCAACACATGCAGCACTGTGATTACTGGTAATGTCTTGGTTTCCTTTTTTTTGTTTTTTGTTTTTTTTTTTAATGATGTGAAGATCTCTCAGATACTGGCAAAAAAACCGAAAAAAACAAAAAAGAAGGAAGCCCCTATTTACACTGTAAATGGCATATGTACAAAATCTCTCTCTGAAAGACAAACCAATTTGCCCATTAAAGAGATGTAGGTGAATATATACTGACACTCATTTGCACTGTGTGCAAATAAAGGGGCCAAAACCAGGGCAGTTAYGTTTTATAGCATCACAAACGTCAGTAGAGATGGACTAGCTGCCTGCGTAACTTAAACAAAAATGAAGAGAGGGAGGTGGTGTACGCTGCTAATCTATGCTGGAGGGTTTAGAAGCAAATAAACTTCTATTAATCTTCTCAGGCTTGTATGTACAGATGTTTTACTTTGGGTAACACTATTTTAAGTTGAACCCAGACGTTGTAAATCAAGCTGCAATGCTCATTAAAAAAAGAAAAAGAAAAAAGCAAGCATTTATTCTGCCCTCTGCAGCACTCCAAGCAGTTCACCAGGGCAGGGCAGCCACCCCACGCACAGAGGACCTGCTCCAGCGGGCAGACGGCAAACCCGACCCTGGCCGCAAAACACGGTTCAAGAAGCGGCTCTCTTTGTAACTCGTTCCTCCCCACGCTGCAGTTAGAGACTTCAGGACTAGTGTTTCTCTGAACCAGGAGGCACTGGTGTGTGTATACACACACGTATATATAAATATATATAAATACGAATGAGATGACAACAACCATAGTTGTTGCTCCTGCCTTCCTCCATTTATTTTATTTAGGACCATGTACATGGGTTTTTTAGAATCAAATCCATTTTTTGGCTTGTTTGGGGTTTTTCTTTTGTTTGTCCCACTGAGTGGGACAAGACATTTTGGATGCCAAAACTGATTAAAAAAACCTAACATTTTTAAAACAAGATATATATAAGTTCTGTCTTCACTAAGAATCCCTCATGTTTATGAAAACCCCTATTCACCTTTTCCAGGGATTACGCTGTTTATAGTGACTGTTCAATTCTATATACAGACTCCTATGTAAATGACCCCGCAAGCCCAAGCAGACATTCATTTTGTTTTTCCAACCTCACCATCACTTCTGTATTTACTCTTGCTTACTTTGTTTTGCAGGGCCTTTCCTTGGTCTTCTGATTATATTAACTAGCTATTACAATCTTTTCTACTACCAAATTGTTGAAAATAAATGACTATGCTGTTATGTAATAAAACATGAGAACTGCACTTTCTTATCCAAAGGATAAGAAACTGCAGTCTGGGACAGTGATAATAAACCAACCTTATCCATGCCAGAAAAAGCAACAAATCCTCATTTAAAACACCAAATAATTTATCCTTAGCCAGAAAGACACTCAGTCCTAAATTCAAACAGCCGTCTCTGTAGGTACAGAGAAGCTGCCAAGTCTCCATACTTGAATGATCTCATAGGCACTGGATAAAAAAGAAAACAAAACATTTTACCATACTAGCTGAATACACAGGGGCATAAAAGGATTGACTTTAAAGCATTTTAGATGTTTGGGTCTCAGTACAGATCTGTAGACAAACTTCAGGGGAAAAATGACCACAGAAAAATAAAAGACCTAAGCAAAACCTCATTTTAAGTTCTCACGGCTACAATAGTGCTATCAGGAAGAAACAATCCTCTCTAAATATCTATTTCTGTTCTCTACCACAGTCATACCAAATATAAGCTACACTTATTTCACAAATAAAGAAAAAAAAAAAGCATGTAACAAGTTATAACCACCGTTGGAGAAGTTAAAGTCTTACGGCATTAATGCTTTTCTCTGAATCATCATAAAAAGGCAATCAGTTTTCATCTAATATGACTTTCTCTTTTGGTTTCATAAGGCATCGTATAAACAGAAGGGAAAGGAGAACAGTGGACAATCGGGAGCGCAACAGGAGAGGACAAGGACACAAGTGAACAAGAGGACATTGATCGGCGTGCTGCTAACCAGGAGGAATATCTGTGTGCACCACAGTTGGCTTGTGCTTAGGACTGAGTACAGCTCATTACTGAGCTCAGCTTGGTTCCCAGCTGTGTACACTGGACCTGATCCTCTACATGTATAAATTTCCATAGTTCACTTAGCCTGTGAACTATGACAACTTTACCAGCTGGAGACTGGCTACATTTTGGGTTTCTAAAAACACTGCAGTTCCTTTCATCATATGACTTCACAGACGAAACCAACTGAGAGCACGTGAGGTTTGTCTTCTCCTGGTCAGAGGAGACAAAGGCAGGCAGAAGTCGCAGGTTTAAAAAGCGACTGAGAGATTTGCATCCCCTCCTTCGCCAGCTGCTAGGTTAAGATGGGCAGAATTTCCCAATGTACTGCATACTCAATCTCCCAGCTGACAAGAGAGACTCAGATAGTTCATTATACCACTGAAAATTATGTCCCTTGAAGGTAAAGCCAGCCACCAAATATGCATACCCAATTTTAAAAACAAAACAATCCCCCCCCCCCCCCACGCAAAAGTTACTTGCTTCATCTCACATGGTGCATAGAAAGAGTACCAGGGAGTATTATGGAGAAATAACATGAATTTTTTGGAAGCCTTATGCAGAGTTACCTACAGTTTAACAATATGGTGAAGTTGGTGTTGCTTTTCAGAAATAAGGAAAGCAACATCAGATGCAAAAACCAATTCAGAAGCTTCAGCCTATTATCCCCCTCTCAGCTTCTCACGTCCGTTCCCATACAGCAAGGCCTCACACGCTTCCCCAGTTTCCTCTGCGAGAGCAGGACAGCGCTGGACCCGCCACGCTTGGTGCATTTGA
Organism: Apteryx rowi; assembly: GCF_003343035.1. NCBI lineage: Eukaryota > Metazoa > Chordata > Aves > Apterygiformes > Apterygidae > Apteryx > Apteryx rowi. The sequence goes on along the minus strand of NW_020450927.1, from coordinate 1,398,357 downwards.
ATGTGTGGTACATAAGCTCAGCTCTGTCCGTGTAAGCCCAGGGACTCTGGTAGCTGCATATGTACGGACAAAGCTGTGCCAGGCTATCGCACCCTGCTGCACACACCTGCAGGTAGTTCACACTCGGCACACGGCTCTGGAATCTCTCTCCCTAGTGCTCTCGGCATAAATCACGCAGTGGGGAGGCTCAGAAACATGACGAATGCATTGGCTGGAATATCTCCTGCTGTAAAGACACAGGGAGGAAGGGGGATACTAAACTAACCTTGCCTTGGATGGAAAAGCAGCTGGAATTTAATGTTCTTGGAAGCTGGCCCTGGCTGTTCAGACATGGATCTGCCAGGGAAGTCCCCAGTGGAGGCATTGCTCATTCTCCCAAGCTAAAATGTCAAGAGAAAGCACTGGAAATCATTAGGCACTCTGTTCAATGCTTCTTGGACAATCTCAGGCAGGGGGAAAAAAGTCCTCAACCACAAACACAACAGAAACAGATTTGCAACATTAATACAAAACAGGAGATCATCAAAAATCTGAGGCAGGATTTTGCTTAATCTTGTCAATCTGAAGCATTACGATATTGAGCCAGCCAAAAAAAAAAAAAGCAAGAAGGACAAGAGCAGGAGGGAGCATAAAGCAGAAAAGAAAAAGAAAGAAACAAACTTGTGTTGGGGCCTGTGTCTTCAGAGATTTCACTATCACAACTGACCTTGAGTTGAGTGGACTTGCCCCTGCACCCACCCCAACACCACCCACACATGGCAGGCCGTGCTTGGGTCCGCTGCAAATTCCCAGGAGAGGAGAAGTTGTGATCAAACAGAAGGCAGCAAAGAAATATTTCCCCTGAAGAAGAGATAATAGTCCCACAAAAGCTAAATCCCCCTGGAATAAATCTTATTTGGAACTTACCACCATTACTTTTCCCAGAGTTCAGATTAGAAAGAAGGTCATCTGCCATTTGCTACAAAACTGCAGCTCTGGAAAATAGGTTTGACAGTTTTAATCCTACGCCTATTAGAGACACATACCAATTAGCTATTATGGAAAGAAGTTTCTGGAGTACGTACTTCCCTGTTCCTCCCGGGTAAGGGAAGGCCTCCTCTTACAGATGCGCCTCTCCTCCAAAGACTTCACTAGCAAAGTACCTTCTAAATTACCAACCAAAAAGCACAATCAGTGCTAAATTTTTATACCACGCCAGGGAAATGTGCACCATGGGGAACCACCACCTTTCAATTGAAATATAAATCAAGAAGTCACGTCCATTGAAGTAACTAAAAACCCACTGGCTATTTTCACCAAGTCAGAAAAAAAATATGGTAAGTTTAACCCGGTGGTTCACTTGTGGCAGGTTCAACTGGAATGTTTTCCTGTTTGATGATAGGAAGATTCCTACATTCCTACATACAAAATAAGGTTTCGTATTTCACAAGTTGTGTGAACTGGTTGCTCCGTGTTGACTAATTCAATAGGTGTTAGAAATGATTTCTCATTTTCTGTATGATTTGTAAAGCATTTGGGACTCCCTTTTGGATGAATGTTGATATATCAAGGCAAAAAGTCAGTATTGTACTCAACTGAAGTGGTAAATTCTCAGCAGTTGATTAAGAAAGTGCTCTGCATTACCAAAACTTGATTTTTTTTTTTTTTTTGAGCTAGAATTAGTAATATTTCTTACACTGCTGGAAAATATAAGTAATAGAACTTTTTCCTGAATGGTCATACCAAAGACCACTGCACATTAACGAAGCATTTAGTCTCATGGCAACAGAAAAACGGACTTGATCCTACTCCCTGAATGCCTGGAGAGGCCTTTCATAGCAAGTAGAGCACAAGGAAGGGATAATTTTTGCGGCCGGCTAAAAGAGTGCCTCTCCCCCAACGTACCGCTGAGAAGCTCTTTGAAACCAGACCACAAGAGATACCTGAATCCAGTAGCTACTACTGCTGCACATCAAACTGGGGCCCAAAACACGAAGACCACCAAAGCGGGCCTGAGGGTAGCCTGGCACAGCCGTGCTGCTGCTTTGGGGCCTGCAAAGAGGAACAAGAGCAACAGCAATCTTAGGTAAAGGGAGAGGATTTCCCTGATTTGTCTATATGCCTGTATTAATTGGACACGTTCCAGAAGCAAGGATGGATGCTGCTTTAAAATCAACAAAATGTGGAACAGCCTTTGTGCGTTGGGATGAGGCACCTCCTCCCAGAACAAGCTTCCAAACAGAAATAATGCACATTTATTCCAATATTTAGCAGCCTATGTCAGATTTGAATTCACAGGATTAAAGAAAGAAAAGTTTCTCGTCCTGCGAGCTGTCTGGTATAGCAATTTTCCTCTAAAGCAGAAGCAGATCACCAAGACAAACATATTCACAGGGATTTCCTGTCAAGAAGTCTCTCTAATGCAAACATATCAGGAGAAAAGAAAGCTCACTAGTGACATCAACAGAACACACTATTTCCATTTAAATGGAGATCGTGGCAACTTCAAAGTTTCAGTGGAAATTAAAGCATACTGGCACTGTCAACTAACTGTTAAGCCACTTGAGTTTTAATTTTTAATTTTTTTTAAATAATACTTCTGGGTTGGATGTACTGCTAATATTTTCACAGATCCAATCCCACTTTCCATGTGGGCTAATGGAACCCGTATGGTTCTTGCTTCACATGACTCGAAGTTGTGTTACCACAATAAACGTGTTAGGACTTCAAATCTTGAACCTGATCTTTTAGAGAAGACTAAAGAGCATTTTTCCACAGCTTGTAATTAGTTGCACACAAAATATCAATAAGTACATTGTTTTTTCTGATTAATCTTCCAGTACTAACAGAAGAAGGAACCAGCCTCATCTTTGGATAAGCTGCATCAGTTAAATTTGCTTTTCAGAGTAGCCAAGACCCACAATTTAAGATAAACAGAGGCTCCTAGGTATTTGAAACCTCAAATTCTTTAATGTTCAAGCATCATGACTTGAATATTTTAATTCTAAGGACTAAAATGGAGTATTTTTGTACTGTTTACAAACTAGACAAAGGCATTTTTAAAAATACCTTTTGAATATTGAAAAAAAATCTTATTTCCAACAGTCTTTGAGACTATCCGTAGAAAAATACAGCACGGAAGGGACTTCCTATATCCGAGTGCTGTCTCTTGGCATTGCAGACATCTAAGTAACACTACAATTCCTTTCATGATCTGATAAAGCTCCACCAAGAAGCAGTTAGGGGGTTGGTCCCAACTGTTCCTTTGAGCAGCTGTTACAGAAACTTCGCCTCTTGGATGGTATGAGGCTCATCTTTTCTTCATAGCCAGTTTACGCACATTTGTTCATGTGACAATCTTCTCTTTCACTTTAGATAGTTCTTTTCCATTCGTGGTGTTCTAGGATATGGATTAAGAGCATCTTCAAGTTTCACAACGTGGGAATAATGCATATTTGAAATACTACTTAATGAATATTTAAAATACTACTTAATTGAATTAGGAAACAGACTTATAACAGTAGCATAACTAATACATGGAAGTGCTGGCTGCCTAAATAGAACTATGAGAGATTAAAATTCATCTTGCTGCCAACATGCAAAGCAACACTGACTTATTCCAATTTATTTCCTTGCTAGCAGCATATCCTTATTTTAATCTTTAATCTGCCTRTTTTCATTGCATATACTTGACACTGAAAGAACAGGCAAATACTGCGTTGATATCATCAGGGCATTCAATGTCATTATCTAACTAGAAATTACAGTGAGAACACCATATTAAAGAACTCGTGTTTAACTGAGGAGCTCCATGAGCTTAAGGCAAACTAGTTTGATGCATCACAGAAGGTTTTCATGCATTCACAGCAACAGGAAAAGGAAGAAACAAATATTTTCTTGTTTGCATCTTGTTTACCCCACAAATGTTGCACTTCAAGAATCAAAAGGGGGCACAAAGCACTGAGTTACAGAAAATAAATATTTGAGCCCAACATGATTTCTGTTACCTCCTTTTACTTTTGAAAAGAACCGTAACACAGCAGTGAATTAAGAGGTTTGTGTACTTTTTTTATACTTAGAGCTAATCAATACTCTTCCCCTTATCTTTGCATTCTGAAGGAACTACTTTACTCAGTGACTTACCCCTTCTGAGACTGGCAGAAGAGCTGCAGGAGCAGCAGGCTGTCTCACAGTCATCCAAATGCATCAATCATAAGTAAACCACTTTTGGGGAACACTGACTGATGTGCTATTAGAAAGCCTTCAGCCCAGTAAAATTTGTCTAGAGACCTTTTCTTATAGTGGTTCTGATGATATAAGCTTGAGTGAAAAGATCATTTTGTCTGCATGGAGTCCCACTGAAATCCCTGGGGTTCCACTTCCATATATACCCATACACTGCCCTGGCAGTACCAGAATTCAAAGGATTTAGCTTCCCTAACATTTTTGTCAGTCTGACTGTCTGAAAGACACGGCCAGGCCACTGATGGTTTTACCTTCACACATCAGCATCAAATCATACGATTTAACCCGAGTAATGGATATACTTTTCCCAGAAACACTTACATTGTTAGAAGCAGATGTGCTCCTAGAAGTTCTTGTTTATTTATTCAAAGCTGACAGGTCTCAGAGAGCACAAAGACTGCTCATATGCTGATTTCACACAGTTATGACCCGCTAGAAAGAGCGCTGGATATAACCTCAGCAGAGCCGGCTTAATCTCTAGCCTGGCACTATTGCATACTGAGCAAAACACTTTCCTCTTCTCCATTGTGTCTCGGTTTCTCCACCTGTAGCAAAAGGACAATACGATACCAGTTTCCTCTATAAGAGGCAGTGAGACTTGCTGATGAACCCCATGGCAAGAGCAGACACATTAACTGCTTGCCAAGGTTGGGCAAGTAAGTCATCGCCTCTCTTGAATTGCTTCCCCCATATCTTATAACCAAATTACTTAATTTTGCAACTCTCACACAGCCAAGCATGACTGGAAGAACAACAGCACAAGGAATATGATTCAAGCAAGATGGTTTTTAGTAAATATTTATTAGATACCATAGTAGCAAGTATGGTATGTCTCTGTATAATGGCTAGCAGATATCTCAGATAACCAAATGGTTATAAAGAGTTTATCCTCAAATAGTTTTCTTATTCCAACATTTCAAAACTTCAATGCAAAGCTGTATGCAATACTCTTATACACAGACATTAAAGTATTTTGACTCCTAAAAGGAAAACAAGTCTACTTGAAAATAAGTAATACAGACATCTGTGACAAGATGTAAACTAACATTTAAGACTAAGCCTGCAGCATATTTCACATTGGCTCTAACTTTGTGTGTTCATGCCACACTGATTCTGCTCTTTATTATCCTACATTCATAGCTTCAAACCCTTTTGGAAAACCATTCCATCTGAACCTGCACAGAAAGCGCCACATCCCCCCACCCTTCCCTCTGTCCCCTCCCCAAATATACCTTGCGATTTACAATAAAGCAGGCTTCATACAAAGAGCTTTAGATACAACCTTGCTTTCAGCTGACATGTAAAAAAAATTCTTCTACAGCTTTGGTGGTGTACATTACTACAGGCCAGAGGCACCAAAAATGGATTCTTTCTTTATAGTTCTTATATTCGGATACTACTGAAAGCAAGAATTTAAGTTAAATTAATACTGAGCATGTATACTGAGAACATGATCCTTATTTTCTATCTGGCACTTTGCTAGCAAGTGTCAAACATGTCTAGTACAAACAAATGATGAACATGCTGTTGTATACGGTCCCTCCAAGTCATCACCCCAATATATTGCAGGGTAAAGTGGCAGCGTTCTGCAATCTTTGAGGTCTCTAGGTCTGCCTGGTCCCTTTCACCAGCACTAACATTAATTTGCATAAACCAAAATTTGTTTCTGATGGGAAACTGGAATTCAGTACTAGCCGAATAGCCAGCTGAGGCCTGAGGAAGGGGTTAAGTTCCCTTCCCATAGCTTCTGAGGTTCAGCAGACGGCATTCTACTCTATCAAGTATAGACCTTCTCATATATGCTTCCTCATAAACGGGATCCTTCCTAGAAGGACTAAGATTATTCTTCAGCCATTCCTTTGCTGTCCAGTCTTTAGTAAGAGATTCATTCTGCAATGGATCATGGGATTGCTCAGACCTCCCATGAAATCCCTCRTACTGCCAATTAAACACTTGCAAAGGCTTCTGGGTCAGACAAGATCAGAAGTGGTGCTGGTATGTGTTACTTCTTTTGGAGAGGTATTTAATCTAGCCTGAGTAGTCCCYACCTCCCTGCTCCACAATTTGCAGCTCCCCTCAGCTGTGCTGATAGAGCTGTTTGCAGGGCTGTTCTGTAACCCGGATGACTGAAACGGTCTACGTTTAAAAAGGGTTATTTTCAACTTTTCAACATATCTCTCAAATATATTTATTTTCAGAAGTATTTTAATTTTCATTAATGCACATTTAGGCAGATTATGCCAGGAAAACAGAGATTAGCAGGAACATTTCCATTATTACAGCTACCATCATAGCAGATGGCATTAAAATAAAGAAAAAAAAGAAAAAMCCCTATAAAGCTCTCAAGACATAAACCAATCACTAAGTGTCAGAAGTTTCTAAAGCTCACCCCACAGCTGCACGCTGTAGGCTCACTCTTTCCTCGGAAGACCCTGGTGCAGGGATCAGAGACAGGGTACTAGAACGAAAGAACCACTGGAGTAACACAGTGTTACAAATTTCAGACCGATGGAGAACTCTGGGGAGAGCGGCTCCATTTCGGTAACTGCCTACATTCAATATTTTGGACATGTAGCACAAGTCACAGGTTCCTGAAGTGCCTGCTGATAGCACATATCCTGAGTCAAAAGTTGTAATAGATTGCAGTTATTCCAAGGACCAGTTAGACTGCTTTGCGTTGAGTAAATCTTACATGTCTGCAGGTTTATGCTCATTAAAGTGCATAGTGTTCCAGCACTGGGAAGCTTAGAATTTGCATACGCTTTTCCCAGTACTATCATTTATTGCTACCGAGCTAGTCACGATGCTGTAAATTCTTCTCTAAGCCACTGCTTTGGGATTGCGCCTGTGTGCGGCAATGGCTCCCTGTTCTCACGCTTGCTCACACTATTTCCATATATCTTCATCTACAGAACGAGCTGCTTCTGTATTCCAGACAGCAGCCCTAAAACATTAGAGAAATTCTGCACAGTCAGTTAGCGAGCCACACAAGCCACAGTTTACCCTTGGCTGCAGCGCGCCTTTTCAGTGAGCAATGAATTACCTAAATGTTTAGATATATTAATTTGACCTTAAAACAGTTCAACCCCTTATCCTTTCTCCATAAGGAAAGCGAAATATTTTCCTACCTGGAAAGAAAACTAAAGATATATTAGCACTTTACTGCTGGCTGTATTCTTACATGAGATATTTCTTTAGCTTTAAAAATGGCTGGGACTTTTTAGGGGGTTTGCTACACAAAAAGCCTTTTTTAATTTGAAAAAGTATACTTTCATTTTTCCCTCTGTAGATCACCTTTGGGCAGGCCATTTTGAATGTTTCAGAACAAAAGTTGCATCATCTTATGCCTTGGAGCTGTTTATCAATTCCTCTGACATCCTCTATCATGTTACAAACATTATATACAAACTGCTTTTTTTAAAGAATAAGTTAATCAGTCCTAGCAAAGGCTAGTTCTGCACAGCAGCAGCTAACATACTCTTGAACTAGTTCAGGGAGAAAAGCAGAAGTTTTTAGTTTGGATCTGAATTTTTTCTTCAAGTCCCAAATTGAACAAAAACTGGGCACCATAGGCAAATGCTAGTGTAAAGATAAATATTACCTACATAAGGATGTATACGTTTCCAAAGATAATGCTCAACTTAATAAAAATTAACAAAAATATTACTTACAAGCTAGAAGCATGGACTCAGTCTTCTGTATGCAATTTATCTGCTGTTACAAAAACGTGTCTCCACACTGTTCAAGGCATACAGTTCACACCAAAAGGGTATCATCTGCTTACATTTTTGTTACCTAATGGTATCACATACAAAAACTAAGATTACTACAAACAAGGAAAAATTATAATCTACTCTTTTCATCTTGCTTATTTGCACCTGCCAGTACCTTGCTGTGCTTTAGTTCCTCGGTTTCTCCCATGGACTCAAGCTCTCTCCCCCCCCCCCTCCCCAGGGCTCCTTCAAATGAAGGAAGGAAAACGAAGAGATAAAGTTACAAAACTGAAGGCAGTAGTCCATACTACTTAGAGTTTCAAAGGAAAACCTTCATCTGATTGACTCACTAGGATGTGCACCCAGTGAGAGATAGCTGGAAGTATAGCCGCAACCCAAACCATCCCATTCGGTGAGCAGGGAAGAGATTAGATGCCTTTCTCCCACCTGTTGGTCTACTGGGGGCCCTCTCCTGTAAGCAGCAGCCCAACAGACAAGAAAATAAGAAAACTGGACCATGGGATTCCTTGATAACTTCCCCGATTTGAAAAAAATTGCTTCAGAGAACTCAAACTCAGCTGCTTCTATCAGGCACCGTAGAAAGATGTTACACTCCCTAAAACAAAAAGTAGCATTTAAAGGCAAGAAAGGATATGACAGAAGTCACAGATAAACGATGGATCTAAAGGAGGAGAGAGCCAGACTTAGAATCACTATGGTTGTTGTGGAGAGAGATGCAGCTGAAACAGGGGAGAAAATAAGCCTTTTCCACGGAAAGGCATCTGAACCACGAGTCACCTTACTCTGCGCCTTTCAGCTGCTGGCCCCAGGCTGCGGTCTGCCCGAGAGAGGGCAATCGGCAACCGAGGCTTAGTTAAGCAACTCATCTGAAAGCTGTGTGCCACAAACCCATGAGCAACAGAAGGAGCTTGGAAAAGGAAGGAGGGGGGGAAAAAAAACCCCAATAAAACAAAAACACCAAAAAACCACAACCTCAATCCCCCAACAAATTAATTCTCCATTTCTTTTTATGCTCTTGACACAGGGCATTTCTTCAAACCCATAATCTGGAAATAACAAAGGGGAAAGTCTGCTTTTTCCCTTCTCACTTTGTAAATACATTTGAAAGGAATGCTTCCATTAAGAAAAAGGAGATGAATTTGAATGCTTTGCATGTTATTAATTAATTCTTCCTTTTTAGTTTACCTTCCATGTAGTTGCTCCTGAGGTTAAAAAACCAATCTGCCTGAGGTCTGCTTGCAGTGACTTTAATTTATCATACCTGTATGTGTAGAGACACAAAAGAAGAAATATCTGATAAACTGTACGCTATCACAGAGAGAAAAAGACGTGCTCAAATGATTTAACAGAATGATCTGTAAAAGCAAATAAACCCAAGTCTCTTCAGTGAGCTGTATTCTCCTGCTAGGTTATGGATTTCTTGCGTACCAACTGACAGTGGTGTATTTCTGTGCTACGTTTCAGAGGTTCATTGGAAAGAGCTACAAATAAATTCCAGCCGATCTCAGGCAGCATTCTGAAAGAGTCAAATTCCATGTCTCCAAAACTGGTTGCAATATCAATGCAGGTTTTTGGGTTTTTTTTTAAATGAGAAATTAAAACTTCAGACACGGTCCACATTTTAAATCATTTATTTTAGTAGGAAAGATTTTTGAAACCTGTACTTAAATTCATTTAAACTAGCTTATGCAAACACACAATTTTCACACACACACACACTTAAGTATTAAAAAAGTTGAAGAAAAGAAAAGGCTAGAGGACAGCGAAACTGCACATCACTCAAGGAGATCATAGTGCAATCGCTCAATCACTATAATACCTCACATCAGCAGGGAATATTAAAAATGGCTTGTGTTTACTGTATGACAGTCTTGATCCCCCTTCCCGTGATGGTTGGTCCTAACAGGATTATTAGAGATAAATGATTTCCCGGAGCTCTCCGCACGTCAGTACAGTAGTATTTGAATGGATATCCATCTGTGCCCAAGGAGCTAGAGGCTCTGTAAACAGGCACCCTAGAAACCCTTTCTTTCAGTGTTTAATAAATCAGTCTATACTGCTTTTCAGTTTTAGCTGTGAACAGTCCTGGAATGGCAAGAAATAYCTCAGGAAACATTTTGAGGCCAGAACCTACCGAAATAAAAAGAAACAATATGCTAATCAAGCACACAAAGGGAACAGAATACTTACGATGCTCCTAGTCATTCAAGAGCAAGATCGGGCAAACAGCCACAACCACRCCGTGATCTGCAGAAACTGCCATTGCATTACAGCCCTTTTCTTAGCAACATAACCTCAAGAAAATTTCTCAGCTCTGTCTGGTAACATGCATGGCTAAACTAAGTAATTTGTCTTTTCTCCTTTGACCTAATCCCTTCTATTGTCTTGAAGATTCTTAGAAAGGATATGATTAATTTTCAAAGTTATCCTTCCCTTTCCAGCATCTAAATTTACCAATGCTACAGTAAAACTACTATGCTTTTTATAAGGGTGCATTCCAAGAAAAGAAAACAAAACATTTAATAGGTTAAGAACAACATATCCTCTCTTTCATTTCTCCTTCAAAAGCTTAAAGTCTTGCTACTAAAACAACCTCTGGCATTTGTTGCAGCGAAGGTCAGTACTCTCCGCGTAGTGTTGGAGCCGGACACAGAACGTGCAAGCCTACAAAACTGAGCTTATGGGACACTGAGAAACGGCAAGATAGATTTATTCAAGCCTTCTCTCTCCCCAAACAATTTTCCCTGTAGTTACTTATTTTAAATTAACAAAAGGCTTGTAAGGAATAAATCCTTTCAGGGTTATGCACTTCAATGTTTAAATCAAATAAAAGGGAGAGAGAAAAGCATGCTCATTTCCAGTAAAACAAACTCTAAGTTCATATGCTCTAGACCATGACTTGTACTACCCTTTTCAATTTTCCTTCTCCTCCCCACCAATAAACCTATTTTAAGGCATTCCAAATAAAAATAAAGAAGCCTGAGCTATTTTTGATAAAAGCTGTAAAAACCCAAGCTACCAAATAGTGCTGCACTTTGCTAACGAGAGACTATTCAAATACAGAAAATATACCAAAGCAGCTCAAGCCACAACTGTTTTACATTGACCAAAACAATTAACTGCAGAAATTTAATGACTGCAAGGAATGTCACCCCCTTCCCTACGTAGAGGGCACAGTCTATGTCCACAGTTGTTGTGATACTCTCAGCACTGAAATAAAATAATTAGTCTTTAAGCTGATAATAAGGCACTGACCAAAGTCCTCTTTAATCCATGCACTCACCTCTCGACACATTATAAATTACAATAATGGTTTTAAAAAAGGATAAGCTCTTCAAATTCAGTGTCCACTTGTACAGATTCTTTTAATTACAACTTTCCCAAGCCAATCACCTTATGCACAAGCCATTTTTAGAGTAAAAGGGAAGAAAAAGGGCAGTATTTAAATAACAATGGAACTTTAAAAACTTGACCTTGTAAGGAGAATGAGCAAATAACTGATGTGATTTAGTACCAGCCCTGGTGTCTTGATGCTTATAACAGGCAGCATACTACAGCCAGCCATGAAAAAGATTAGAACTACTAACGTCGGTGAGTTAGCACACAAAAATAGGACAAAGAAAAATGCCACTGACAGAGCCAGAAAAAACAACATCACACAATTTATCTCATCTTGATTTGGAAAAGATTTGCTAAAGTTAAACCAAAAGCACAAATTCCATTTGCTTTTTATCAAAAGGGATCTAACCTCCCAGACTGCCTTAGCAGCACAGAAAAACCCACAGTTACTTCTGCTGGAAGGGAAAGCATTTCCTTTTAACATTTTTAGTGTCTCATATTAATAGAACCATATTGTTCCAAATGTATAAGTGCAAATAGAAGAGCCTGACATTGCAAGAAAAAATTAGATTAATTTACTTCCATTAAGGAAAAGATAACTGATAAAAATCCTGCTGTATTCTTTTGTGCTTTCTTTTACTCCATACATGTTTTCGAATACACATACTACTATAAACACTTTTGCTGGCAAAGTTCACGTACTGCACAGTTGAGTTGCGAGGAGGAAAGTTAATCAGCTGATTCCCCCAAACAGACACCGATTCTTCAAGCGAGAGGCTAAAACACTGTGCATAATTAGGGAGCTGCATAACAGGCAAGCTGCAGAGCTGACAAATAATGTCTGCCATTACGTTATTTTCCTGTTCAGATCTTTTAAGCAGTATTTGATTTTTACAGTAAACAAAAAACCTAACTGCAACACAATTTAAAAGCTAGGTGTTAAAGCTYCTTCATTAAGTATTTAGTATTTATTCATTTAGCATTTATAATTTTAACACCTCTCACTTGCACCTAACTGCTTAATGAATCACAATAACCAGAGCAGTGTTCCTATGGCATGAAATGTTTGGAAAATTAAATACATGCCTGGGATGAGCTATATCTAATCAAATTACCATTTTTTTTTTTTTTTTCAAAAACAAACCTCCTTATTTTCTTTCTAAGGACACAGGCATAGAAGCCAAACGTGAAAAACCTAGCTAAAATTAGAAAGGATTAAGCTGGAAAGATAAAAGGTAGCAGTAAGTATTCAACAACTGTAGTAAGAGCAGCGTAATGTATTTTTACTGCATTTGCACCAATTTTTTAAACCAGACATTCTCTGTTGCTCAAGCTTTCCCAAGACTTGGTTTAACTAACAAAACTGGTTAGCAGTCAGCAGGTGATTAACACTTACACTTAAAGCCTTGCTATGAAGATCTATTCTGAATGATTTTTGTTCATGTTCCTGCAATCAGGGAACTGTAAGGGACATCTTTAATTTCAAACCCAAAATACTACAAGTTAAAGTGACAAAGATTAGCTGAAATACTTCAGCAGTTATTGACAAGATAAAGACTTAGAGCAACACACTACAACATGAATCAAAGAGAAACAGTCAGCTGAGAGAGTCTGGATAACAGTCTTACCTGACCAATACTTGCTCGCTGCTGTCCTTGTTTTCTCAGCACTAGTTTTATTTTTTACTTATTTTTTTCCTTTTTTTTAAAAAAAGAGGAACATTTTCTTTACAGTGTATATGACTTGTCTGATTCTTTCCAAAGCTTAACTGGGGCAGTCTTCCCTTAGGTGACAAAACCATCACCCTTCCTGAGGGCCATCTTTCTCCAAATACGTAGCATTTCAGTATTTTTGTGCCCTGTAGGACAACATAACTAAACAGGAGGTAAACCAGAGGAAAGCACTGAACTACTCATTGTAACAAATGCCAATAACGTTTTCTGTGCTGTCACTATTCTCTCCAATTGCTAATGAAATATTTTAAGAAACTCCTCCCACAAGAGACAATCTGTCCCGTGAAAAATGGCATATCTGAAAGTGGAAAAACAAAGATGAAGAGGAGGAGGAGGCCCAAGAAAAAAGTTTGTAACAACAGTTTGCTAGATTTGTGCACTGTTTTCTCCACCGTCCTCCTACCACAAAAATCTAACATAAAACAGCTGGAAAAATACAAAAAAAAAAGAAAACAATAACAAGTGACACCTTCTGATCTGGCTCTGTCTTTAGCAAAGCTGAGAGATGTCAGGCTGTGGCTCCTGGTTGCACGTTTCCTTTCACTAACAGAAGAACAGATACGGTTATGCTGCAATGACTCTATATTAGCTTATTTAAAAAATTCAAAATTCACAGGGCTATTATCCACAATGCTTAAAAAAGTACACACATTGTTAAAAAACACTTAGTTGTTGAGAAGAAACACACATTAAGTAATTTGTTAAACGAAAGACCCAAACAGAAGTTGTGCAAATTCTACTACAGTAACACTGCTGGCTATGAAGATGTTGTCTTTACTATACACCCAACATGGGTTAACTTGAGAGACATGAGAACTGAAGAGGGATCCAGCACGAGCAACCTCTTTCCAAAATACATGACTTCAGGATCCGAAGAGACTATTCATTGCCCACCAAAACAGTAAGAAATCGCAAAGGGACACAAATCCCCACAGTACTTCTGGTGTAATTCTAACAGAAACATCCTCCTTCTGTTTTCTCTTGGAAACATAATCCAGCCTATTAGTATTTATTCCAGGTCACCAAGAGGTTCTTTGTTTTTTTGTTTTGGTGTTCTTTTTTAATGTGAGAATGGATGACCCTTCTCTTTTTTCCCCCCAGAAATCAGAAATTATTCATTTCCATTAAGAGATTAATTTGACTCTGGAAAAATTAAAAAGTGAACTTACAGGCTTCTACTCTGATGCAATAAATGAACTATACATTTTCAAAATAAATCACTACTACTAGAAACCTTTATTACATAGTCAGAGAGCTCTGCCACAGACTGGTGGATAGTTTGTTTCTTTTCAAAAAGCAGCATCATGGTGGAGTCTGCAAGCTTATTTATGGCCACTAAACCACGATGTCAATGGAACATTTACTACTTTTTCACAGACTAGAAGCTGTGATATAAAATTCATATTTTGGACAATGTTTCCTTGCTTTAGATATTTCTGAAGATTAAATAAAGACTAACCATCTAGGAAATTCCATCTGACTTCAAGGAAACCCAAATAAAGCAAGAACCAAATTCTTAGGCATAAAACACACATGTAAAGCATGGCTCCCTTTTTACAATCCGAATGATTTTCTTGGAGAGTAATTTCAGTGACCAAGAATTATTTCTATCAAGAATGGAATATTGATAGTCCTACATCTTTTCTTTCCTTAAGTTATTTCATGTTCAATTAAGTATTTTCCTGAAGATCAAAACAGCTTCTGTACATAAGGTCTGCTTTAGGCCACGTTATCAATAATGCACAATGTCATATATTTTGACTAAGACAGATAATAAAATCAGTAATTGCAAAATGAGAACATGAATGCTTGAAATTGTGCCTCTATCATTTTAAAGTGTAGGTCTTTTAAGTGATATTATGAAACATCTTACACTAACAGTGTTCCCTAGCTGGTAATTAATAGATACCCAGAGAAGTAAAACGCCTCAGTGAACTTAGCAAGGTGGTGTTTTTCATCATGGAACCTTCATGTGCAGAAGGGTGAAAGGCATAGAAATAAAAAGGGAGGAAAACACTCAGTCCTGACCCAGCAATGCTTTCAAAGGTCTCTCTCTCACACAGCAGCCACCCAAAACACATGAACTAGGTTTTAACCAGGAATTAGGTAACAACATACCAAAAAAATTTTTGGTGTCTAAGTGCTCAGCCTTTGCGCCACTTGCCGCGACTATGGCTCCCATACAGTACTAAGGTTTGCAAGCTTACTGCTATATTAAACTTGCATTTGTTACAATTCTCATACTCTTAGGTCTGAGTGAAATGCTGCTGCTCCAGGTTAAGTGTGCCTGGGGAAAGCTCCCATTGAGAACTCCTGGTATAGTCTAAACAACATCTCTAGAACGCGTAGTACCTCTTTCACCCGGTTCAAACCCAGCTTTTGATACAACGCTTAAATTTCAGTTTACTTGTTTTCTTAAGAATACCTAAAAAGGTGAGTTATTTTCAAAATTAGTATAAAGTTAAAAGAAACTCAAACTAGCTACAATCTATTTAACTCAAGCACAGCACCGCCAGAAGTTTCACACACGCTATTTGGTGTTTCATGTTGGTTTTCCTTTCACTCTTTAAGGCAGTGGTTTCCACAGGTCAGTTCAGAGAATATTATGAAGCATGGTCCATGGCAATTCACGTTGCAACTCCATTTTTTCCTTCGGGGACTTATTCCCCACCCATTAGTGGTTTGTTCAGGGCTCCAGAGTTCAGAGATCGAGTTGACAGGCTCTGTTCTGGCACAGAATACAGCTGGCACATTTTTCATCAGGGCCTCATTCTCAGTTATGAGATGGTTCAAATTGTTCTCTTTTTTGTTTTGAATTAGCCTATTATTCAAAAGTCATCAAGTTGGCAGGAACCTGAAAATAAAAATATAAATAATGGCTGATGTTGTTTTGTGTAGTAGCTTTTCACATTCCACTGTTTCACAGACTGTTCACCTGTTTACATGCATGTTGTAGCATTCATTCTATCCCAGAAAAAAGGGGAAAAACAACTGTAATTAAGCATTCAAGTATACTTAAAGCTGTAGCAAACCCAAGTATATCCAAGATATTAAACTAGAACATGGTTTATAGTTTTATTATATGGTCTTAGATTATGTCTTGTTAATTTTGATGAAATTTGAGACATAAACTGTAGATGAAATGACATTACCCTGATCAATCTTAGTGCCAAACTGTACAGGCAGAACCTTCTCACCTGACTCCCAGTTACGGAGTCCCAGTTAGAGGTTTCCTAGCACACAGGTCAGGGTGCCTTTGAAACTCAAACAAAATACAAAACCTAACTTTGCGACAGATTTCCCCAAATAATGGAGAGAAGAGCAATTTCCTCATTAATTGTTAGAAAAATGGAAGCACTGAGGGCAGTGCTGTCAAAAATCACAGAGTAAGTATAGGTCAGAAGCAAGTCAGCAGTCTTCTCCCAACTGAGAATGTCATTTTATGAATACTTCTCCCCTCCACCCCAACAGAGGAGGGAAAAATTTTAGAACAAGCTTCCTATTTTATGTCCTAAGGTGATTCAAATGAGAGAGTTTTTGATGGATCTACATCATTTTTACAATATGGATTTCTAGAGATGTGTTGCCTTTCGGTATCAATAAATCTTTACTCTGTGCTAGGCTGCACTTAGAGGATCTGAAAAGTCTTTCCCCCCACAAGTGATTGATGTAGGCCCTCTAGTATTTTTGAGATTAATTTATAAAAACTAGGCATATAAACACTTCCGTAGGCTTTTCCTATAGAAAACCTAAACGTCTGTTGCGGACATCACTCCCTTTCATGAATATTAAAGCTATTTTGCATTACAACAGTTTACATTCCATTTTTTTTGTCTACAGAAAGTTCGCGCAACAGCAACAACTCTTGTTTACCCAGGTTATTAAAGAGCCATTGCATTCCAGATGACTGCCAATAACTATCCAGTTTGATCATATTTGAAGAAAGTATTTCTTGCCTATGTTTATCATTCACCTGTAGGAGGAAGAATGGTCAGCTGGGCCACCATTACAATTTTTAAATTTGTTAAAATGATTTCTGATACCATTCAATTTGGTAGGTGCCTATGCTCTATTGAAAGCATGTTTAAACATCCAACCTTTCTTATGCAGTTGTTCTTAATAACAAAACAACGCGTTCCATTTTCAATAGTACCACAAGGTATTTCTCTAGGGTAAGTACTGGTCAGCAGTCAAATCATGATAAAGAAAAAAAATTTAAAAGAACATTTTAGTAAAATGAGTAAGTTTTACTCATTTTAGCTTATATGAACCAACCTATATTACATAATGTTTGTGCAAAGCACTGCTTCTTCTATGGGGGGGGACCCTATGCATTAATCAGGCACATTAGGTGCAACTATGCTGAAAGAACCCATATGGTACAACTACACAATTATGCCATAAAACAGTAAGTATGCAACAAACTACGGTGGCAGGGCTTTGGGCCTTCTAGGGGCAGTTATTTTATTCATGACTCCCCTCCTCTTTTTTTTTTTTTTTTGTTGTTAAAACCAACCAACCAACCCATCCCTCCACCCTCCTACACTTATCTTCGCCTTGCTGGCTTCCTTTCCCCAGGTGGCCCCTCCACGATCCTTCTTCGGCTTGCTGCTTTAGGACAAGTTAGGAGCTGCGTGCTTTAAGCAAGTTTGCATTATAAAGTGTTGTTAAGCCTTACTGAATAAAAGCTTTCCTCAGAGGGCAGTTTGAGGGCCTGCCTGGCAGTTGTCACCTCCCTGCAAACTCTTCCGTTACCACCATTTGCTACTATTCCCATCTTTTCCAGCCAGGAACAGTTTCCTCTCTAGCGTCTCAGGTGCTTTCAAGGGAGCTTCTGCAACTCTCCTGACTCCTTAGATTTCTCTCGGAAGCAGAAACGAGCAAAAATGTGCAGGATGATCYGGAAAGATCCTTTTGTTCCCCCTTCCATTTTAAGGGCAGCCAGGCAGAAGCAGGCAATAGAAATTCAGTAATTCTTTTGCTTGGGGAAATCAACAAACATGCAAAGGAGAAGGAAGATTTCAGGAAGACAAAATGGTGACCTCAGAAGGCATTTTTGCAGATGCAAAGAAGTCAGGAAGAATTTATATGGGAACAGGAAAATTAGTAAGGGTTGGAGTGGGAGTCTTTTTCCTTTTTGACTCACAAAATTCTACCTTTGCTTTTTAAAGTCTGTCAAACGTACTCAGGACTGAAATATTTTTCTACACTTAAGAAATACACACTAACAACAGGCATGCCCAAGACCTGACAAAATGGCACTATGGATAGCTATCTGGACCTGGTATTGAATGCTACAGCTTACAACTTTTTATATAACTGTAAAAGAGCCTTTTTAAAAATGGGCAATGACAAAAATATTGCCACTGGGATAGAGATTTTTAGAGCACTCCTTCCATTTCCCAAATTGCCCAGTTGCTTTAAATTAGCCTCAAGATAGACTAATGGATCTTTCTTCATTACCACAGAAGCTCTGGGGACTTGTTTACAAAGGAGAGCTAGGGCAAAAATCAATAAGCATGTGAAATCAGTGTACAGACTGGTCAGAGTATTTTGCTTTTCATACAAGGCAATTAATTACAGTTCGGTCATCTTGCAGATCTGTCAGTGCTGAGCTCTCAGCAGAGCCATACTTCTTTTGCAACACCTTGCTCTCACCTGTTGTCTGTTGCTTTGGCAGGCAGCACTCAGGTGTTTAAACCAGAGCATTGCATTCATTCGATTTCCAGCTTGAAACTTATATGAATTTCCTAAGGGAGAGAGGTAGGAAAAAAATGATGAAGAAACACAAACAATACTATACTTAAATTCTATCTATATCCAAATAAATCTAAATTGAAACACTATCAAAATATTTAAGAGCAAAAGGTTCATGTAACTTTACACTTGGACTGGCATAGATGCAACTTAATGTTTGATCTAGTGCAAGAGAAGTCTCAGCTCGTGAAGGATCATCTTCCTTCCAGACATTCTAGATTTCAACTAAGACCAGAGTCAAATAGAAGAAAACATTTCTCAGAACCATACAACTAAGATATGGTTTTGTTCAATGCCATTATTTTTAATTTTAGTATATCATTTCATTATATACAGTTTCATGAAGTACAATATAGCTCTGAAATGCATTCTAGAAAGCTACCTTAGAAAGTATTTGGAAATTAATTCTAAACATATTGACATATACTGGACCAGTATTTTCAGCATCTAGTGTTATACAGTGCTTGATTGCATGCTTGGGCCCAGAAAGGCCAATTATTACAAAAATGTTTCTGATTGCTGTTGCTGAGGTTAGGCTGACAAGCGCTTATAAGTTATATGACTCAATTTATGTATCAGTTCCATAGGATAGATGCTCTGAAACAAATAAAATTAAAATGTATTGAGACGAAGTGAACAAAGCAATAAAGAATGTTGAGCTACTCTAGCACAGCTGCTTTTGATGCTCTTTCTGCTTGGTTTGAAGTGCTACGGAAAAATAATTTCTTCAGTTGTAGTTTAAACTGAAACCAGAGCTCTATGTTGGAATAAAGGGAAGCACTTTTTTTTCCCCCAGTTCTTTTTCACCAATTTTTTTTCTTTCGCTTCTCTTTCTGCAAAATAGTCAAGTTGTACTGTTTTTCATGGTAAGAGTGCTGCATTTGAATAGATGTTTTGCTCTGGACTTTGTTTTTATTTGGAGAGGACTGGGGACTGCTCAAGCATCCGGTCTTAGTAGAATATTGAATTTTTTATTGTTACTTATCTTCATGTATGTCAAAATGTCTCTGAATAGTCTCAATATAGTTTAAAAGAATGCAGATGAATACTTAAAATAAAAAACATAAGTAGAACTGTTAGAGTCAATCTGGAGAGTTCTTAAAACTACGGAAGGAAGACTAAGTAATCTCTATAGATAATTGTTCCCATAAAATACTGGAGGTAAACATGACATGTTGGAGAGCAGCTGAAGCAGTAAAAGGTAATATCCCTTCCAAATTTCATTACAGTTGCTTTTGAACACCTCAGCAAGGCAAGTGCTTGTTCTGGGAATCGCTGCACTCGGGATGTTGGTGTTACTTACCCTTCTCAGAATCCGTCAACAAAAAGAGATCTGGATGTTCAGGGTCATCTGCCATCATCACCATCCAGCCTACCACTGACACATTCTTACTAGGTGTGGATTTGAACTGAAAATACAAGCAGAGACAAACTAATGTAAAGTAAAAAGCTTCAACCTGATTGACAGCACTGCACGTAACATTCAAAAAGGTGGTTCCTTTCCATGTCACTGTGATGGACACAGAATAATGTTATTAAATTTAGTGGAAGCATAGCACTTCATAAAACTAAGGCAGGCTATGAGTTTTATACGGAATTAGTGAAAACAGAATTTGCCACAATGGATGAAATTCAAAACAAATTAAAAGGAATATCACAATCCAAACCATGTGCTGACAAACATCTAAACTGCGTTGTATGAACATAATAGCATTCCTCACCATATTATTGCACACATGTGGGCATCATATTAAAAAAAATGCATTACCAGAACATTAAGGCTGCAAAGCTAAACTCTCAATTGTTAACAAACAGAAGAACTAAACCTGTCTGTGCAATAATTGCTCAAAGTTAACATGCCTATTGATTATAGTAGTTTGTAATTACACATAGCAAGAGTCCTGTGGACAAGATAACAACTGTGTAATTAAATATTATGACTTGATAAATGAAATGCATCAAATGAGGGGGAATATTTGATAAACAAGTACACAGAACATAATGTGCTCATTTATTGACAGGGTTTTAAAAACGAAGGGTTTTTCCTGTTCAAGGTGTTACTTGTACTTTGAAATATAATTTACGCCACTTCTTCCAAGCACAGTACCTGTCTCCCCTTCACTAGTTTCTCTCTTGACAGCTCCTTGGTTCCCAATCCTTTTCATTCACCTGGTCAATATTATTTTCTACTTATCAGGCTTCTTGTCTGAGTTCCAGGCTACTTGCGCATTAAATCCAACTCATTTCCAACCCACAAGCTTCCTTCTCCCTAGACTCTATCTATTAGCAGACTGTCACAATTCACCTCTCACTACTTGCTCAGACAGTCCTGTCATCTCTCCAATATTTAATGCAGTCTCTCTCAGGTCTCTAGTTGCCAGATCTCCTCTTCCCACATCCATGGCTCCTTCACAGGCTTTTCATTCTGTCTGAGCATTCCTGCCTTCTGCAGCGCTTTACCCCACCTTCTGAGCCCAGAAGGACCAACTCCGCTACATCCTGTTCCTTATCAAATGCGTTTTCCTCCTGTCTTGTGAAATCCTACTCTTTAATAACAAGGTAATATTGACCTCTTTTTAATTACAGTTATCTTTTAGAAACCATAAAGCTAAAACATCTTTTTATCATTTTAAAAATAACACTGTTTTACTGTTACAAGTCTAATAAAAAGGAAACATAAGCAAGAGAAACCATTCTTGCCAATTAGTTTGAGGGTATCATGAACAAAATAAGAGCTTATAATGAATATTCTCTGCAAGACAATATAATTATTTCATAAACAAAATATTCCATTGCAAGTTCAATGTCAGTTATTCCAATCTATACCATACATTAACTAGAGACTTTAAATATCTAAAAAAATTTAACTGTCCAGGAGTCATGCAACAGGCTACATTTTAAAGCCCAGTCTAAAATACGGACAAACTTTCAATGAAAAAATGTTAGGCCAACACTTGAAAAACAAAGTATCTTAACCAAGTTCAAAATAATTTAATAGTCCAGTTTCTCCAAACCTTATAACCTTTTGAATGCATCACTTGCATGCTGCCATCTCTACGTTGCTACAGTTACACTTGCAGGAAACATTCCATTACAAGTTCCTGCCAGTCACATTTAGCTCAAATTTTCATAGCATCAGTGGAAATACGAAACTTGGAAACTTTGAAGGGATGTTTGTACAGATAACTTAAGTGTAAAAGTGATGACGTCTGTTCTTAGGAAAGACCTGTCTGCCAAACTTCAAAATGCATGGCTGGTTTTGGTATCACTGTGGATAAAATTGTGGGAAAAGACCATTCCTCATAAAACTTGTAGAACCACATATACTAAAGTCATTCTGYAGCCTTTGGGAGATGGATAACTTTGGTAACACCTCAAAAGAAAATGACACTTTTAAAGAAATAAATTAAAAAGCTGCATCAGACAATATTTCATTACACAAAGGAAGCGAGGGCTGAATAATAGGAATATTAGTTCCTTCCAAACAGAAACCAGAATTTCTTTGAAGAATCATTTATCAATGCCTTGCAGTGAGTAATGAAATATATTAAGGAAGTTCTATCTGAAAGAAGAGACACAGACTGAAAAGGGAATAAAATAAGAAGATTGCTCATGAGTTTCTGTTGTTGTTTTTAAAGTGAAAGTATATCTGAAGGGCTTGTTATGGACTCACTGAAGACGCTGTCTTCAAAAATAAGATGATGACCTGCATTTAAGTGATCAGCAAAATGCAAACTTCAAAGAGCCTTACAACAGCATGAATAGGTAATTATTTTTACAGATGTGGAAATTTAAGTCACAAAGAGGTTTTAATGGGTTACAGGATAGCACTGTAGCTCCTGAACTGTACTCATATTTTTAGAGTTTCATGAAAATAAATGACATATAACCAAGGTGGCTAAGAGCAAATACGTGATGACAGTAGACCTACAATATGTGAAATGCAACTGAAACTGCTAGAGCTTGCTTTTTTTTTTTTTCTTAAATCACCACTGCAAGATTTTTTAAAACTTTCAGAACAATTATTTAATCATGGTGCTTCTCCAGGAAATAAAACGGTCCACACTGGGGAAGAGCTTCCTGCCAGCATCAATCCATCATCGCTCTAAACGCTTGTCAGCTTTCCATCCATTTGCACTGCCGGATTTGTATTCCGTGTTTACACAGTCCCCCAAGGCAGTTCATTCTCCACTGATGCATAGAGCCTTGCTAACAGCAAGTCGGCTTTGTTCACTTGAAGGGAATGAAAGCTTCATTGTAATTTAATGTTTCTGGTTTCTCTTTGCCTTTTCATACAGGCCACTGGATTGACACTGTCTTATTATATACATAGAAAACTACACAGCTCTGGTGCTAGGCTTCACATAACTAGCATTTTTTGTTGTTCTTCAGAGCTTAAAAGCATTTATACATAAATCTTTGAATCAAGAACTCTGAATTAATTTGAGCAGACTTTTCATTCCAACCTCTTGGCACCTACAGTTTTCCTCCTCATCTTCTGTCAGAACTTTACAGCTTTCTAATATTCAAATCATTCTCTCAGTGGCTGAACACACCTCCTAGAATGACAGCATTCTTGAGCAGTGCATGTCAGTGAAAGTGTTTGAGCAACAACTGTCAAGTTTTCTAGAGCTCCAGTGAATGGGTACAATTTTGTATACAACATGCAGAGGAAAGGTTTGAAACGGAGAAAGGTTCTCTTGAGAGCAAAGGCTCAGAAAGTCTGTTTCCCAAATATCTACAAACATGGAAAAGTCTCTTGAGCATGCTATACTGTCACACAAACTTTTCCATCCCAATCCCTGAAGAGCAGCCTTATTGATGTATTCTCATTTTTCAACGAAAATGCTTTTCTCTAAGACTAATTTTAATATGGCTATTTTCACTATCGACCTTTTCTAAAGGTGCAGAAGTGCTGTAAGTTTTATCATGGATGCTTACTGTGGGTACCATTCAAACACAAGAGAAAACCTTAAGCGTTCTCCAAACATTCGTCTGAGATTCTCCTGTACCTCATCTCTGCGCTCGAAAGTTCATGTACTCATTATAGACAATTTTTCATTACCACATTAATAACTGAAACCTGTTCACTACTTAACATACAAAGCTCATTCCATACAGTAGTCTTACCTGGCGAGCACAACACAAGAAAAACAAAACAACCAACCCACACTGAAATTTATCCAGAGCTAACAAAATTTGTCTCATCCAGGTATCTAAAGCATCCTCTTCCTTTGGATCAGAATCATGCCTAGAATACGCACTGGAAGCGCTCCTTTTTCTTTGACCCCAGGCACGTCAAGAAGAACTGGCCTGCCTTTGTCTAAAAAGGAGGAGATTTCTTGCCCTTTTTGTTGGATTACACTGGGATTTTTATGAGGTAATTTTCCGACGAGCTTGGCTATTATAGCTTGGAAGAGCTTCCAGTGCCCGCGCATTCCAAGTCCTCAGTCTCAGCTGCCTGAAGCAACAGCAGCAGAACGGCCAAACGCATGCCTATAATCAAGACAGTTATTTACCATGAGAGCCCTGGCCAGGAAACTTTATATAGCACAGACTGACTTTGTTGTTTCCAGCGCTCCTTTCCTTGTCACCGAGGCCTTGAGAAAAGAAGTTGCAGAGAGAGATTTCTACATGGCTGCAGAAGATGTCGGGAATATTTTAGATAAAAGGAATCCCACGTAACTGCTGCCCACCTACAATTTATTCTCCCTTGATTAAACTTTCATTCTGAAATTACAAAAAAGTATGAACTGAAGCATGATCCTTGTCATCATAAACTCCAGAACAAAAGCTGAGGCTTTGGTACAATAACTCTGCAGCGACATGGATGGAAATCTAAACCACCAATGAAAGTGCAAAAGGTACTACATGGGCAGACTAACTGAACAAAGTTATTGATCACCTATTATTAGGCTGCTTAATAAACTGAGGCCTCTCCTCCTATCCCTCCCAATCTCAGTCTCCCACAGGAGTTACCGGGATATCTTCCATCTTAATTCCAGCATAAAGATTATACTCTGGGTGATGATAACCTTTGGAGCAGATACATCTACTCACAGTGAGCTATTTACTTGATTAAAATAATACAATTCCTACTAGCTACAGTTTGGATCGCCTTTTAATTATCACTGCACTTGGGAAACCAAATTACAGGCCTGGGCTTCATACCACTCTTTGTATACAGAAGCAGAAAAAATGTTTGCTGCCTTAAAGAGCTAAAAGCAAGACATCAGCTGCATATAGACAAACCCAAGGCTGTGCTGGATAGTTCAGTCCCATTCTCTAGAAACAACTGTTGAAACAAATCTGCTCTAGCAGGCATTGCATTTTATTAAGGTTGTTCCATCCTCCCTTTCCTGGGAACTTCACTGCTCAAACTCGGCTCAGCATTCACCACCTATCAGAAGCCTGCCCACATTATGGATTTTAAGGTCTCCTAGCCTCCATTTGTAAACTTGGTTATTAATCTGCTGGCATATCCTTGAACAAATAAATAGGAGAGCATAAGGATGCAAGACATTCTTAGACATGTTTAGCTTGCTAAGAACTTGTCTCAGTTCACTAGCAGTTTAGTTCTAGATACTGCAACAAATCAGAGTGATTTGGGGGATAGGAAAAGTTCATTTAATGAAAATGATTTTTCAAATTCTGAAAATGATTTCTGAAAGAGCATTCTAAATGGATACGACTCCATTGTCAAGACCAAAGTAAAGGTTTTTGTACCAACAGAGACTCAAGATGATCAGATACCAGATCTGAATTTTTACATTTGTTATTTTTACTTCATTTACTTTTCCTAAAGAAAGAAAAAACATTTGAATGATTAAAACTGTTATTCTGAAGGAAATGTATAAGCAAATGGACCATATAAAAATGTGATATACTTACTTCCCAAACAATAAAATTACCAGTCATGCAATTTTTTCCCTCCCCCCAAAGTTCTGTGTTATTTAGATTTTTAAGAACACTTTTACACAATCAGAATTGTTGAGGTTAGAATGGAGCTCTGGAGATCCATCTGGTCCAACCTCCTTGGCTCAAGCAGGGTCACCTAGAGCAGGTTGCCCAGGACCACATCCAGTCAGGTTTCAACTGTCTCTAAGGATGGAGACTCCACAACCTCTGTGGGCAACCTGTTCCAATGTTTAACCACCCTCAACAGTAAAGAAGTGTTTTCTTATGTTCAGACAGAACTCCCTATGTTTCAGTTTGTGTCCTTTGCCTCTCATCCTGTTACTGGGCACCACTGAAGAGTCTGGCTCCATCTTCTTTACTCCCTCCCATCAGATATTTATAAACACTGGCAAGATCCCCCCCCACGCCTTCTCTTCTCCAGGCTAAACATTCTTTGCTCTCTTGGCCTCAACTTACATGAGAGATACTCCATTCCCTTAATCATCTTTGTGACCCTTCGCTGAACTTGTTCTAGTAAATCCATGTCTTTCCTGTAGCTCAGCCTGGGAGCCCAGCACTGGACCCAGCACTCCAGATGTGGCCTCACCAGTGCTGAGTAGAGGGGAAAGATCACCTCCCTCAACCTGCTGGCAATACTCTGCCTAATGCAGATACTGTTAGACTTCTTTGCCATGAGGGGACATAAGGGTCCTTCTCTGCAAAGCTGCTTCCCAGACAGTTGGCCCCCAGTCTGTCCTGGTGCATGGGGTTACTCCTCCCCAGGGGCAGGACCTTGCAGTACTGAAAAAGCTTCTGGTTGAATAGATTCAAGTATGGTAAAATCTTCCATCATGCAATATATTCTGACAGAAGAAACAACGAACTAAAGAGATTTACAGAATGCATATTCTGTTCTTAAAAAAAAAAAGTACAGTTCTGGCACAAAGCCTAAAGGCATCACATCAGCAATAGCAGCACAATGTCTGACATGAGGAAAAATTTCTTTTCCATTTCTCAGTGCTTCCAGAGAAAGCAAGCAACCAACTGTTGGTGACATAATATCAGTGCAAGTTTTCTTTTGGTTGTTTCTTTTAATTTACTTTAACAGTTTGCATTTTCAGTACTTCACATTTCTGCTCATAATAGCTTACGAGCCTGCTCCTTCCAACTACCTTTACTTTTAATGAGGCAGAGTCATTCCCTAAGTTTTTCACTGATACTAGAGGCAAATGAATACAAACACAAACTTTTCTAGACACCCTGGAGAAAGGCTGCTTGGCTAACAGGCCTTTGGTCTGGACCAGGATAGTCATTCTTAACTGACAGAACAAATTAAGTAGGATCAGTTTAGCTTTCACCTAAGCAATCAAAGCCAGCAAGGGTGAGGCAGATGGATGATGGTAAAGAAATTATGCAAGCCTTTCTACAAATAGCTACCTACTATTCAAATGACTGCGTAGTAGAATATTATTTCCTAATTAACTACTTTCAATGAAAATGAAGAATACTCAATTTGTTTTGTAAATTAAGGCAACATTATACACAAACTTTACACATAGGATTTCTGATTTAGTAGACTTCTGGATATTTGAATTTTCTGTTCTAAGGTCTGCCCTCTGAATACAAAAATGCTAGAAATCAGGGAACAGTATTTTGTGCCAAAAAGAAATAAGATAGTCTCCTTTCTAGGATTCCAGAGCACATCTCAGTTTCTAAAATTACATAACTTTATGCAAAACAAATGTTCTTCAGCGACAGTTGTCATAAATTAAACTGAAACACTGGCCAGGGCAACTGTCTAGAATTAATGGTTACAGGAGAGAATGAACTCACAAAAAGACCACTCAAATTTTATCCAGTTTCCTAGCAGAGATAATCTGTGGCACACCCTATTCCTTTATAACTAACCAGTGAAGGGAGAAGTGAACTAGACACAGCATAACATCCCTAGAACATCTACAGAAAATCCTTTTATTACTTTCCCACATAAGCAAAGTATTTTTAGCTTCTTTCAAATGAAGGTGCAGTGAATGAGAGGAAAGCCAACATCATGTGATGAGCTGGCTCGCTGCGTAACATACACAGCATTTTGGAGGCAGTAGTAGTTAAGAGACTACAGGATTAGACAGAAAAAGCAG
Source organism: Apteryx rowi (assembly GCF_003343035.1). NCBI lineage: Eukaryota > Metazoa > Chordata > Aves > Apterygiformes > Apterygidae > Apteryx > Apteryx rowi. The sequence goes on along the minus strand of NW_020450927.1, from coordinate 1,370,535 downwards.
AGAGTAGTCTAATTTTACCAGATAAATGAAATCAGGACATGTTTAATTTCATATGTAGTGACTTCTCAGTCTTTCCACATCAATGCTTGTTAGAATTTCAAGTAGGAACAACCAATTGCAATGCTTGGAGATCACCAAAAGATGCAACTTCTACCTTAGAAAAGCAGGCAGACCCAAAGGCATAGCTCCCTTCTTTCCAAACCAACAATTTCAGAGAGACCTATGGCATATGCAAAGCAGATGTTCCTGGAGTAGCATGTAAGAGTGCATGATATTTCCATTAAGCCATATCCATTATGAGGTGACAGACTGACTGGAAGACAGGATAGTGCTGACTAGAAATCAAGCAAGTCCTAAACTACTCTCTGTGTTTACATCAGGAAAGCACATTTTAATTTTGGCAGATGCCTAAACATACATGTTTTCTCTCTGTAGCCTTCAGAGACTTTGCAGCGTAGTAGAAGAGTTGAGTTCCACACAGTGCTGCCCAGTATTTTGTCCAAGATGCTACCTAGGGAGAGAAAAAAGTAAGAAAGACAAATAAGTGAAGTGTTTTGTATTATCGAGCTATAAAATAGTTGACATCATTCTGCAATAAAATGACAGCACTAACTGTTCAGCCAAGCCATCATTCATTTTTTCAATTCCACTGTTTCTAGTTAGATTCATATAGGTCCATAAATGCATTAAGAATCTAGAAATGCAAAAGCAACATGTGCTTTTCCTCACTAATTTGATAAAAGATTTCTGTATCTCATCTTTTACTTTTTGTGCCCTTTATGGAACACTTCATTGAGCTAGACAGAATACATCTATCCCTTTTCTTTTGCATTATATGTACAGCCATAAAGTGTCCCCCACTGTCAAGAATTAAAATACATATTCTGATATACAATTCATATCAAAACATTTGCAATGCAACTATTCAGGGTTACTACCTATTAATAAATTGTCAGGACCCACCTACCATTCAGGAAGATAAAATGTGCTCCTTCTTTGTTTTAAAGTTTTTATCTGTAATTGTATGTAATCTTATGTAGCATTACACTTTGCTTCCTCTCCCTACATTATGAGCATAGCCTTATAATCTGAATAAATCCACCAAATAGAAGAATGCAAACTCTGTCAGTGCCCCTAAGCCTTAACAGCAAAGCAAAGGAGATCAAAGACACTCAGCTTAGTTGTACCATGGCCATTTTACTGTCTTTATAATTGGGCAAAGGAAGAAGGTGAGAAAAAGAATTCAGAAATCTTACAGTAGGTTTTTTGCCTTCTTTCAACAAAGTCTTCCTCCTGAGAACACCTTGAATAGTAACTGCTCCTGGATACAAATGAACAGCCAAATCTTCCGATTCTAGAGAGCTGAAAGGAGCATTTAAAAATAGTGTGAAAAAATATTTTTCCTAAAGTAGTTCTCCAATCATTACTTCAAGCTAATGCAAACATCTGTATTTTAATTTAGAAGTGCCAGCTTTTTATTTATTGGACTTCATTGCGGAAAAAGACTTTGGCTGTTACAAGGGATTGCTACTGTGGAATTTACAATCACAAGCAAAAGTGATCATAAAATTAATTAGCCAAGCAGGTAATCTATAACTAAAGAAATTAACACTCAAGACAACTAAAATTCAAGAAAAATTAATTCTAATTGGCAAACATTCATAGTATATTCCTATTGTTTTGCATCTGTTAAAACCTCTCCTTGAGCCCTTGCAGGAAAGACAGTGGTTTTTGTTAGAAACACTAGAATCATTAACACATCAAAAATGAAGCAAAAGCTCAATCAAACATGCACAATTTTAAAAATATCTGAAAGCAAGAACAGTGGCAGGAGCAGTGATAAAGAACAGAAACCTGAACCACAGCTTTAAGGTTTTTTAATGCATCTGGTGCTCTACTAATCATCCACCCTGTGTAGGGTCTAAGAGGAAAGGCCCAAAACACATGCCCGGTACAGAACTGTGAAACAAAAAAACTAGTTTTATTAAAATTATGAAGCTGACCAGCTTAAATAACATTTTCAGTTAGAAAAAAAAAATTTACAACAGGAATCATTTCAGTAAATGCCAGTCAGAATATGCAACTAAATTGCTGAGCCCAGTTTTCTAGAAACATTAAACAGTGCCTGAAACATCTTTGCAAATAAACCAGGATTTGCCTCTTATCCATCCTAACACTTGAGTGTATTCAAAGTAAATAGAAATTTAGCAAGTATTTTCATTGCAACCACTGCCAAGGATATGCAGATAGTTTTGGACGTTGACATGAACATGAGCTTAAGTCACTGAAAGAATGCTTGCTTCTTAATGTGAAAAAAAATTAAAAATAAAACCTCTCTCTTGCACGGCTACAGTGCCACACCGCTGCACGCAGAACCTGCAGCTCAGTTACTCAGCATAATGAATAATATGACTGTGACGCCTTTCAAAGAATGCTGTATTCAATGAGTTGGAGCCAATTTTAATGCATGACTCATTTTAACCGTATCTGTTACTTCAGGGAAAGGGGAAACAGCATAAATTCAATTAAAAACTGTTAGCAAAGAAAACATCTTGAATGCCATCCATTAGCACAAGCAGCAGCTTTGTTGCCCACATGAGCACTGCCAACACCACCACACAGTGACACACAGTTGAGAAGCTATCTACGGTCAAACATCTTGATATAAAGATGCAATGGTTCAGAATTTGGATTTGCAGACCAGAATGAACACAAGCCCATATGGTGATTAAGTCATAGAAGAAGAAAGCTCGAAGTTTAAAAAACAAAAAGGTCCCTGCCTTTATTTTGTCACACAAGTTAGAAAGATAGCACCAGAAAACACCCACTTAATTATTAAACTAAATCACCAACACCAGAGGGAAAGTTTGTGACCTCTGTGTGCAGGGGAGATTGTACCTGCTGGCCTTCATGTGGCCTCGATAGCCATTTCGTGCCACTCTTGTCCCCGGGCCGAGAGAATGGTACAACCTGTTCCTGTTGGATTCCATTATAAATTGTACGTATTACATATACTTTTATTCACACAAACAGCATGATTCCTACAACAGCGTAACAACTTTGTGTGTGTGTCACAAAGCCACTTCTATGTAAGAAACAGAGGATAACTTTATTCAGAAAAATGCATCAAGGGATAGATATTTTTTATTTGAGCAGATATTCTCTTTGTCACTACTCAAATACTGAGGTGTTTTATTGGTATTGAAGATTAATAAATTTTGAGAACAAAGTCTGCGTTTTCTTAGATTAAATCAAAATATAAAGGGGCAACATGAAGAAAGCTTTGCTGTCTTTAAATTCTCACTAAAGATGTTACTACAAAAGCCAGAGGTTTCAAATTCTGTAAGTCGGCACACACTGCTGGGCTGAGAGGAATAAAAAATTTGCTAAACAGTTTTACATATTGGCATTACTTCTTCAAATCAACCACTGAAGTCAACAACTCAATGAAAAACAGGACCGTCTGCTATGATATAGTATCTGCTTAAATCATACATATTACAGAAAAAATATGGCCATTTCACTTGAGTAAGCCCATGCTGTTTGAAGAAAGTCAGCAGATCAGTACCTTGGTATTGACTGACACTCACTGCCTAAAATACTGCTGTGCTAAGTAACACTGAAGTAAGCTTAGCAACATTGCAATTCTCCAATTCATACAGGCTTTAAACTTCTACATACAAATTTCACATTTCAGAGCCCTTAATCTGATCTATATGTTTATCCATATCCAGGACTTGGGTTCTAGACTTATCTTTCGAACACACTACTTTGCTTCATTCAAAGCTGGTTTTCCAGACCAGATCCTTATTTGACAGAATGCCATTTAAGTCAGTAGAAATATAAATATATACACCAATTTATACTGCTATAATGTTGCCCCATTTTTTTTTTTTAAATCTCTGCTTTTGTAATTTTATTATCTTGAAAGATTGAAAATCAGCTCTAATTCTGTAGAAAGCAGATGGTTAAATACAAGAATGTGAGAAGTTTACAGGTGACATCTCTTGCATCTCTTACAAATTTAATAAACTGTCCCCTGTCAGAGGTACTTTGTACTAGTTGAAAAGCTGTTTTGGTATGGACAGCCAATATTTCTCAACATGGGAAATCTAAACAAGTAACATTTTCAGGTTTTAATGTGAACTCAGAAGAGCATACAGCAGGCAAACAAAATCCTGGAAAGTAAGAGTTTTAAAGAAGGGACACAAAGATCAATAGCATTAAACAAAAAGTACAATTTTCATTTCTTACCAGCTGAAACTATTTCCTTTGCTGAAGGGAGAATTACCAACATGCTACAAATGAATTACCACCTACTAATCTTTTCCAGAATAAGCCCAATTTTCAGCATAATAAAAATCCTTGAATTTATGATTTTTTAAAATATATTCAAGATTTAGACAAACAAAGCAATAGTTAAGATGAAAGAAAACAAAACTGTAATATGAGTTGTATATCTGCATGTACATATATTTTGCATGCAAACAAAATACATTTTTTTCTTACCTTTAAGCTTGTTTTTGCATAACAAGGAGACTATCACTCTGGATTCGAGCTATTTCAGGTAAATCTATTCAGAGACACTCAGGATGACAACCAATGAGACTGACGGGTCACTTAGAATACTACCCTCACAGGATACAACTGCCAGGACTTGGAATTAAAGTCCTTTCTGACTAAATTTTGATTAGCCTAAAGGGACTCCCATTCCTGAAAGCTCTTTCTCAAGTTTCAGACCAAGTTTCCTTTGCTCTTATAAACAATCAGTGACTCTAGGTCTCATCCCTTCTGCGTTTCCCAGTTACAAACAGCAGGAGGGCTAGGAAAAAGAAGAATATTTGATATTCCACACATGGATTTCCCAGGTAACAAAGAAGTGAATCTCATTTGTTCCTGCTAGGCATATTGTGCTGATTTAAGCCCTCCTACCCAAAGACCCTGTTGCCAAATCACTGGGCAATATTGTCTTCCCACTCGCATGATATAGGAAGTAGTCATTAAGACAACTTGATGTATCCCAGTTTTGTTAACTGCTATCAATTCCAGCCAACTAATGCTTTTCCTTTGCTTGGATAAAAATTCTTACAAGAATAGAAACCCATTGTACAGAACAAAACTGGGGAGCTCTCTCTTCTCATCTTAACATAACTTAACATACGTATTTCAGTGTATTACCTATTAAAATCCAAAACATGTTTCATCGTTTTATACAAAGAATAGATGCAAGGGTGTTGCGTATCTGCAGGAATTTCACACATGATGTTTTGAATGTTCCTGAAGAACTCAGTGCCTCTCCTGGGAAGCTGACAAGAGAACCTCTCCTCAGAAACATGCAACCTTGAATGGAGCTCCCAAAGAGTGCTCTCAGGAACGAAGAAAATACTGAAGGCATGGGGAATTTGGAGTAGGAGGAGGAAACTTGAGACAATTATGCTCAACATGGAGCAAACCTTTCAATTCACGGGGAGTCTAGGCTAGCCAGTTCTCATTATGACAGAGATGAAAAACCTCTGCTGTATTTCAGGAGTCCACACAAACAATTCTGGAGAGCATTATTATTCTCCAAAAACATGAGCTTAAGCCTGAGGCTTACTAAAATTTAAGTTTCCTATGTTTCTTGAGATATGAAAGCACTCAGGTCATTACTTTGTCTAAGGCTTTCCCATACAACTTTTTGGGTCTGAGAGAGAACCTGGGCTAGATTAATTCTGCAATGCAATAGGGAAGGAAGAGCAAGAAGAAAACCTTTCTAATATTGCAAATTGCACCAAAGACGGCACATACAAGTTATGGATTTCCTTTCTGACCCTATTTTCTTTCTGTGCTCACATGAAATGCTCTTACTTCTTACCCAGTGGAACCCTAACGGCATTTCCTCTTGTATATAATCATATTTATAGGATGAAATTATCAGAGTTAACCTTTGGCACTGAGCAAATTTCAAAGCTTCTTCCAAAGAGTAATACATAACAACTGAACTGCCTCAATAAATGCAAGCAGAATATAAGGTTTGTGACACGGTTCCTGACTATAAAGAGAAAGTTCTTTGACAAAAATTTCTACCAAACATGTCTTCATAGCATGGTAGAAAAAGTGCTCTGTGGCAATTCTGAGGCTGATGGATTACCTAAAATTGAGTTACAGCAGCAAACTACGTACTTTATGGCACATCTTACTGAGTTGTGGGAAGATGAAATTTCCGCTTTTCACTGTATTCAACTATAGCTGTTAGTCTTTTTCCACACTCTCATATACACCATGAGAAAGGACTGAAGTGGTCAATGCCAGCTGGGTATTTGCAGGTATTTAGATAAACAGCAGGACATTAATTCTGAACTACATAAAACCAGACATTAGCAAGGGTCTGTACTGTGCTTGCCCATGTAAAACAGGGGAGACAGTAACAGTGAACTGAAGGGAGAAACAAAACGGGTGACGATCTCCATGGCAAGAACAAAGGGAGCAAGGATGACAGTATTATCTCAGGCAAAGTGAAAATGGAAAACAGGTCATGGGAACAGTAGATATGCAAATATATAAGAACAGACTATCAGTTGGGGTTTAGAGGTACTCTGGCTGGTCTAGTTAGAAGAATTTGAGCCGCAAACACACATCCAATTAGACAACACCCTGCTAACTATTAGCAAGCAGAAGCTACTTCTGAGCTGCTTTACCAGAAGTTAGTATGTGAACTTACTGCGGTTTATTAATATTGGCTCTCAAATTCTTACAGACAGAAGACTTACGGATCACTAAAATAAAGCATTTTCAAGGACAGAGATTCTAAGCAAGAATGTTTGAATAAAAAGAAATGCCTGTTTTGAGTGGCAGTTTTTCTTACCTTTCAAATGCTGGCCAGGACGTCTCTTCACTAAGTTCAGAACCATCACTGCTACCTTAAAGATCAGAACAATGATACTTTATTTCATCATCAAACTAACTAGTGCAACTATGTCAATTGCTTTTCAGAATATTTATTAAGATTAAATGTGCAACAAATACTTCACTATAATACTAGAACAAAAATACTTTTGGATTTGTTTCAGGAATTTCAAATTAAATCGAGGTAGAGATTAGAAGGGACTGGTTCCTGGAATTACAGAACTGCTAGCTCTTTATGTCTCAGCCCAGCCCAGCTTCCCATGCCCATCCTTGCCTCCACTTCCAGTCAATACATGATTTTGGCTCCAGAAAATCTCTGTTCCTTGGTTTCAGCTGAATCCATGTCAACCACTGCTAAAAGCCCACTGTTTTGGGATCCCAGTGCCATCTAGCCAACATCTTGCACATCTAGCCAAAAAATGAAGTTTTTAGGGACAACTACAGTCCTATTTATTTCCTTATTACAAAAGAAATTTATCTTTATATTAATGAAAAGTGCAACTTTAACATGACTAGAACTGCACTTGATTATTTTGATAGTACCTACGTTAGCTTTGCTAACAAAGCTCTATTTCAAACACTGCACTATGCATTCTACGGCAACATTTAAAAGCTATTTTAAAGATGCAAAACAATCTAGTAAAAAAGAGCTCAAGTATCACCTTTCTGAAAGTAATAATCCTTGTTACAGTATCACTACAGTTACAAAAGTTAAATGAATTCTGGGGATGCGTAATCAAAATATTTCTCTTAAGAAGTGTAATCTACAAAGAAATTACCAACTACTCCTGTTAAAACAATGTTAATATAGAAAAACAGGAGGCTACAGATCACAGCTGGATGTTTTGATGCCTATAGTTTTTCAAAAACCGTAACAGAAACCTGGAAAAGGTTGATTTCTAGTGTTTGAGGTGTCCTGTGTTTAACATCTATAAAGAACATATAATAGGATTTTTTTAGATTCTAAACATTTCTAAAAGACTTTTTCACAACAAAAGCTCTAATGCACAGACACAAAAACACTTTTCCTAAAAAAGCAAAAATTATACATTACATCCCTCCCTCCAAAACAAAACACAAGTGAAAGGAACTGTTTTTAATTTAGTAGAAGTTAGGTGCCTAGCCAATTTCTACTTAAACATTAAGTACACTATTTGACTATCACCTCAACTGGAAATATTTCATTCATTCAGTACTTTAAAAATATATCACCTTCTTAAATTCTTCTCAAGTATGTACTCAATATTCGTTTTTTCACTTGACATCCTCAAGCAGGTCTTCAGGTTAAACCTAATAACACATCCTAGGTAGTTTAAATCCTTTCAACTAAGTAATCTTTTATACAACTTTCAGCTTTACATTAGAAACCACTTGGCACAAGCCAGTCTTCCTAGTTTTGTTTACTGATGATAAAATTAAAGATTACTTGTATGGCTTTAAAAGAAGTTGGAATGGTGTTGTTCTCTACTACTATATAACACGAAGGCTTTTTCCTTAGAAACACCAGCAACTGGCAAAATTGGATTTCACAAACCACGGTGCAGATCTTCTGAGGCACTTCAGGATTTTTTTAAATGTAGATGTCTAGTACTGCAGCTGAACATGGAAGTGAATACTGCGGCTGAATTTTGCACGTTTGGATTTGTGGATGTGAGTATACAGATGTCTTGGCTGTAGCCACCCGAACAGCGTGAGGCTAGGTTCCTCGTTATGCGATAGGGGAATATCTGTAGCACGGTATACTCATTTCCCCTGCCTCCAGTCACAGCATCCACTCATTGCTCAAAGTTTGAGGATATGGAACRTTTAACACAGGCTTCCTTTATCCATAAGCTAGTCCCCAAAGTTAAACAGGTGTTAATATAAACAAACCAACCCCAAAATGTTTAAAAAGTATTCAGACTAAAAATTCTTTCCCCCCTGTGCAACCGACACTCTTCTGGCTCGTTATACAGTGTTTCCAGAGCTCTAGTCACTATAGCTAGTCACTGACCCGATACAACTTGAAATTCTAATGTGAAAACACAAAAATTGGTCAGTAGGCCAGATCACCAGTTGATATAGCATAGCATAGCCCTGCTAAACTCATGGAGATGGACTCCATCTCCTAAAGTTATGTTCTGCCCAGTTGAGTCCATTACTATACTGAAAATCCCCACAGATATTTTAACTACTGCAGTACCATTTAACTACTATAAAATAAAGTTTAAATAAGCTCAAATTAGGCTTGCTAGCCAAATAAGTGTGGGGTAAAGACTGGCAAATAGCTCAAACAATAAGCCGCCAGAGAATCAACACGCAACATACAGGATCATCACTGACAGTTAATGAGTTGCATTAACCAAGCAGAAATACATAACCAAATGGGTAAAGATGGGGCAGAAATAGGGGGTCAGTATAGCTGCCTGAATCACACAGAGCATGCCCTCTACCAAAGATGACTAATAAAGGTTGGGGAAGAAAAAGAGTGCTAAAACCCTTGTATATCCCTCTTCTCCCCTCAAATCTATGCATCTTCATGTGCGTTTTCAGCCTAAAGTATTACATGCTTCTTGAATTTACCCTATCACAAACAAGCAGACTGCAATAGCAGGCATTTATTTACACATTTAAATGGAATTAAAGAACACAAAACAAAATACAACCTTCCTTTTGCCTGTAACCCTACCCCACCTTTGATCATCTCAAGCAGACTGCTGACGACTCAGTCCTCAACACCTGAGCAGCGTTCTACAGGGCAAGGAATCAAACAAACATTGGCTGCGCAGAGTTCTTCCCCACCATGTAGGTTGCCAAAAAACTAAGTACATGTACACACTGTACACTTACACCTATACTTCATTTATTAAAAGAGAAGTATAATCCTTTGTAGAATTCAAGTACTTCAAGATGGTGACTTTAAAATAGAGTAATTCATTAAAACGTTGATTTTCTTGTATGCATTTTATGCCAGTTTAGATTTGAAAATATACTGTTCTTAAAGGGACTTCAATTAATTCATCTGGATTTAAAATATCTTTCTTTGTATCTGCAGCATTAATTTTTCTGATTCCATTAGAATAAAGACTCAAGTTATGCTTGAGCACCAGAACACAAAAACCAAAGCAAATGTTCAAGGGCCTCAGTTTTTCAGAGCTTTCATCCATCTTGTTGAAGATTAGGAAAAATAAGAAGATAAAAGAAATAGTCTAAAAAAGAAAACACTCCAAAGTCAGAATTGGATTTGCATCCAAAACGGCTGAGAACAATGTATAACAGTGTTTCCTTCAAAAATTTAAGCACCTAAAACTACATTCTCAATGCCAGGCTGAGTCTTTCTGTGGTCATACTTCTACATGTACAGTACTTAATAGACGTGAGACTGCAATCTTAGAAAAACCTCTTAAGCAAGATTACTTTGCATCCAGTATGTTAGGCAGCTTAAGAGGAGGACAATCACAACAGATACAACATAAAAAAAGAGGAGACTATTCTATACTATCCCTTTCCCCTATAGAATTATTTGGGCAACTAATCATTGTATACAGATTTAGCTTCACAACTGAACTTCAGTCCCATAGCTGAGCCAAATCATAAAGAAAGCTGAAAATCTCTGCAAATATTAAYGGAGGCAAGCTGAACATTGCTGCACAGATACTTAAAAGGGTACGCTTGAGTAAGAGAATACAGAAAGAGTATAAGCAAATTAGGGAGTGTTAGAAAACGGTGTATTCCTAAAAAGATCTTAGGAATAAAAGTAGTTTCGTGTTATCTCTAAGTAGAATCATGATCTAATAACATCATCTTAATTTCTTCTACTTTTATGTGAGGTGGTAATAGCAGGCAAATATGTGCAGAAGAACACTTGGTAAAAGCTTGAAGGTGCTTCCTTCCGCCCAGCCAACATAAATGCTGAGATCTCAGAGGGGAAGTTCACTCTTCTGAAAGACCACACAGTGACCCCACCAGTACAGAGGGACCACAGAACAAAAATATCTTGCAGCTGTAGACTTACTGGTAGCAAACAGATAGAGGGCTCTCAATGAACTTTTACTGCAAATTTACTAAAAGCAGATATAATTCTGAATTGTCTGCACAAAACAGAAGCACTTTGGGTGGTATTCATCTGTCCATATTTTCATTTGTGTTAGTTGTCAAAAATCTCTGTGCAGTCAACAGAAAGAAAGTGAAGTTTAAGGACATGAATCGTAGAACCTCTTTTTAGCCACCCACCTAAGAACGGGATGAATCATATCCTTGGAGATCCTACTTCTCTGTTTAATTATAAAGAGCTCCAGATGACTAGCTCAAATGCAGCTGTTTAAATTATGATTGTCTCAAATTTAGACAAGATGAATCCCTCTCCTTCCATTTCTGAATTGAACAAACATTTCTCATCTGATATATATAATGTGTGCCTGGTCAAATATTTCTTGCTTTTATTTAGGTTATCCTCGGCCTCCTGGAAAAAAGAATTTTTTCCTTTGTTCAGGAAACAAGCATTCATGTTGTAAAGTAAGAGGGCAACAGAATAAGATGTACATCTTCCTTACTCTGGCATAATACGTGGTTGTCTGCTGAACGCAGTCTTGTAATTCTAGGAACCATAACTGTTTTGACCAAGTACATGAAACCAGCATAACTGAGGTCATCTTTAGTTTTTTTCTCTGAGAGTTCTAGGTTTTTGCAGAACGAGTGGAAAGTCCGCAAGCAGCCTCAGGACCTTGAAATTAAGAAAAGCATCTGACCAAGATTTCTGACCACAGTCGTCTCCTTACAGATGGGCCTGTTTTCAGGTAATCCCATATCTGAGAGACTTTCTGCATTGGTGCTGCTTTAGGGATCACTCGATGCAAAGAAAAATACCTGCTCAGTATATCCTTAATATTTGAAAGATGAATTACACTGTTGCAAAACAAATGTGGTATGCTATGCACCATTTCCAGAATGTTTTTAGTACAATACAACCATAAAATGTCCATCATCACTTGTATGTGTCTTTCCAGTTTACAGAGAGAAGCAAACAGCTAAACTAACTGCTCAGTTTTAGTATCCTAATATGCAGAAGATAATTTCATCCAGCCATGAATCTCAAGTCTAGTGATGCTGTAACTCATCTCTTTATCACAGATTGAAAGCATTTATCAGAGAACTAACTGGAGAAATGCAAATGGAAGTGTCCTTATGTATCTGAACCTAGTGTGTCCACCAGCGGAAAACAAACAAAACCAAAAAAGCCCAGAGGAATCTTCATTAACATACCTGTAAATTGCTTCACCGAACTGTAAATTATGTTCTTAACTTTTTGTTAAGAGCCAAGGCGAACTCTGGCATGAGGCTCCGACAAAAATGCACAAATTGACACGCTCTCATGATTTAGACAAAGCATCACAATGATACAGCGCTACATACAACCATCCTACATAAACTGTTGTTACATGGCCCGTTATTTGACATTTGATGTAAAGACAGACTATATCAGATCCTCCAATATGAAAGGATCGGAAAGGCCCAAACAGCTCTGAGCCCTTAAAACGCAATAGTGTTTCAAGTAGTAACAACAGTCATCATTACAATCACAGTCAAGCTGCTGGCATGTCAGAAATATTGGTAATGTTTTGAAGGGCAATCATCTATCAGAAAGCCTTAACAAAATAAACAAGAACAAAATACGAAATTGTGTCCTAGGCTTTCTTCCCCTTCCCCGCCTTTTCATACCTACATTTCTCAAGTTTGCTCTAAAACGGTAATTTAGAATAGTACCATTGCTTGTATAATCTCCAGGTCTAAAAATCTTTATTAAAAGCCCATTTGCTGCACAACTATATTTACAGTTCCCACCTATGGAAATCCCACTCGAAAGTGTGGAGCTCTCTGCCTGCCCTCTGGATGGGGCGTGAGGTTCCATGACACTGTCATCCAGTAGGTGCCTTGGTCCTGCATTGGGGAATGTCGCGCTTTTAAATTCGGCCGTATTCATTTTGTGTATGAAACTAGGAACAAATAAGGATAAAATTACGTTACTTTTGATACCTTTTAAAAGTTGCTGCTTTAACATCCTGAAAAATACCATGTAGTGTGTTCTGAACCCCAAACAAAATCATGGTTTGGGTCATAAGCAACAGTGTACAAACTATATTACCTGTATGAGCTGTTAATATCAAAACTGCACAGCATTCTGGGAGCAAAGAGAAAATTAGGACTTAAAAAGATTAATTCTTATACCTTAGGGGCTTTTTGTCTTAATGTAACACTTACATGATTAAACTTTGGAATTCCACTCCTGTTCATGAAATGAGGGGCTAGCAGGTACACTTATACAATAAAAAGGTAAGAGCTTAATTACAAAATATCTACAATCTTGCATTTTGAAAAAGTGACAAGACGACTGATGAGACTAATGATCAAAATATTAATTAGAAGTATACCTAGCTGGAAAAAAACTAATACCACTACTTTAAAAAAATCACATAACCACCTGCAAACCACCTCTCACCATAATACCACCAGCAAAATGATTATTTTAGTYTTAATTTGAAAGAGTTACACTAGAATTTAGCTATTGTAAGTGATAGTTTATGTATGCTTATGTAAGATCACATCACATCAGCATTAATGACTGATGTGAAAGAAGCAGATTTTTCTTAAAGCATGCAATGAAGAGATCCATGGGAGAAATTTCAGGAAGATCCATTTTGTCATCACCTGAGCAGTTTTATGGAAGACAAATTGTAAGAAATGCACAATTTATTCCAGAACACAGAACATGTTGTGTTTTGTGACCCATACTTACTATCACAATAGCCACACAGACTATTTTGACTACTTATCTTCATTTGGGAAATTACCATTATATTTGAGCTTGCTCTCTCACCATAAATTGGTCTTTAAGTGAAATACTGTGTATAAACAACACTACTTTCCCAAAGTAAAGCCTTTATATTGAAAGATGATACATAATGTGCATCACAAAGCTTAGGATTTTCAAATTAAATAAAATGCTGACTTGTATCCCAGACTATGACATTTCCTATGTCCATGCGGTATCAAGTTCCTAGGTGAAGGGGGTGTTGGTGGCAGCAGGGCTCCTTCAGCTGCAACATTTTTCCGTCCACTTTGTGGAGATGCTCCGACTTCAGAGCCTGGGAACAAGAGAGACATTACTTCTGCATAATCTTAGAATTACTATCAGAGATACTTCTAAGAAAACTGTGGGCAAGTTGCACAAATAACTTCCTAAACTCAAATTGTAAAAGATACCATGTAGCCTTAAAACTCACTGCCATATGCATATTGCTATTGAGAAAAACTGTATTTGGTTTCTTTTGCACAGGATAAAAATAAACAAATTATTAAATAGTTCATCTAGTTAAAAGGATTTTGAAAGTCCTTAAGTTTGCTGCATTAGCCACACTGACATTCAACACATCCTATTGATCCTCACATTTTGAAACTCCTACCTTCAACCACTTCAGATATAGATCAGAAACAATGTACGTCTTTGGAAATATATTATTCTGAGAAGAGGTTTAGATGAAGCTGTTCTGTCTAGACACAGCAAAGCATAAGTATTTAATAACTTCACACCAAACAACATTAACAAGTTAGTGCAACAATACATACAAGAACCTAAAAAACCTGATCCAATTCCTTGAAAAAAAATCTTTTAAGAGATCAGCTTTAGAGTTTTTATTACCAATATACAGTGTTTACACTTCACACCTCTTTACTATCCTCAGACAAGTATCTTCCATGTTCACAACTCAAAAATAAAGTATTTGACCATCTGAAGTCTTCTCATAGTTAAGCATTTACCTACTAAATCTTCTCTGGAAGCAGCAGAATGTGGGGTGCTGGTCCCTGGTTCTATCTTTAATGAAAGTCTGCATTAAAGAAGCATTAAAAATTACTTTATCAGGAAATAAAAGGATATAAAAGTACATTTTTTGAATACTAAAAGTTTTTTGATTTACAATTGAAAGCTTCTTGTTTCTATAATTGCAAGAAACGTCATGAAGTTAATACAAAACTTGCACAGTTACTGTCTTTAGTACATAGCATTCCCAACCTTTCTATTTTCTTTTGGGTGGAAAAAACACTGCTGCAGCAGGGCCCAAGCTTCAGAAAAATCCCATGCTAAGGCATAGCACAGCAAATGAATCTATTGCTTTGGATCACATGGAGCAGGACAGGTTTGCAGCATTATGCTATGGGAGGACCAGACTCTCTAACAAAACCTTGGCCACAGAATAGTACTTCAGCCTCTTCTGTGTCAGGTAACCAGGCAGCTGACACAGGCAGCCGCAAGCAGCAACGTGTGGCCACAGCCAAACAGTCACCAGTTGCCCCCTCTCTCTCTAAGCGAAAGCTCGCTATGAGCTGGTACCAAGCTGGGGCAGAAGTCGTGCTGTGGAAGGAGCTAAGGAAGAGGAGAAGGTCTGCACTGGCACCAGCCTCTAGGGAACACGCAGCCACACATGAGCTGGGGCCGCACGGCCCTGGGACCACCAGCAGTTCCATGGGACTCGGGGAAGTTATCTCCACCCTAGCAAAACAACTGACAAGACTGAAAACCAAGCAACTGCCCACCATCTTGATAAAAACATTTATATTTACTACATTTTGTATTTTGAACTTTTCAGTAAAGTAATGAAAGTATGTGCACAAGTGTGCATGGCCAAGCCTTCTGTTGCTGTTACTATCCTAAGGAAGCAAAATCCTTCCTAGGGGTTTTGGAAAATGTATAATCAACTTGACTGGGTCAATCATTCAAGCTTTTTCTAAAACAGTTCAGCACTTTTCAAAGGTGTCTCCATTAGTGCTGCAAAGGGGACACATTGCTCACCAGATAACCTCAAAAAAAAGAGTGTCTTGTTAGCTCAAATTGCAGAACTAGAATCTTGGAAATTAGCAAGTTTAGAAAAGCATCTATTCAACTCTCAGGAGAAAAAGCTTAAATTTTGACAGCTCCTCCCCCTCTCATTCCCAGGCAGTTTAGCACAGATTCATGACACCTTTAAAGTTTAATGTTCTTAAATAAAATTCCTTAGCAAGAGAAAACAGGAATTCAAGTCACAGTGATGGTTTTCTAACTTCAGCCTTTTCACAGACACCTTAGGAGATAAGTAAATTGTTCTCTTATGGTAACAATGGTTCTTCAAAATATACTCTGTCCCCATACATATTTCAGTTTGGGGACCTACATAACTCTAAGCGTAAAATCAGACTTTCTGAATAGTAGTCCTGCCACTGCGTTACATGCAACTGTCTCCATTTCCCAGCTATCAAAACTTGGGTTGTATAGCGTGAAGTGACTGTAGCCCCTTCAGCAATACAATTCCCGCTACTATAGATTCCCAACTAGTGAAGGAGGAAGGTGGACTGTGAAATTCATGAAAACTATATACCATGATGAGCCAAACACTGCAGTTAAGTAACTTTTTTGCTTCTTCAAATGCTTAACCACAGAGCTTTAATCCCAGTAATAAGCAAGCGGTACTTTCAAAAGCAGGCTACAGAACACTTCAGCAAAAAGTTAAAGCTGGGTGCTTACATATTAACGTAGAGACAGTGCTCCAGAGAGCAACCAACCAATCTTAAAGACCGTAACACTTGAAGGGAAGCCAGACGTTCGAGCCCTTGTTAACTGTCCTTTGACACAAGCTGAAGGGCGCCTATTTGTTGCCATCTAGTAAATTCTAATTAGGGCTATTAAATGGTAAGCCATTTATAAATTATTGTTTTTCCAAAAGATAATCTGTTCCTTCAGTGTGCCTCCCCCTCCCACCATTAAAATGCAGCTACACAAGCAGCCGATTCAACACAACTGCGGCGACAGACTTCCAGGGCAGGCAGGATGGGAACGGGTGGGAACCTCCTCCAGCAGGTCAGCCAGGGAACAAACTTTCCTCATGTGCAACAGATCTGCTTTAGCCGGTTTCCCATCCTCTGGGCTTGTTCCTGTCTCTCATCAGAGATGTCCAGCCCTCAGTTTTACTGAATGCCAAATCACTTAATATAACAACCTTTTAATTACGGAAGTAGAAATCTCTGTTTGGGGTGGTATAAGGGGAGGGGAAGAACACTTTGCTTTTCAAATTCAAGTGTTTACATTTGATTCGCCCTGTGAATCCTACTCAAAGGATAAAAATATAAAATTAGGACTTAAAGCAAAAGCTCCAAGCCCTCCTTGGTAAGAACTCAGGACCCGATGCACAGATGACTTTGTTCTGATGAAAAAATGACATAAAACAGATCTGATAGTGGGATTCATATCTTACTCAATATTGAGTGCTACATGTGAGCTAGAAGTATGGAGTCTTCAAGAATAAACACTCAGAGAGGTCTGCAGATTAAGTACACCCAACAGACCAAACAGACATGAAGCCAGTTCTTGATGCAGATGTAAGAGAGGAAGGAAATATGACATCTATCATGTTGAAAATTATCCTTTCTGAGCATAGGACCCTGCTACAACATCTCTAGTTGCAATAAATGCATCTGAGACCCATAAATCCTTGCTGCAAGTGGAAACAAAGTGACAGAATTCTTGTTATAAAAGCTACTTCTTCTAAAGAATTAGAGTCAGTTACAGCATTTCATACTTACTTGTAATTGTCATCTTCTACAAACTTTTGTAGCTCTTCTATGTACTGAACTGAGTTTAGATATTTTTGGACATGAGGCAACAGAGGAATATCTAGAGAACAGATGACATCCATTATCACTGTACCACTCATAGTTGAACTAAGTTATTTTCTAGAACTTATTTATACAGAACCAGACCCCTTTCCTTTTCCATGTGAGATACAAAGGTATGAACCACAGTCCTTACTGATGTTGAAATTTATCCTTCATACCCATTACCATGCATTGAGCTGACATTTCCTACATTAACAGACCCCCCCCAGAGCACTTTGGGCTGCTCTGCTTATCAGAGCATGGGGAGGGAAGAAGGAAGCGAGAATCCCTGGTCAGTCCAAAGTTCCAAACCTGGAACCTGGAGGACTGCATCGGAGGACATTTTCCCTCACACCCCAGGTTTTCATTATATCAAGCTTTTAGTGAAGGCACAATCCTGTGCTAATACCACATTCCATCACTAACTGTCAGTCTGCACTGTCACAAATGCAGCCTTACAACTTTACTAGAAGAGAAAGAAATTGGATTGTGAGGGAGACCACCTCTGAAGAAAAATATTTCTAGGAACAGCACTATAAATGTCCAATAAACAAGTTTTATGTATTTTACTATCTCCAGTAAAAGCATACTCCAAAAGCAATCCTACTATTTTTAGGATCATAGTTATAAAATTATGAAATATATACAAATTTATTATGTACTAGCAAAACTTTCATTAAACAGAATGTATTTCACATTTTTCATCAGAAAAAAACACTGCAAGAATTTGTGAGCTATAAAAAAAGGAAAATTTTTTTTTGTCTCCTCATACTGATGCTTCAACATAACCTACAATACCAGAATAAAGTTTTAGACTTTGGGGGGACGGGGTGGTTGAGGGAGAGTGGTTATGGCATTCAAACGAGTCAGGCCTTATTAAGATAGTATTATGGAAGACAAATATTAATAAAGTTACTCTCTTTAATACTGCAAAATTAACATGCTAGCTTACCATATTCACAGGACTGCTGTAAATCTGAGATAATTCGAAGTATGTTGTTCATTAAATTTGTTCTTTGCTCACTTTCCAGGATGCTCCCTGTTGATGGGTATGCAGAATCAATATATGTCAAGTCTGAGAGGTAAATACCTGAAAAAATTAGAATGAAGAATTTCCTTATTTAGTGTCTCACATTAACCAAAAAAACCCCCCAAAAACAAGAAAAAAACTACCAGTATTTTGGGGAATTTTTGCTTTCATTGACTAATATACATAGAGATCGATGACAGCATTGCCTCACTGTGTTATTTTTGATGCACCTGGAAAATAATCTCTAAAAGATCTCCAAGAACCTCTGCACTTCAGAGAAAAATAGCAACTATGCTTGGACTTACAGGAAAGTACACCACCATACCACTCCTGTCTGAGACTCAGTTTGAATCACTTGACCCTCAATTTTTGTCAACCCTGTCTAAGCTGTATTTGCAGATGCCATGTTACACGTCCAGCTAGGTTTGAGTCCAAATCTTTTGTTCTGTGTACGACAAGTCAGAACAGGAGAAGAAGAGGGTCTTTTTCATGCATCATACCAGGCACATACAATCTTAGTCTTTGACAGCGTCACTGTTTCTAAACCTGAAAGCAATTATGAGGGTATGCACAACTGCTCATGGTCCTGATCTTGTCATACTACCAATTCATCATTCCCTTGACAAATATGAAGCACATTATACACAAAATGCTAAAATACATGAGCAAAATTACTAATAAGTTTCTGAAGTTGCCTATTGCTCCAACTCAGCATGTTTCAAAAAGCAAAACAAAAACAGACAGAAGAACGATCTTATTTGCAGCTTTTCAAAGTGAATAGAAACTGAGAAAAAACTCCATTTGCAGCAACATGGAAAATGATATCCACGCAAAAAGCACATTTAGACTGAAAGGTGGTATGAATTCTGCAGTTCACAATAGTTTTAACAGCTAAAATCCCACGGGCTTACATTTAGCTCTTCAAGCCTTCTACCCATGTCTTTGCTCACCACCGTAGCCTTACTATTCTGTCAGTCCTTTAGTCACATAGAGGAGAGAGGAAAGTTCCCTTCCTTGCATATTATTGCTGTAAATAAACTGCTTATTTTAATTTGAATTCTATTCATTTCCAAAACTTTACCCAAAGTCCGATCATTTCTTGTCTCAAATAAATGAAGCATCTCTCAACCAGCTTTGCCATTACAAAGGAAAAGCTCTTCTTCCCCTGCATCCTCCACAATACGAAAGCCCTACACAACTGTTAAAATATCCAAATTTAAACAATATTTTCAAGAAGCTGTTATTGAAGTAACTTGAAATTTCTAAAATTAATTATATTTTTCTTACCTCAGGCTTGTTTAACCAAAGTCATAACAAGAAGTTTGGCTTTACAGGTGGAAGAATATTAATACAACCTCACTAGAACAGCAGTTGTGTKTGTTCAGCACCTAGCCAGTAGGTTCTTCAAACCTGAGTTGGGAAACTCTGGGCATCACTCCAAAGTCAACACATACATGCGCGTGTGCGCACACACACAGAAACAAATTAAAATACTTGTGGTTGAAAGGTGGCACAAAAAAAGTGAATAGAAAGGTATTACACATGACCTGATACACTACTAAATTTTTCAATCTTGTATTCTGCTAGAAGTAGTTTATTATAAAATAGAAAGGATGATCAGAAACGTTATTCACATTTATACTCTAATGCTATCAACTGCATAAGCTGTCCTGAGCCTAACTTTGCTAAGCAATGTCCAAACAAGCATTAAGAAATCTCAATCCTGCTCAATCTTCCATAGAGAGAGGTAAATCATGCTTATTATTTATGATGAGAGAAATTCATTATGAACAAGCTCCTGCAATATTATACATGATTTTATAAGTTAACAGATTTGTAGGATTATCCTTCTGAAGAATTCTGAAAAGTACCTTTTCTCTTTTAGCTAAGACAAGACCCTTTTTGTAGACAGCTGTTCTCTAAAATTCATTATTTCAGGCATCTTTATAAAATCTAAGACAACGTTAAAAGACTACAGAGGTAGTTCTTCCAAATGTCACTGCTGTGTCCTTTGGGAAGAAAACGAGGAGATCAATGAAACTAAAATGGATGTGCTCAAGTACTGGCTGAATATGGACAGAACTAGCAGCAGTATTCTGCATTTCCTTTCAGGTGTAATCGCTGCGACTTGTGCTACTTGTAACACTAATCAGATGTTATTGAATATTCTGATACCTACCCAAAACCATCACGTGCAGTTTTAATGCTTTCCACATGGACCAGGGACTTCATGAGTTTAACAACTAGAACTGTTTCTTATTAAGCAAGTGTCAAGAATTGAACACGACGTTCGGCTGAACAGTCACTGAGCCTGCAAACGGTTCGTTTTCCCTGTTGTATCCAGCCAGGCAGCCCCTTTTATTCCCAGCAACACAAATCGAGATTTATCAGCCTGAAAGAATCTTTCTTCTAAATGAAGCCCAGCACTGTAATAACTTGAAAGGCATCTTTAGGCACCGTAGTAAAAATGTTTGATTTGTAATTGCCTGCTGAACTCGGGCGCAGCCTGTTGCCATCTGGTACCCTCCCTCCGAGGGGCAGACAATCTTTCCTTGTTCATGAGTGCGCGGCCTCCCTACCCCCTCCGTCGCTGGCGGGGATGGAGAGGAAATCCGAAGGAGGAGTTTCATGGGCTCGCAGTGACGACATCGGGGGGCTGAACGCCCAAGTGCTCTGTGCTTGCTTAAAAAACCCCCTGTCCAAGTGTGATGTATAGGGAATCTGGGTCAGCTGTAGCTGCTTAGTGCGCTTCTGCGCGTGAGAGTAAAACGCTGCATTCTCTCCTCTGGAAGAAAATAAACTGGCACATTAATTGCTTTGTAAAAATGATGTAGTTAGCTTGGTTATCGCATGGAGAAACCCAGTTCCTCAAGGCAGCTTGGATCTAACGGAGAAAGACGAAAGCAGTTTTCAACTACAACTGCAGATTAACAGCCCACAACATCGGGTAGCATAAGAAAAGGCAAGTCGGTCCCTGGATTTTCCACCTACTACAGAAGCAAAACAGCTGCAAGATTTTTTTCCTGGTAAGTTAAGTTATTCTTGCTTGCAAGTTGCATTTTGAACCATTTGCAAATTATACATACGACTATCATGTGCATACATCCATGAGCAGCCCCATCTCTCAGCCTAACAACTACTTGACAGCTAAAATATAAAACTCACCCTTGCGGCATTTGGTAGACTCTGGGAACTTGGAAAGCATTAAAGGCAACTTGCATAAGGGCAGGAACTAACCCGTTTCACTTGTGAAGATGAACAAGTTTTAGCTGTTTAGCTGTAAAACTTCTGTAGATTTTGCGCTATGCATGGTTACAGCAAACTAATACTGCGAGATTCTTTGCAAAGCCCATTATTTAGGTATTGTGAACATAAAGTGCAATTCTGCTCCCACCGCAAAGCAAGAGCCAAAACTCCTCTTGACTTCAGGGAAGCCGGGATTTTACTCAATGTCAGAGCACAGACCTAACATTACTAGAACTAGAAAATGGATACCTCACTAAAACCACTGTAAAAAATCCCAAGTAAATCAACGCACACCTCTAAGTAGTAGTTAATCGCTGTATATCTTCTCAACTAAAACATTATTTTTTATAGGGACTTCAAAGATTAAAATCTTCAAGAGTAGTCTGAGCTGTACAACCAGAAAACCTGTAATCATGCATTGGTTCAGTAAACTCAATTTGCATCACAGGCAATTGTGCAGTGAAAACCCACAGAAATTACTGAAGCAGACACTAACCCCTTCCTTCAGCAATTTGGGGAACGAGGGGGAAGTTAACTGTACCTTTATTTAGCAGCACTTTGTTCCTAAATAGATTCATAAAGACGAACTTTAAAACAATGCCGGTTCATGGTTGCATTTTTGGCTGAAGTGGTTTACGAGCCAAACAACTGCTGTATTTCATAACCAGGCAATGCAGCACACAGAGCAACAGTGTGCCAAGGGGAAAATAAAGTTTTTGTTACAGTTCTTTGGGGGCAGGAGGGAGGGGGAAGGATACAGTTGTGAGCCAAAGATTAAAAACCAGAAAGCTTTTTAAAAACACAGAAAACAAAAAGCACAGGGAGAAAACCCCCCCAAAGTTAAACCAGTTTTCTACTGTTTGCCTTTCTTCATGCTGTCTTTGAAATAAAAATACAGTAAATAATTCAAAACAATGGAAAAGAATAAAAGTTACGTATTTGTATTAACAAACTCTCAGAAATGTCTGGCACAATAAAAGAGAATGAAGGGGTGACACTGAAGAGAAAATGTTGCAGAGAACAAGCTTAATTCAAATTTAGTAGCTATAGAATGAGAAAACCCCGAAGCAGTCTTGACAAACAGAAAAATGGATGCTTTCCAAGTACTTAAGCCTTTTTTTTTTTTTTAAACTGTCCTTTTGTGCTTCTCTCCATATTAAAGGGAATAATCTAAGCAAACAGAAAAAAAAGAACATTTGAAATCTACTTTGTGTGCTTTGGACACCAGGCTCCACTCATTCATCACTACCCAAGCTTTTGCTTAGCACTACTTAGAACAATTCCTAAATCCTTCACAAAAGAAAACAGCTGAGTCAATAACTTTAAAGCAAAAAAAGTCTCTGTGAAAGAATTTAACTCCTTCTCTTTTGCTGTCTTCTAACTTGAGTTCAGATTTCAAAATGATAATTTTAAATAAACAATGGACTATTAATGTTACGCTGTTACCACAAGAAGAATCTGAAGCATGAGGGAAAGCCATTTCATTTAAATTTTACATGAATTTCGGTCACAGCATGGAAATCCTGAATCTTTCAGCTTTCATATTGTTTTCACTATTGTTTTACAAGTTTTAATTTGTTGTTCATAACATACTCTATTAATTTGGTCCTTGAAATTTATACACCGATGAATGAAGCAAACTTCTTATAGCAAACATTGCCAAATGCTTAATGTCTTCAATATCCAAAAGGGAATTCTGGAGCACCTAAATAACACATTTCTAAACACAAAATGCCCCAGTCTGTTGTACCTGCTTCTTAAAATGTTGCAAATAAATATAATGGGTTCCAAAATGGGTTCCAAAAAATTAGAAAACCCCTCCAGCTGCCAAGATACCCTAAGCATTGCATAAAAATACCTTCACAAAAAATCTGGAAGTGGTAGGACATTTTACTGTGTTTGCAGAGCAGCTGGTATGACCAGCTTCACAAGGCTCTTCTGCAGCGAGAGTTTCTCAGTCTTTCAGTTGAAGAGTGACACATTTTCAACGACTACTTCGAAAGCACTTGAAGATTTTTAGATTTCATTTTCTAAAATAAATCAGATTCCTGTTAATACCAGAGAAGTAGAATTCTGTGGCTCAATACATTATACATCTGACCAAGAAAACCAAGTCTGTATTATTCCTGGTTTCTAGTCAATACAAATGTAAGCAATCCTGTTATTTTACCAAAAGCAGAGTGACTTGTTGGAAAAAGGCTTGTTTATATAGGGCGAAGTAATTTACAGAAGTACACAGATGCTGTATCATCAAAAATTCATGGGAACGTTTCTCCTATAGTAGGACTGTTTCCCCACCCCAGTAGAAGTTCTGATGTTACGGACACCGTTTTAAGCTAAAAAAAATGGAAAAAGATTATATTTATTCTGGGCAGAGATGGTGGAATTTATTGGATAATTTTGTTTGTTTTACTTGTTTAGACAAACTTTAAAAGAAAATGAAAATCTGCATAACAGCAATAACAAAGCGAATGACCTGATATCATGTTTATGGATGTCATGGAAGCATCTTTATTCTCAGTGGTATCATTTATTTTTGTTTAAACAAACTGGCTATTGCTCTTCCTGTTGCGTGCATTTAGAAACACAGGCTTATATAAGAGGGCACTGTTAGTATTTATCATTTGACCATACTCCTTTAATAAATATTCTGGATAAAGACAGGGACTGAGACCATGCGTTGAGATCTGAGACCACCAGATAGAAGCGGTCTTTGTCAGCTCAGAAAGAACAGATATCCTAGTCTGTGCTGTGGGGCTCCGAGTTCTACATCTTGACCTGAGAGTCACAGCATTTCAACAAGGAACAAATAGTTTTCTGTTTAGATAGTTAAAATAAGCCACTATTTTTTTGGATAATACACCCCATGCTATAATAGTTTCTCAGTGAAAGTTAAAATATTAAAGCTTGACTTCGCTCTTAAGTGGAATTTTGTTCCTTATTGACAATTAAATAACACTTTTTAAAGTAACAAATCAGAGTAATTTCAGAAATAGAGGGTTTTTTTGTATGAGGATCAGTCTGAAAAGAAACAAGAAAAAAGGAAGAGAAGGAATGGTATTAAGTTTGAAATGGTATTTGAAGCCCTACCCACAACTTGAATATTTCTGACATAACGATTATGAGGTTTATTGTGCTGACATGAACAGYTCCAAACGTTCTCCTGCAGATGCAGTGAAACATCAGCATGCCAGAGCGTGTGTAATATCACCACTTCAGAAACATAAGGAACAAAACTGAGGGACAAAGAAACATGGCAGAACCACGTGAAGTGACAGCATATGCTAATTTCAAGAATATGACAGCTCACACAGTTAAATATTGCATTTTAAAGTAACAGTATCTGCAGTCACTTTCTTTCTTGCCTATTTGTCAAGGCCAGCAGTTGGGTACTTCGCCAGTCCCACCGCAAGCAACTCTAAGCTTGCGTGATGACTTTAGACTGCGGCTCTGCCTAAAGTGATCCCTGAACCTCAGCCACTTTATCCCATAGCAGTTATGGCCCTTATTAACACATAAGCATAAATATTCGAAATGACCATACATAATTCATTAAAAGAAATGTGGAAAGCAGACTGCAGCAGAATAGTTGAGCAGACAGAGCTGCATTGCAACATACCTGTTTTTGAAAGACTCAGTTTTTGTGTGTTTCAGGAAAGAGTTAAACATGATATTTTCTTCCCCCAGCCATCCCATATTTAAACAACAGTATCAGATCTTTAATAATAACTACCAGAGATTCATAGGTTGTTCACACAGGTTATTTTGGGGATACCAAGGAGCTATTATACACTGTGAGAGCAGAAACACTAGAATACCAGACTTTCCCTACGGTTTCATCCTTAAATGTGTCATGAAGTCACTTTCTCTGCATCAGAAAACACTACATGTAAGATCCTGAAAAATAATTTAGAGGACCTGAAGAAGTTTTAAAGTCCAGACAATTAGCTCAGCTCCTCTTTGTCAAGTTGGGAACCACACATAGCACTGTTTCCCCCCCCCTTTTTTTTTAAAACCATGATTCATGTGCAAACATAGTGTAATGAACTTCCAGCTGAGCACTGCTCAAGGGATATTTTAAATGTTTGAAACTACTAAAGAAAATTGTGCAATTAGTTCCCCCAAAAATGATGCTTGTCTGTTTTTCATACAAAGTGTACCTTTAGCAGTCAAATATTAACAAAACTCCTAAACAAAATGTTTTTGAAAAAACTATTTACCAGTATTTACCAGTGGCAGCTCATACACCAAAACAGTTATTACATACTAACAATAAAATATACAGAAATAAGTATTTAAATATAAATATATATTCTCAGACTTCTGCGTATTCCCTCTATTTATGCAGAGTAAGAAGTAATATTCAGTATGTGTTAAGAGCAAACACCTCTTCTTCCTCCCAGAAGCAGAACTTGTAATACAACTGCCAGCAAAACAAGAATTATTTTTCAGACAACAGTAGAGCATTCAGCCAAGATCCCTGGACAGGGCTGCTGACTGCACGTAGAGCACGCTTTGAAGCTGGTAACCGCTGCGCTTAGTAGAGTCACACACTAAAGATCTGATCCGTTTACTCTGAAGCGGACTAGACACCATTCGCAGCAACAGCGTTAAAGCTACTAACAGAACGGCGAGTAGTGAGCCGACACCAAAGTCGCCTCAGCTCATCGCCTGTAAAGCTGAGGGCAAAGGCAGCAGTACCAGCCTGCCTCTCCTCCCGCGTAACTGCTTCGGGATTGCCAAGTGCACTTTAACCTGGATTTGGCAGGGACAGCGTGAAAAYTGGGAGCTTTCTCTAGCCTCTGCACAAGGTTTTGTGCAACCGCTACCAGTAGGCTGGATGGACAGATCAAGGCTGATATCGGAAAGAGGAGAGTGATCTGCTTACAAGGCATAAGGCAAATATAACCTGGAAAATCAGTTTTTTCTGACTTGAATACTATCACTGTTTATCATCTCAAATATGCAAAAAAAAGACAAAAACAGGTCTTAAATATTCTCGAGTTTTTCCTCACTGCATTTTAATTCTTTACACAGAATATTTAAGAAAAAAACAGAAACAAAACATTACTTTCTAGGAAAGGCGAATGAAACACTCCAGTATGGTATTTATATTAACACACCTTCAGTGTTATTTGGATTAATGATCTCATAAAGGAGAAATAAATGAGATCATAAAAGGATTAATGTTCTCATAAAGATATCAGAAAGCGGAATGACAACTATTTAAACACACATTCATCTCAGAAGTTAGCTAAGTAGAGATACATAAGTATTGAGCAAACCACATCATTTGTTTTCTTCTTTACAAACTTAAGGTTACTTGAATATATAATTTTAATCAATATTAAAGACAACTATGTTAGGCTAATCTAACACTAATACCAAAAACAGGTTAGATATATATTTCATGTTTTTCAAGTCTACTGTATGTGTGCACGTACATATAGTAAACTTGAAAAATGTATGTACGTGTGTGTATATAGGTGAATAGATGTGTATACAGTACATACATTTTGTATACATATGCCCATATATAAACCTAAAAAAGGAGCAGAAAAGCCAGTTTAATCCAAATCAAACATTTTAATTTTTATAATTTGGACTAAAAAAAAGAAAAAAAGACTGCATCAGCCACCTATGTCCCTCTACTTTCATTCTGTGAAGATATTCTGCAAGAACTGTTTTATAACCTCATGCTTTAGTTGCACTGATTACAGATCTAAGCAGGCAAATTTATAACTGAAGATAATACACAACCTGAAAAGGAACATTGTTTCTGAAAGTATTCATTGCAAATTCTCTAATATAGCCATTACATAAATTTTCAGGGCTTGCTGCTCAAAACAGAAAGCTGTTCTTTGAAACGCTACCTAATGCGACCTAACTCCACATAACAGACTCCGAAGACTTGTCTACACATATGTAGCATGGCAAACCCCATCACTTTAGGCAGTTTAGTCTTAGTTATAGCTCAAATGCAAATAAGTGCTTTACTCCAGAATAGTGTTTGATATAACGAAATCTGAAATTAATTATTTTATCTTCTATCTGTTCAATAGTCTCTTCTGAAAGTCATCATACTTGCTTGAAAATGAAGATATTTAAATGGACTTTGGGTGTACTACTGTTCCTCCTGTTGTCTATCGGACGGTGTACAGAACGCTCTAAGCTTAATAAAACATCTCAGCGGAGGCACCCTCGTTCAGCAGACAGTGGAGAGGAAGGAAAGAAGTGTGGTTACACATTCTTGGTCCCAGAACAAAAAATTACAGGGCCAATTTGTGTGAACACCAATGGACCAGGYACTGGTAACAGAAAAGATGAAGTCACAAGAATGGACATAGAAAACTTGAAGGATGTGCTGTCCAAGCAAAAGCGGGAGATTGATATATTGCAACTGGTGGTGGACGTGGATGGAAACATTGTGAACGAAGTAAAATTACTGAGGAAAGAAAGTCGTAATATGAACTCTCGGGTCACTCAACTCTATATGCAACTCTTGCATGAGATAATTAGAAAGCGTGATAACTCACTTGAGCTTTCCCAACTGGAAAACAAAGTCCTTAATGTTACAACAGAAATGTTGAAGATGGCAACAAAATACAAGGAGCTTGAAGTAAAGTATGCAGCACTAACTGATCTTGTAAATAATCAGTCTGTGACTATCTCTCTATTGGAAGAGCAGTGCTTGAGAATCTTCTCCCGACAGGACACCCACGGGTCTCCACCTCTTGTTCAAGTGGTGCCACAGCACATTCCCAACAGTCAGCCATATCCTCCTGTTCTTCTGGGAGGTAATGAGATACAGCGAGACCCAGGTTATCCTAGAGACAGAGATGTAAGACCACCACCTGATCCAGCTACTTCTCCTACAAAAAGTCCTCTCAGAGTTCCACCACTAGCTTTAATTAATGAAGGTGAGTCACCTATCACTACTTATCTAACCCGAGATTTCTGTATTTCAGAGAAAAACCGTCTTGACCATGCAACTAGAACGAAGAATAAAAGTACCTGGCACAGCTAGCCCTTTCCCTTGACTGTGATTTTCTCCCTCCATTCCCCCCAAGAAAGCATTAGGTTTAAGTTTCCCAAATAGTCTAGTTCTTAAGCTATTGTTGCATGGGACGAATCTGAGGAAATAGCTGATGCTCAAAAATTCAGTCTGAAGAACTTATAACTTTCATTCACAAGTTACTGTTTGTTTTGATACTATAACTTCAACAGCTGAGTTGAAGTTATGGGAATGAATATTCAGTTTTAGCATATGCTTTTTACCACTGTTTCTTTGAAGATGCCTATTAGCTATATGTTACAGTATTTGGCAACAGTGAATGCAAGAGAAGCTAATTCATATTAAACAACTGAAGTAATTTTAAATAGTTGCCCTTGATAGCTACACATGTACATTTGCCAGAAGTAATTCATGTTACAAGAATTGTAATCTTACTCTAAACTGTTTTAAAATTGAGATCTAAACCCACCAACACAATGATGCAAGGCTTTTTTTTTTTTTAATTTATTTATTGTTTAGTTGAAATACTCAAGAGAGCAAAGTAAGTTTGAATGGGTAATTCAGTAACGGCTGATCTAATTAGATGCACCCAACTTTGAACATTTAAAATGAGTAACTACATTCTCAGTAATTTGATATTGGTAGGGGAAGTGAGTTAAATTAATACCATAAATATTATGAAAATACATTCAGAAGACTGTATCACATTCTCATGAGTTGCACTTCTCAGGTCACTGCACAGATTCATTTAGTACTAGAAATAAAACTAGTGACGAGGAGAAAATTAATTTCTTTCCCAGTTAAACTCCCCAACAGAATCCCTGAATGGGATCACGATTCTCAAAAGTTTGACAGAATTATGACTTGTTTTTCTGAATCCTTAGATTTATCATATTTTTCTCATACTCATACTTTTCAAGTAACCATCTCTGCTCTTGCTTTTGTTAGATTACATAGCAAAAGCCTTTTATTTTTTAAATTGCCTTTAGTCACAGTTGGAAAGTCTTCTTGGTTCCTAAGGTGAAGGCACACAGTTGTGCCTGTTATACAACATTACAAGCAACTAGTTGCTGATGTAAAGAGCAATTATTTTTATTCAGGGTCTGCAAAAAATTCAGGCATGAGCCCAACTAAAATGCCAGATGTCATGAGAATTTAAATCACACATCATGACACAAAGGAAACTGCTGAAAATAAAAACATTACATTAATGTCTGGTCAGACAGCAAAAGTACAATTCTAAAAAACAGTGATTTCCTGTTTCCCAGGAAACTCATTCTTCAGAGTTTTGTTTAAAATGCATCTTTTTCTCTCTTCATATATGTTTGTTTTACATACAGTGAAGTAACAGCACTAAATATTTTCCCTCTGAAGTATCCATCACAGTTTTCACTCCCTCTTCCCACCCCTTAAAGTTCAGATTTTGCATCCATATTTGCAAGGAAACACAAAGGAATCTCAGGCAATTTTACCAATATTCAACTTCCTTTATTAATATTTAAGTCCTGAGTTGGAAGTTTCAGAAGTGTTTCTTGCAGTGTCTTGGGAAAACGAGGGCTGAGAATTACTGCAGCTGGCAGAGCATCAATCATTATAACACACACACAATTTATCATAAACTGCAAGACAATGTCTCGTTACCTCTGAGGTTTGAAATTAAGATAAACACGCTTAATGGAGTACAGAAGCAAAATGGTCTATGCTATTGAAAAATGAAGTTTCCAGTTAAAAGATAATGACTATTTATAACTTAAAGATGTCAAATAAGACGAATGAAAATCAAACAGTCCCTATTAGAAACAGGATTGTCAAAGACTTGATTATGACAGAACAAACAACTAGATCAACAATCCCTGCTATTTCTCCTACCGTTTTTGAAGAAATTTTACCTTACAAATACTTGCACACACCAGAAGTTTACAAAGGGGTCAACATGCATCTTAAAAGCATGGGTTGGGAGTAAAATTCAAAATATAGGGGGAACAGAAAGATGAGGTCTTGTTTTAGGAAAAGTATTTTGTTTAATTTGCATAAAAGTTACTCTAAGAGTGGAGGAAAAAAGTGTTCCTGTGAATGGGCAAATTCTAATTTTCATAGTTGTCTTAATCACTGGAATAATAGCCAATGTACCAAGATTAGTGCCCCTAGGTTCAAAGTGTAACTGCAGGTAGGAAGGCSTACTTGACAGTTCCACACAAGGAACCCACTCTGCTGCCAGTATAGCTCAGCTAACAGTGTATTTTTTTTTTTTTTAAATGCCCAGTTTTATTTTGGAATTTTCTTTTACTGCTGCCCCCAAAGTCTTTTCTGTGAAGCTTACAATTAACAAGCCTAGTTCCTCTACTATTTGCCTAAGATAGTCTTTGTCATCTTAAATTAGGATTCAGTCCTAAGCTTCCAAATTCAAATATTTCATTACTATTCCTCTCTAGCATCTAGTTTATGGTAAAATATGACTTGCACCAAATCATTATAGGTGTAACACAACTTTCAAAGTGAAATAGTTAACAGTTAGGTCATCTTCTCAAAGAACCTGAACTTCAAACTCATTAAAAACCAAAACCAAAAAGCCAGTCTTGTCTCAGGGTCTTCTCCAGACTGTTATAAAAGATTAGATATGCATTTGAGATACCTGTTCCTTACGTATCTAACAAAGTTTTAACATCAGACCACGTTCAGTTTACTTCCTTAGATTAGAAAAAAAGGAGTTCCTAAAGCCATTATAAATTTGGTCCTGAAACACTACTGAAGATAAGTAGTTCTGAACAGACTCTTAAAACTAAACAGCCGTGAGTATTAATACCGTTGTTCTATGTGATTACGGCAGCATTTAACTCCAGTAGCTGAGCAGAATTAAGTGCCGCGGTGGGGTGGCGGGACACGGACAGACGACGTAAGAGAACACACGGCTGCATTTCTGCATCACTTTCTCAGTCTTTGTAAGGGTCACTAAAAGCTTGCTGACACAGCCTCTCCCAGCTCACTTCGTGTGCTGTTATTTCACATGGCCACAGTGTACTAACGCATGTGTTTACCTGGCACACACTGACCATCTGTGGGCTGAGAACCACCTAGTAGACCCTCTCAACTTGGAAATTTTGGACATAAAAGCCACACTTTCTGATAATACTGCATTTACGTACTACTCACATAGCAACAAAGATCACATATCTAATTACATTTTAAATAGGAAAATTACACAGTTATTCTTTTTTTTTTTTTAATTAGCCAGAGTGTCCACTCAGACCAACAGTGTGGGGAATCTTTCACAAGTGCCAGCATTTCCCGTGAACAAGAATTAAAAATAGATTAGTTCTTATACCATGAACTCAGAACAATTACATGCAGCAAAGAACTTGCTTTTCAAAAAAGATTTAAGACTATAGAATAAGGAAATCCAACAAATCCCAACTTAAGTTAAGCACACAGACAAATCTGAGCATCAAAAAGCAGACAAGTTGCATCCTGTGACCTTAATGCCAGCTGAGTTTTAGAAGTGATCAAAGTCTGTTATATAAACAGATTAGTACAATTTTGTCTGCCTCAAAAGCTACTTAAAATCACTCCAACATCTGCTTGGGTCTCTCATGGAAAAGCAAGTCCACAATTCCTCCTCCAGAGGAAATCACGTGAAATAATATATAGTAGATCTATTGAGCTAACCTTAATATTCAGCCAATGTTATAAAAAAATATTACTTGTTTATTTTCACTTTAATGCCATTATTGCTTTACATTAATACTTTAGAACGACCCCTCTGTTTAGTTACACAGCATCCAAATTCACTTCAGGTAGTACATGAAAAGGGAACGAGACAGAACTAAGCCCAGGGAATTACATATTCACTGTATAAGCTCTGTAATGTGCACAATCTGCATAGAAATTCTAATTATGAACATGAGAAAAAGCACTCAAACCAAAACTACCATATTACTTTAAGTTATTATTCCATGCTTGCTTGCACTGTAAAAATGACAAAAACATCATCGAATATTGACAGTGTAATATGCAGCAGTGCTTACAGCCGTGCAGGCTGAGCGCCTGCAGCACTCATGGGGAGCGCTGTCCCGGCCAGTTCTGAAGAGTCACCCTCATCAGGCACGCAAGCTGTTTGCACTCTAATGGGAGATCTTTTCAGRATTTCCTGTTAACTACAGGTTTATGCAATTGGCATTGACTACCTCAAATCCTAAAAAAACACGGACTCTCAGTTTGCTTTTCTCACTGAACCTCAGTCTGCGAGGAGGGTCACTTTCACCTGACCTCTACTTTAATTAAAGAATAATCACAACTGTCATTATGCTTCCTTGCACATTAGCTTCTCTTGTGACCGATAATGAGTTTCCTCTATGCTTTCAAGCAGGTTTGAGAAAATCAGCCTTTAAATGTTAAACAATAGGTAATTATTTTCAGATTTAGCAAGTTTGTATTTTCAAGTATACTTAGGGCATCCACCACTAACAAGCTGCCAGAACACACCCTGCTCTTCATTACTAAATAACTGATCTCTAATCAACTGCTTAAAATCAACAGAAGTAACAATAACTGGCATAAAATCTGTTCTAAAAGGTGGAAAAAAATCAAAAATTTGAAAGGCAGACAAAGCAAAGCAAAGATTTTAGAGGTATGTAAGCCGCCTGCTTCTTACAGAGCAACTAGATGCTCTTCTGTAAATAGTAAGACGGTTTGCAAAGCCAGTATTCACATGGTCTAAAATAGACCTTTCAAGCAGTGCTGTCAGCAACAGTGTTGTCACAGAATCGTAACCCTTAAAGGGAGCAAGCGAGCCCTATTAGCTGCTCAGAAGAACCTTCTCCACTGCTTACAAGTTTTCTTCACTAGTAGCCATCCACACACATCACCCAAGGAGAGCACATGAACCTTATAGCTTCCTATCTACAGTTAACAGGCTGACCCAGGAAACGGGAAAGTACCTAAAGGCTAAGAAGTTATGCAGCATAAAAACACCCTGTTTCACTAAATTCCATATCTGTAGACTTTGAATTTTAAAGATAAGTATTTCCTACAGAAACTCTCCATCCAAAACTTTTGCATGTATTCAGATGTGTGAAGGTTTGGGGATTCTGTTTTTTTTTTTTTTTTTTTTTTAACTTCAATTTCAAAAGGATGCACTAGGGCAATGAAGCAAATTTACATCAAACTTTTGTTAAAGCGGTACAGAAGAAAAATAGTTAATGAAAATTGCAATGCACTAATTGAATATCAAAAGTCAGAGCATGCATCTTTGACATGGTATAAAAAGTTAAAACTCGGGTGTTGATAAGTGAAGTGTATTATCTGTTTAGCAAACTGATGTTTTTGTAAAAAATATATATAAAAGATATGGATATATTTTAATGTATATGTACACAATTAATCTAAGACAATAACATTGTATATTGTTTTCCATGGTAGTTTTAACCTTAATTATTGGCTTCCCACTACCTCCAAGTCTTTCACTGACACACAAAATATTCTTCAACAATTTGTGTACTGCTTAGCCGAGCTTGAAAGCTTACAGTACCTCTTTTCCAAAAGGTCCATTCAAAGACTGTCAACAAGCCAAAGAAGCTGGGTACTCCAACAGCGGGATTTATATGATCAAGCCTGAAAATAGCAATGAACCAATGCAGTTATGGTGTGAGAACAGCTTGGACCCTGGAGGATGGGCAGTTATTCAGAAGAGGACAGATGGATCTGTCAACTTTTTCAGAAACTGGGACAGTTACAAGGTAAATTTTGGAATTCAGGAAATCAGCAGCTTCATTTTGGTGTGGCAGTGGTTACGTCACCTACTGCAATCCAGAGGGTGCTAACATTTCCAATGCAGTCRTTCATTGCAAATGTTTGTACTGAATGGTAAATACTGAAGTGCTGGAAATAAAGGGTTAGTTGCTTAAGTTAGACAATTGAAATGAATCGTACAGAACAAAAAAATATCATGAGCAAAACAGCTATCCCTCAGAGACAGGCATGTTTCAGCGGGAATGTCATATTTCACTCAAATGCATTACTTTGCATTACTTAACTTATGCTCCGAAATATTCTGCATTTGTAATGCATGACTGCGGAGAGATGTTATTCTAGACAGTGACTGGGAAGTCATTTATTACAAAGACCTAACTAAACACATGATTTCTATTAAGACACTGAGAGCTACAGTACAGTACTTGAAAAGCTGAATTTTCTCCCCTGTGAATAAGTAGTCTCAGCCAGTGGAATTATTCATTGAAGCACACTAACAGTTTTGCAGGATCAGAGCCTCAACATAAGAATGTTCTTAATAATGAATTAAAGGAAACCACCTCCACCTTAAAGAATTAGCTTTGAAATCTCTTGAAGATGCAGGGCTGGTAAAAAGAAACATTCTTGTGTATGTATCCTGAGCTCAGCTCTGCTTTGTACAGTTTAACTTTGGAGTCCAAGCTTCAGTGGGACGACTCGTGCTCAAAGTTATGCGTATGTTTAACTTGCTTGAAGGCCTTTAGAGATATTTTGGATCACAAAACTAGCAGGCGTAATGTCTAAGGCAGCAACTGCAGGCTGCTTTGGAATAATTACATGCTAGGCAGGAAATGTGGAAAAAAAAAAGTCAGTGAGGTTTTTTTTTTTTTCCTTTTTATATAGTAACTATGCTTTGACTTCACACATACAGGACACTTTTTCCCTCTGATACTGTGATCACTTTAAATGGATCCACAGTTACAGTGTGCTCTGTAACTGAAGAGAGAACTGAGCCACATTTAACTCAATCAATATTATATATACAAAGGCAACAACAAAAAGTTTACTGCAAGGATTTTCACTTCTACATTCTTGGAATTTAATCATTTAAAGGTTATCCTTAGTAACTGTTCAAAGTCTTTACTACTTTTTAAGTACAAACTCACTTATGTGATAAGGTAGTTAAGGAGTTCACAGCTATTGCCTTACTTCAAGTACCTAAAGGCGCACTTCTGTGAGCGACTTTGGCAAACCGAAGACTGCATCCCTGGCAAAAGGGGTGGCTTATTCCTTTCTCCCTTTCCCACATTTCCACTTCTCTGCCGATCTGTGTGGCTGCCCAGCCTCAGCATTGATGCGAGGGACGCAYTGCAAATGTGGCCAGGAGCCAGGAGAAAAGCAACACTACCATTTTTGGCAGCAGCACGATCCTAGATTGGCTTAAGACACTCATGAAATTGAAGCTTGAGTCAGGAGCCTGGAGTGTTTACTTACTGGGGGGAGAGAGGGAGGTTTCCCTCCAAAGTGATTCACTGCAGGAAATGAGCTGTAGGTCCGACACAATCAGTGGCCAGAGCAAGGAGGGCAGGAAGACCTCAAACTGCAAAGCCTAATAGATACCACTTACATTAGGTGATGTAAATACCTACTTCGGCTGTAACTACAAACATTAACAGCAGTGGTTTTTCTCAGGGACAAGAGACAGTAGGCATAAAATACCACTTCACCGTTACCATACTGGCAATCCACAATTCAACAGGAAAAATGCCTTTAGATTTCACTTCTAATAAATCTAGTGAAGACTACAGACAAATTACCTGATTATAATAAAAACAACATTTGGTATACAAAAGGCAACAAAAAGGTATTCAGTCTGAACACCAAGATTGTTAATCTATAAATATCTTTTCCACCCTAAACCATACCGCCTTATATTTCATTATTCACACATTCTTACAGATCCCCTTTAGCGTACCATGGAAAATATTGCTTCAGCTCCCTCCCGTATTCTCTCTACCTCAAAAAGGAGAGGACATCACAGAAAACAGATGTAGCTATTTTTGCTGCCTTTACCGATTCTGGTAGTACCTTATACCGCCAGCAGTCCAACTGAGTAAAGGGCTAAGAGCAGCAGAATAAAAGCATTTAAATGCATAGATTGAGCTGTCATTCAGAAGCTTAAAAGACTTCCAGTACCCAAGTTCCCTTGGTTTATAATACTCCTGCTGATGAATGTTTTGACGAACGAGTAAGCTAACATCACATTCCTATCTTCTTTTGCACAGAAAGGATTTGGAAACATTGATGGAGAGTACTGGCTGGGACTAGAAAATATTTACATGCTTACCAATCAGGATAATTACAGGCTACTGATTGAATTAGAAGACTGGAGCAATAAGAAAGTCTATGCAGAATACAGCAGCTTCCGCCTGGAGCCCGAGAGCGAATTCTACAGGCTGCGCTTGGGAACATACCAGGGCAACGCAGGCGATTCCATGATATGGCACAACGGAAAACAATTCACAACACTGGACAGAGACAGGGATATGTATACAGGTAAGGAAGCTATTAGGTAGGGGGGAAGTGAATACAGCAGATACCCATGGTGATACCACCTTTAACCAAAGAATACGATGCACAAACCACGGAAGCTCTGATAAAACAGTTCTACGGAAAGATGCTTCAAACAGATAATGATAAAAATCTCATTGACGAGGCCCCCTTCGAGCCACTGCACAGTTCAGAAATTCAGATCCTATTATCTTCACTGCAGGCACACTTGAGTAAACTTTGTATTTAGTTAAATTACATCCTTATCACTTGCACATAATTCTTTGAGGTCAGAGCACCTTTCCAGGTGATGTCTCAGACAGCAGTGCTGTGGCCACACAACAGTAATCACCACTGACCAAATCCTCTGAACAGCATGAAAGGGATTTCAGTTGTGTGCAGGTTTAGTTATGCACCAATATTAGGAAAAGGGGTAGACCCCTTCACTTCCTTCTCCTTACTAAGGGACACATCATCTAAAAGAAATATTCTGACCAAAACAGGTGCAATTACTAAACTTTTGTCTTCACAGAACTGTGGCCCGCAGTGCTACTTGGGACTGTATCAAATGACATAACTTCCATTTAAGTATTTCTAAACAGTACATAATTTAAGTTCCTTGAATGCCAGCTCATGGACAAGTGCTGCTGGTAGTCTGAGAAGAGCTCACCTCCTTAGTTTTCAGTTGTCACATTAAATCTGTAGTAAAAAAGGAACACTAGGCACATCTGTGTTAATAATCTCCCCACAGGCAATGCTTATTACAGAATATATAATTTAGGTAAAAGCAGCAATTGACATGAGCACAACAGGATCCAAAGTGCTTCAAACTTCCAAGAATAATGCAGAACATGAAAGCATTAACCTGTATCATTTCTCCCCTCAAGTGTTGAAGTTCACCTATTTCTCTCTGTTCCGCAGGAAACTGTGCTCATTTTCACAAGGGTGGTTGGTGGTATAACGCGTGTGCACATTCCAACCTCAACGGAGTGTGGTACAGAGGTGGCCACTACAGAAGCAAGTATCAGGATGGAATTTTTTGGGCTGAGTACCGGGGAGGTTCCTACTCCTTGAAAGCAGTTCAGATGATGATCAGACCTATAGACTGAGGAGAAAAATCCCACAGTGCTCAAATGATCAGATATAAACTTCGAGTGCTTGAGTTCCAGAGAAAATAAAATATTACACTTAAACCATTGTTTTGCACAATCTGCCTCTGCAAAATGCAGGTCTACAATTGTTTTTGTCTTTTTTTCTTGTTGGGTTCCTCCCCCCCTTTTTTTAAATCCCTYTTCTACTGTGAGAGATGGTATTTTTAAAATATACAGATTTGAGCAACTCACAGAAGCAGGTGTTTGCCTTTGCAATGCATATTTATGTTTATTCTAGTTCAACATGCATTACAAACAGTCATTAAAACTGGTAAAAAAGTTACAGATACAACAAGCTATAAGCTTTTTCATTTAGAACGATTATACTTTTCCAGTTCAACTCAACCCTTTAATATAGATGTGTGAAATGATATTGTCTTGCTTTAATGTGAAAATTGATTAGTTATTTAACAATTTATTTTAAAATTGCTGGTATTACTTTCAGTGAAAATCTCACATTACGTTACTGTTTAAGACTTACTCCAAGAAGCTAGACAAGAAATTGAAGACATTCTAGCTTTGCCAGCAGAGAGATATTTTGCAACAAGTAATTATTTCAAAATGAAGTGGTGAATTAAATACAAAATATATAACTTCTTAATGGTGTAGAGAATTCCTTAAGATCTGCATATCTTACCTTCTGTAAAACACTTAGGTAAAGTGTTCCTAACATAARAGATAATTGCAGAAAATGGTTGATAAACTCTTGAAGAGTAAATTGCTCAGTGCTTATTTCTCTCCTTCTTACCTTCGTATTCAAACATAGAGCATAACATTCTATTTAAGCAAAAGTATTTCTTGATACATCGAGCTTGGATGGCAAAAAAAGTCCTGATAAGATCATGACCCACCATTTAGAGATCCCTCCCCTGCTCCAAATTAGGAGTGATGACATTGGAACAAGTGTTCAGATATACTAGTTTAAAAGACCAAGTTATAAAATGAACTTTTCCTCCAAAACAGCTTTATAATGACAGAGTGAAATGTCCAATTAGAGCTCTGAGTATATTCTCCCTGTCACTCCAAACTTGGGCTGTTCTCATGACATACACATTTCCTTTCTCCTACACTTAATCCTTATAACTTACCTTATCTACAAGTTAAAAAAAATAAACCAACAACCTTCCAGAATTAGTATCAATAAAAAAGTAAAATATAGCACAAAGAGGCAAAATGAAAAAGGATGAAAATCAATTCTTATGAGAAACACTACAGATCTTAAATATGTATGAACTGAAACCATTTCCCTCTCATCAACTAGGATTTCTAAAAAACTAGTGTGGTTTGGTGTCATAACAGCAGTCACACAGGTTCCCTTTTTCAAAGGGACACATATACAACTGATATTTCTAGATTTAATGTTTGACCTTCTGAATATGTTTTCTACAGGAATTAATGTGTAATTTAAGAAATTAATTAGAAAGTATATTTCCAACTTTTAAGTAATGCCATACAGGATACTGCATTAAAACAAGATACTTTATAATCCGAAACACACCAAAATGTTCACTTTAAGCAACAGTCTCTGAAASTAAACCTTTCTTCCTAGTTTATAAAATTTAATAATTATACTTAGTCATACATCTTAATCTTTTATTCTGATATTACAAGAAAATTAAACACACCATTTTGAACTGCAGCTAAAATATTTGTTTGGCAATTTGTACGGTCCTTCAGGATTTTATGGAACTTTGGTCCCATTTAACCTAAGAAAACCTAATAGCTAATCAAAAGAAGAATCAAATATTATTGTTACACTTAAACGAACCAATACTGGTAGCCATGAAAAACATTGTTTCTAATTCAAGAGGAAAAACAACATTTTGGTTTCAAAACACCTTCTTTGGACTAGATAAAGCTTCATTGATAATATAAGGCTGCAAAGGTTGTGGTTAAATCTTTGGTTAATGAGATCGCAGACAACACATTTCAACATTTGGGGGTGGAGGGGGAAACACGGAATTTGGCCCAGCATATTCCATTCCCAGGCCTCAAGAATTTTAACCAAAACAAAAGCTTAAGATTACAACACCGAAATTGTTCTTCATTTGGACAATCTACAGCCTCTTCTTTTTTCTATGGCAGGGGGATAAAAGAGCAGTTCAGGTAAATTTAAAAGCTGAAAAATGTCCTCTGAAGCATTCCTTCAAGAAACACTTTTGACAGCTTTAGATTTTTCAACCTATAGACTTCCTCTCCTTAGAAGAGAACTAACTTTTCCACAAAAATCTGCCTTCTGCTACAAAAACAAATGTTTTATTCAAACAGTCAGTAAAAAATATATATATATATTTTCTACAAACCCCTGAACAAGTGAAACTAGCTTCCATTCGGCCTTTAAATTAAGTGTTATGTTTGACATCTAAAACAGGTAGTCTCTCCCAGCTTCAAGCTGCAGGATGAAATTATCTGAACCTTATTACAAATAGTACGTGGCCCAAACGCTGGGTGCTGGAAGGAAAGAGCTCATTTCAAGTTGCCAGCTTATGCTTACCAGGAGGCACAGAGTAGCACTTCTTACTGAGGCTGGTCCACACTACGTATGGTAATTTATTATTTTCAAATGCTTATCCTCTTCCAAATTTCAACCTTTGGGCTGAGTTTTCTAATGACTTCAGAAATTCAGAGTTTGTCTCATATGTTTCTGAAAAGTTTTCCAGAAGAGGCTGTAGCATCCCCCAAAATTACTGCCCTTGAAATGCAGCAGCAGTCTGTGTGTCAGGATATAGCCTTCACCGTTCCTGTGCTATCAATCCATATTTAACCAAAATTCCCTTGAAAAAGTTTAATCTGTACTAAGATCTGAAACACAGTTTGCACAAATATTT
Source organism: Apteryx rowi (assembly GCF_003343035.1). Classification (NCBI taxonomy): domain Eukaryota; kingdom Metazoa; phylum Chordata; class Aves; order Apterygiformes; family Apterygidae; genus Apteryx; species Apteryx rowi. The sequence goes on along the minus strand of NW_020450927.1, from coordinate 1,329,447 downwards.
CCAAAGTCTACTTGCAAGCGTTATCACTGAAGTAGCTGAATATTCAACAGATGAATGTTTTAATAATCTGTCTTTAGCTTTCCCATTTTTGGATACAACTCCTGAAAGACAGATGTAAGAAACTGTATGTCACAAGACAGTACTCCCTCGTTAAAGTAAAGATCTTACTTCTAGTGATATGGCTCAGTTGTTTCATTGCGCAATCTCACATTTATCAGAATTTCATTATAAGACGCTCTTTCAGAAAGGTTTTTTTTTATCCTGCGGCAAAACATAATTCACATATTCACGTATGTATTTTCCATTTGCTTTGGCTATTTGAGCTGGCCAGGTGATGCAACGCTGATGACTTGCCCCAGATCAGGTAATGTGGACCTAAGGCTGAACATGTGCATTGGTGTCACCCAGCTCTTAGCATCCATGTTTAAGTTATGAGTCCATACTGGCGATGCGCTTCTCTTCCTTGCCTTTCTGCAACTTTGGAATCGCATCGCTCTCTTCTTGCTGTAAGGAACTGAAACATCCTATGGGTATTTTTCCCTATTTAAATGTGGAAGGCCATCTTTATCTTATCCATAGTGAAGGAGCTGTAGTAAGAATACAACTAGTAGTTCAGTGGCTCAGAGTTAATTTCCGCAGCAAAGACTACAGAAAAAAGCATTTAGGCTTTATCTTATAGCCCTAAGACGATCAAGGAAAACTCTCCATGCTCATGTTAGATATTGGATTGCATGATGCAAGTCTAGTCACCTCTGAAGGGTAAACACTCATCCTGGAAATCACAGCTGCACTTCCTTTATATGCCCGCTCTCTCTGCAACCTTCCAAGCAAGGTCCATCACGAGCAGTGCCAGCACTGCTCTGGAGGGCCTTCGCAACAGCAAATGTTACTCTGTGGAGAGCCCAATTTGCTGCGTTCTTCTATGAAGAATTTAGGAGAACGGTAACTTTGGTTCTCCTCATCACCACTGAAAAGAGCTTCCCCCACCCTCTTTTCCATGATGGGAAGTGGACCTCATGGTGAAATTCCCTTCCCCAGCACCTGCCCTCAGACTGTCAGGTAGCAAACTTGCAAGGAGCAGCACTATTCCTATAGATAACTCCAATACTAGATGTAACAGCAGAAAAACCCTACAACCGGAAAGTTTCAAACACTAAGTAAATAAAATAAGCAACTTAAGTTACTTCTGTTCTATACTATTCTTTCATTAGAAGAAATTCCTTGGAAGGGCATTTTAGAAATATTCTTGCAAAGCTATTCAAGTCTAACTGGAGATTAAAGCTTTGGTCAAATGAGAAAAATTTGACTCAACGGCCAATCTGCCAAGATGGATTCAGATTTAGCATGACTAAGATCACAAGACAATGTTGTCTTTTTTGCTGTGTATTTAAACTCTACAAAATTAATTTTAGGCAGATTGCACTAGTTGGCATTCATTATTCCTTTAGAAAATTAAATAAATAAAAAGGCTTGAGGACATTCTTCATGTCATTAGTAAGAATTCATGCTGTATGAAACCAGATAACAAAACATTAACTATGACTGTTCTCAAAGCGCAAAGACAAACACCTTCCTCCCTGCTCCAAGTGGAAAGAAAATACACGTTTGACTTCAAAAAACTGTCAAGTCAAGCCCCAAGCTTATTCTGCAAAAGTCAGACAAGAAGTTGCTACTGTATTTAAGGGGATCCTCTTAACAGAACCAACTTAAAATACTGTTTTCCAACATTTTGCTTTATATATGTATATATATATATACACACACACACGCTTGCACAAAAAGGAAATTTTTTAAATTTAAATCAAATACACCAAAGCATAAAGATTTCTCTATACAGCATTAAATATTAGAAGACCTTAACAGCAAGGGACAGCGTCACACAATTTGAAGAAATCTTGACAGCAGGTTGGCTTGAGACTTTTATAATCGGCGAGGAAAAGATTTGGGCCCGGCTTCACATTTCATAAATCATAATATATATCTGTAAAAGCTTCTGGAAAGCTCAAAGATGCATTTGAGAACTATAGAGTGGGTGTACGTATTATGTGTGTACACACGATGGGAGAGCTGCAGAATAACAGGCTGAAATCCCACTCGCATTACGCTTGGCTGCTTCTTGGCTGCCCCTTTCAATTCAGGGCTAGTTTTAGCAGCTACGTCGCCCAGCGGGGTAGCGTGGGATGCTACGCCACCACCGGCGCTTTTCACACATGGACTTCAGACAAAAATAGGCTGATGCCAAGTCTGTCACACTTCCATTCTAGGCACGACCAACCACCCACTGCTGAATACATGAAAATACAGGGAATTAACAGCTGTTGAGATCACACTGGAAGTGCTGGATTTTTCAGGGAGCCATGGAACAGGGAAGCGAAAAGACGACAAAAGGAAGAACTCCATAGGAATGCTTATGATTGAGATTATTATTGGTTCTCCACAGCAATGTATTTTTCTAATTGAGCACAAAGCACGTAAAAATTCAAGCAACTTCACAAAACATGAAGTTTAATATATATATTTTAGATGTATCATTCCAGATTCTAATGCCAATGAAGGTCTTGCCCCTCACATCAAGCTATGAAGCAATCAAAACACCACCGTGACGGGCACATGGATCTCAGCATAAAGAAGAATGTCAAGTTAAATAAATAAAATAAATAGCCCAGCTAAGTAAAGAATACCCCCCCCCCCAAAAAAAACCCCCAGACTTCAGAAACAAAGAGACTAAAATTTCATGAGCTTTAGTGACCACAGGAGGTTATCCTGAATGTAAATAGAAGAACTGGCATCTAAAAATATCAACAATTTTTTCTGGAAAAGGAAGCAAAGGGGTAAACATTTCTTTAATTTTATACAACTACTAACATCTTATGATATCAAAGAAAAGCTACGTAAACTTAAAAGAGCACACTGGTCTCTAAGTAAACTAAAATATTTCAAAATGTTGAGTAACACTAGATTATCTTGGCAACAAAACCAATACATAGTAAACAAAAACCTATTTATCAAGTTTTCCCAAATACACAGCACTATCCCTTACTCATAATTATTCCGTATAGCTAAAGCAGGAATAACAATCCAATTTCTCTTGTCACTAATGCAATTAAATGTAAGAATACCTGCAGATTTTAGCATGTTTCAAACCCTAAGATCTACCTCTATCTCACAGGTTGGTGATTTATAGCTTCGCATTACTTAAAAGCCATCATTACTGTAACAGTCAAGTATTTAGTTCTTGAAGAGCACTATCAGGCCTAACGGTTTAAGTACTTCTCCAGAAGTCAATCACTGTATCTACACAACATAAGGGAAAATCATTTCCTAGGAAACTGATACTGTATGTAAAACCTGAATTGTTTGGGAGGTTAACAGGAATTTCTTTCTGAAGCTAGGGAAGCTTTTGCTTGCCATATACAGAGTATCGAAACCAACTAGACAGTTGTAGATTCTTTGCTTACGTACTGAAAGAGTTTCATGTACTGCTTAAAAGACAGTGTTCAGTTTTGGTAGTCATTGGAGAAATATGTTTTTCTTTAATGCTTCCCCGAGAAACAGTTCAGCTTACCTAAATAAGGGATACATGGAGTCATCTTCAAGCTGCTGATATAGTCTCTAAGCCTTTTGTAATTATCTTCTTTACTCATAACATACTCCAGCTTTTCAAATGTAGCTTTATCTTTCCGACTCAGTAACTAGAAAATAAGGAGAAAAATAGATGAGCTGAAGTTTGATCACTATGATTTTTCTTTTGCCCTTAAAAACATGGATTTAATTTTTTTGCTTTTTTTTTTAATATAACATCTTTAAAATTATAGCATTTACTTTCTAAGGATGAGTACTTCGAAAGTTTACACAAAAAACTAGCTAGTTTGGCAGCTAATTTTAAATTAGTAAGGCATAAGTGTCGGTGTCCTAGAGGAGCCTTCTGAAATAATACCAGCTTTCCTAAGAGTTAACTAACTGAAATACATCGCGATTTCATGTGCTGTCCACTTCTGCAATATTTTAAAGCAGTCATTTATTCACTGCAATTATTCATAAGTTAATGTTTCTTCTTCAGATGTTGAGAAGTCTTCTTCCAATCCAGTTTCACAAAAAGCTTCCAAAATATGTTCTCATTCTTGAATTGAGAGCTTTCTCAAAAAATTATTTTTTCAAAACAGCAAAATAATAGCATTAGGATCTGATAAATAACTTTAATTAAACTACAATTTTAAAAACAATGAATGCATATACATGCATAGCCACTAACTTGATATTCTGGAAAGGAATAAGGATTTGATCTTTTTCCTCTCCAGAAAGCTATGACAACTTGACTACAGACAGCGTATCTTGTTCTGCTAATAAGCAAGCAATTGACTTGTGGCATCACAGCAACCTCCACTTAGAATACAAAATTTAAATTCATGAATCTCCTTCATTGTCCTTTATTTCCCTCCCCTCACCTTCCTTTGACAGAATTAACAGCAACTAAGCTCTCTGTAAGACTGGGAAACCAAGTAAGATGGGACACATCTAGCTGAACTACTATTACAAAACCACATTAAAGGGCTTTACTTTAATTTAGAGCTAAGATTTAAAGGGTAGAAAATGTTTAGTATAAACATTTTGGCAGAAGACTCAGTGTTCTAGTCTCCAAGTTGCAATTTCACCGCCACGTAAAAATCCCCCGTACTGCAAAAATTACGTAGGTACAGATCTTTAAGTTTTTATACATATTCTTTTCATACGTATTTCCTTTTCTCTTTCAATTAAAATCAACCTATGTGATCGTGGTAGTTGAAATGAAACGCCTCTTCTGTAAAGCTGTAATTTCACTATTTAAATAACAGCTCTTTCTAGCTATGATTTCTATATGTTCGTCTTCATCAGGATAACTAACACACTGGCAAACTGAACACCAGCTTTCAGAAGAAAGTCACTTTTAAAGAGGGAATTGTTTTCCAAGACGCACTGCTCTCTGACGTTCCAGAAATTCACATCTTTAGCTTTGGCACCAGTTTTCAGATGAGCAGCATCTCACATTCAGCACGACAGCAGCTATCTGCCAATTCCAGGACAAAGCAACAGCAGAGACATACGACTGCTTTCCAACCATCCGAACATGACATTTACCTTTTGAAGTTTCTCAGAGATGGCTTATAATAGCCTAAAGTATTTTGTCTCCATTTACTGTCTGGAAGGTTTGTATGTAGTTTTGTAGTTTTTTTGACTGAAAGGTATGACAAGACTAACAGGAATAGTAATGGTGTAAATTTAGACTGGAATGAAGTTAATTGCATTTTCTTCAAAATATGCCGATTTGCACAATGTTTTTCAAGTCTGATGCATCAATTCAAGCTCTTTAAATAGTCTCTAAACCAGTTATTCTCATATGAATTTCTCTTGTGCTGATGGTGCAGTATGTATCACGTCTTCAACTCCTGTGTTAACAGGAAAGYGCAGAGAACCTGACAATGTTACAAGCATCACCAGGTGGGAAAGGGCTCAATTATTACTTCTTCAGTTTTGGAGCTGTTGCTTTTTCTAAATAATTTTTCCACTGTCTCTTCTGGTATCTTATGCTCAACAGATGCAAAGAACAGTAAACAGAAGTACATATGCAGAGACAACAAAAGCCAAGGCTGACAGTTTACTCTTACAGCAGCAGGGAGGGCTTCAGAGCCTTGCTGACTATTTTCTCTCTAATCGGAGCATGCCAGGACTGAAGACTACCTTTGTGAAACGCTGCAAAGGACAGCTGGGGTTTAAGAGCTCTGGTGGAGCAGGGCAGAATTTACCTTACTTAACTTCAGATGTCTAATACTCACTTGCTTATGTCGTCCAAGTCCAAGATAGTCATCTATACTTCCTTTATATGAAATGGAGAGAGGCGCAGTCTCAGAAAGGTTCACGATTATTTTCAAGTCTTGAATGGGGCAAATCACCCATTAGAAGAGCTTATTACTCTCCACAGACTTCAGAAGGAACGTAGGCAATGAATGAGACAAGTAACTTTCAGACATGTTCAGACATACCGTCAGTTCATCCTGTATTACTGAYATTAGATTACCAAGCAAACACTTAACGGCTTCCTCGAACTCTCAATTCCACCACAAAAAAGTGACTTTTCTTTTGGAGGGACTGATTGTATTTACCTTACTGTGTCTAAACTCTCATCCTCCTGAATGAAAGCACGAGGAAGATCACTACTGTAACAGGATTCAGCTCAGAAACAGGCAGGAAATGCTTCCCTAGCTGAAGATTCTGGAAAATTATTGGATAACATTCAAATGAAAATAATGACTTGGTGTCCCTTTTCACATGTCTTTTCTTGCTTTTAATATACAGGCAGCCAAAGGCTTAGAATTACTTCAAAAATTTATAAACTGAACTTCCAAGAGAAAGACATCTAAATCAACCTGCAGTACACAGAGCTAGGAGCTATCCTTGCAATTTCGCAAGGCGTAAATAAGATGATGAAAAGCATAAATTTCCTTGGGATTGTATGAGAAATTAAACACACCTGCAGAAATGTGGGAAAGGTTACCTGGCATTTCAGAGGTTGAAAAAGGACTAACTTGAGAAGAATCAATATATATGCCAACAGCACAAGGATAATCCTCAAAAGCAGTGCAAACCAGCATTTGTGGTTGACGAAGGTGAAAATAAACTGGGGAATCCCAGTCTTGAATGGCATAATTACAGTAGTAACTAATATGGTTATGTTAATATAGGGTTATAATGGACACTCACTTTGAGTCATGCAGAAAATTCAATTTGGCATCACAATTTTATAGAGCTGTTGAAGCTGCCTCAAAGCATCTAAAGGACAAAACCAGAAAAACAGAAGTTCCCCTCCAGAACATATTGAAGTGTTAACTTCTTAGAGAGATTTGGGCATTCTGAAACAAAGAATGTCTGTCTTAATTATTCATTTGCAAAATGAGTAACACAATTCTAGATGAGTTAATCTTAGCAGGAGTGAGTTGTATTCAATTTCAGTAACACATTCATCAACTGAACAAAATTATCTTCCAGTTATTCCTGATTTGGTGGGGGAAGAAAGCAGATGAGGAAAAAATCCCTTCTGGATCACAACGCGAAGATGCACTGACATGTCTTGTTTGAAAATTTTTAGCCCTCTTTAGTGATCTATTTATATGGACAACTTGCAGAGGAATTTCAGTCACCTGATTATTTCTATCACACTGGAAAATGTCAAAGCTCATCTCTTCTGTTTATACGGCTCGATAACTACACAATGCACAGCTGAATCAAGCTCAGTATTTTCCTCACCTCTATGATATCAGAGTTATTCCTAAAGTTCTACTGATCAAGGATGCAACTACGCAAAAATCATATTAACATTTTAATCAGAAAATAGGTGTCAAATAAAAACGTTTCCAAAGAACAAAATTCTTTCAAAACTGTACAAAAGCAGACATGCAAAGATATTGTGTAGTGCAGCTACTGTAAGTATGAAAATTATGCTGAGCACACTGGGCAAGATCAATAAATTGAGTTATCAGTAAAAGAAACTAGAAATCTTTTTATGGAAACTGAATTGGAGTTTTTGGACATCTGTTCTCCATAGAAAAAAAATTCCAATGGTATAAGCTCCTAAATGATTAAAATATGACCCACTTTGGCATTCAGGATTTTCCAGCAACTAAATACAAAATAGCTTCTGGCCAAATTAGAAGCCTCTGCATTTAGTAGAATCTGCAGGGAACTATTTTTCAAAGGAAAATATTTCTATGCCAGAATGGAAAAAACTCAACAGGAAACCATAGACTTAAGAGGCACTAGAAACATTATGTACAAGCACAAGAGATCAAAAGTATCTGTAATAATCATTGTATCCTTGAAAATAAGCTATAGAATTATTATAGTTTTTTTTCAAGAATAAATTAAAAACCCTCCATTGTCCTGCTGCTTACTTACCGCCCACGTTTTCGTCAGCCTGAAGATCGGAGCACTCTGTAGGCCTGACACAACAGCCATAAGAGCATGCAGATTATTCAGCTCATACAGTTTCTGAGGACAAAAATATATATAAGAAACAGYCTTTCAACTGTTGTCAATAATGCATACAGAATAGATAATGATCTAAATGTACATGAAGCCTTCGCAATATGGCAGCATTATGGAAGTCCTGTACACTCTAAATTAATGATTTAATTATAGTGAACCGATGTGCATCCATACAACTTTTTATGGCAGCCCTCCCTAATTTGTCAGCACTTCACTTATATGATTTTGGATTAGATCATATTAGCTGACTGATAGTTCAGAGATAGCTCATAACACATTTTTATGTCACCTCTATTTAATGCCTTAAAAAAAAATGGGGGGGAGGGTCATATATCAGAAGTGCTGGAAATTTTCTGACATTCAAAGCCACCAAATTCCTTTCATAGCATCCAACAGACCTTTCAAACTTACCATGCTAAAAAGGATAACCCAGTTGTGAATGATGCGATCACTGTAATATTTAATGTTGTAAAATACATTTGGCATCACAGGGTTACAGAGCTATTGATACTGCAAAGCACCTAACAAAAAAATTGTTGCAGGATGAAATCAAGTGGGTAATTTTGAAAAGCATGTAACTGGAGTACTTCTCTCATCAAAAGACCATTTTGGGGGTCTGACAACTAAAACTAACTAGTGGAAAAAAATGATAACAAGATTGAATGCACAAAGCATCAGAACAACAGGAGTAATTTTCTTAAAAATCTACAAAACGCTGCGGAGAACTGTGCTGTTTCATATACAGAACTTTGCTCCCTTCTCCTTTTCTTTTCCCTCTGTCCCCAAAACCAATCTGTCTTGGCTAGTACTAATTAATCATTAGTACTATTGTCACGAAAAGTTTCAAAAGGCTTCAGGAGAAAATGCTGTTCCTTAAGCTCCTGTGCATCAATCATTCTGATGGCTTTGAGCACCTAGAGAACAGAATTACATTCAGGGATTTTTGGTGGTGCACACACGAACTGAAGTTTCACAGCTACCAAAAACAGTATTAAACAGAAATGGATATTCAATCACAGTACTGCAAGGCCTGTTTAACTCTTTTAGAAAATTCACCAAGGTAGATTAGGATTACAGAGAGAAACATGATCCAAGAGTGAGGAACCCTTACTTCTCAGAACACTGTGCACAAAAAGTAAGGGAGTTTCTCTTCCTTGAAACCCAGCTTGCTTGAGCTTTCTTGGTTATGAGGCCCTTCATAAGATAACAGGACAAAAAAAAGACTGATTTATTTTGATTTTGAGTAGTTGTTAAATATAAGGGAGACCTTATTTTCGGAAGGCCAAAACGGATATTGCAAGGATATTTTTCCGCCTGGTGGTTTTGAAGCAGGGCAAATGCTTCTCACCAGTTAACACAATGCCAGAGAACGAATATCTTAAAAAAAACAGCTGCAAGTCCTCAACAGTGTTACTCAACAATACAGCATGTAATGCTTACTAATGGGTCATCCCAGCAGCAATTTCACACCAGATGCCCAGAAGTCTATGGTTCTAGGACACAGTAGAGTTCCTTCCACCCCTACTGAATAGGCATTTGTGTCTCCTAATCCTCTCAAGTGGACTCATTAATAACTAGGTGTAAAGGGCACTCACTAATTTGTGGGGGGTCAGAGTGGAGACTGAGTGTTTGTCATGTACTGCAGCTCTGCTATCCCTCCAGGACAGCACTCACAGCCACGAAGAGACAGGGGAAACGCCATGTGGTCCCTGGCCTTCCAGCATCTCCACCAGGACTGCTTGGAGCAAGTGCTTCCTATCACATTCTTTTACACTAACGGCAACATTTGCAATATACGTCTACATTATCTTGTGATTTCTTGTGGAATGAGACCTGGAAATTTCTAGAGGTCAAAACGGAAATTTAGTAGTTCTGGTGTTTGTCCAACCATTCACACAATAGCTCATTTTGATTTCCACATGTCCCCAGACAAGGCAATAAAGTTCACATCCTGAAGAGGGATGCAGGGTAATAATGTGGCTGATTAAAAATGAGAAGAGGCTTTTCTGGCTGCTGCCAACATTGAAGCAGAAGTCATAGCTACTCACGAGAGTCTGGGAACTTCAGGGGAAAACAACTATTAAGTCCAATTAGTTCATGCATAAAGCAATATAACATGAGATACCATTAAAAGACTGCTAGCCATACAGTCATTAGATAGTAGTCAGTACGAGCAAGTCCACTGCAGAGTGGATTTACAGTTTCCCTGAAGAAAAGTTAATTTGTGTGACCTGTGGCACAAAACTGCTTTGACAATAGGTTTGGTGTAGACAGAAAATCCTTCAAAGGGTATTAGCTGCAGTGACTTCATGGTAGCAGCCATACATAAGCAAAGCCAAGATAATGCATACAGTAAGGAGACTAACAGAGATACAAAAACACCCCATATATAATTACAAGCAGCAATAAATTGTCATTTTACAATGTATAACTAAGCAATGCTCAATCGACTTTAATTGTTAAAGCACATCACCATCTCAAAAAGCTAAGCATTTCAGCAGAAACTGCTGCCTGTAGCCCACAGGTGAGAGCGGGCATGTTCAGGGTGCTGTGGCTGGGGGAAAGCCCACAGCGCCCCGTATTTACAAGTGGCCTCCCATCCAAGTACTAGCCAGGCCTGACCTGCTTAGCTTCCAAGATCGTTTCTGCACTATGGTCGTTACAGGTGAACCTACCTCCTCTACATAGAGACACTAATTGATCATCTAGCAAATTTTCTATACGCCCGTTTCAAACAAAAAATGCAGTTTTTTTAAAAATACACAAGATGAAGATATATCAAGTCTCACCAGATACCCAAGAATATTTTAAAGAGATCATTAGTGTCTTTGCATTTTTAACACTCTCAACCACTATGACTACAGCATGATTATTGAGCAAAGCTTGCAAAATCCTACAAAATTAACTTTCTTTGCCCAAAGTGTATGCAGTCATAACCTGTGGGAGTAAAATACTACAAATATTGATTTTTTTTTTATTTTTTCTGTTGCTAAAGGAATAATGTCATTTTCTACCAAATATTCAGACATGAAAAGTTATCACACATCTTCTGATTTGCAGAAGTGGCATGCCATTGGCCTGCAGTAACTATTACGTAGCTTGATTTAACTTTGCTTTTTAGTGACTGTTGAAAGTCTAAACTAACTTGAACCTGAATGTACAAAGGGTCAGCTGACGGACAGAGTCAGAGCCCTCAGCCTTTCATCATCAACAATATTTTCCTTCAACTTTTAATAAAATTGTACCTGGCACTACGTGGGGTCACCAGAAAAGCACACGGGTCACTTGCCACGTTGCACCTCCCTATTGTTCCTGTAGCCGCACAACTTTAAACGCCATATCACTCACTTTCGCAAAGAAAAATAGAGAATTCAGAGGTCTGCTGGGATCCTCAACTGTCCCCTTTCCTTCCCCCCCCCCCGTCACCATCACTGGCACACCAACACAGAGCAGATCTGGCCAGGTGCAGAGGCACCTACCCTGAACTCTACAGTCGTCATAGCAACTCTTCAGGACAACTGCAGTTCACCATACAGCAGTGCACCTCCACACAAGACAAAAAACCTCTCTTCAATGTAACATTGAAATTCAATAATATGTTCCCTAAAATTATATTTATATATAAGCTGAAGTATGACTTGTGTAATAAACAATTAGCTGGTTTTCAGGATCCACATAAATACTATATACAATTGAACATGCAAGACTAAGGTTTTACCATAAGTAAAAATAAGTTTACCCACAATAAGAAAATCTCTCTCCATACAAACTCAAAAACACCCACATTATTGTAAACTAGACTCTTAAATGCTACCTGTCCACTTCAGCAAAGAAATCTGAAAATTAATACGGTAATCTTGTGATGCATCTCACTGAGGTAGATTCCAAATTCACTTACAGTATTTGTTGCTATATACCATACAAACAGACCCTCTCATGACTGAAATGCAATTCTTTCTTTTTTTTTTTAATATATATAATCAAAGTCAAATGAGGGGGAACACCACAAGTAGAAATGGGTAACAATTTCAGAAGTTTGAATAGAAACAACACAAAATATATTTGGTCAACTAAGCCCTTTCCTTGGAGGAAAAGGCTCAGTATAATCGTTTAAAAACTTAATTTTAACATCTTAACAGAAAATTAAGATCCGTGACAATACCATCTCTGACTTAGCAGCACAGTGAGGTGCTGGGTTCAGGAAAGACCAAGGGGTAACATGCCCCAGTTATGAAACACTTTTTAAACACTTGATTTTACCATAAATATTTTCCAATTAACTGTTAATTAAGACAGATGATCTTAGTTAACAAGTACATAGTCAGAAATATTATGTACACAAAGTCACTCTTCATCCATAAGGGCTGAAACTTCAAACAAATAACATTTAAAAAATAGATACCACGATAATTAACAAATTTAAAAACATTTTTAGCAGGTAACCCGCAAAGGTCACAAGTTAGCTGTAGTAACCATCAGTCACCTTGTGACAGCAAAAACCTGGAAAAAAAAAATCCCTCTCTTTACAGTATAACAGACAAATTTCATTATGTTTTAAGGGCCAGGACCCTGCTGCATCTGCACCTAAGTCAAGATTTGCTCATGTTTTTCACCTAAGTGTCAGCAGTGCAGGCTTTCAGGAAGGTATCACAGGGTAAGAGCTAGGCAAACACTGATACCTCCAACTCTGGAGCGATCTGCTATTTCATCTCCAAAGTGTCTTCTGAGTTCAAATAYATTTTTGAAACTATGTTTTTGAAACAGTATTTATTAGGTTGATATTAGCCATGCCACAAGTGCATGAAGAGGTAACAGACCCTCCCTTCAGTAGTAAAAGCAAAAAAAAGCACTTCAAAGGGCATCAGTCAGAGCAGGGCTGATTCTACATGTAGTGCTTGGGTTTAACCAATGCTAGAAAACACATCRTGTAAGTTACATCACCTAGTAATAGGTATTTGAAATAAAGCATCACTACATTTCCTTAGTTAAGCAATTTTGGGGGTAAACAAAAACTTCTATTTGGGGATTTTGGTTTGTCACCATTTCTGACAATTTTGTTACATATATAAGCCAAACACCTATCCACATCAGTAGATAAAACCACAACAGAGTGTCATATAAATATTTATCCACATGTATTTTTGAACTTAGCAACTTAAGTACAAGAACTGTCATCATGGTGACCCCCCCCCCCCAAAAAAAAAGCCCCAAAATTCTTACCTTAGCTGTTTTAATATAGTGGCTCAAAACTTCAGCTCTTATTTTTAAAGTTTGTGCATGTAGAATCTCTCTAACAACCCAGAAGCTTACCTAAAAAGAAGAAAATTTATGGTTTCCAAAATACACAGCTTCACTGATTACAGTTTTAATATTTTCATTTCATGAAAAGTATGAAAAGTTACATAACATTCAATTTCCACCTATAAAGAACGAACAAAGCTGGAAAATAAAAGTGCTTATGCTATAAAAATCCCAACCAATACAACTGAGATACTAGGTCTAAATTAATATAATAAAAAGCACAAACACAAACTTGTTAATTCCAAGATCAACTTCTAAATTTCCTTGCTTTAATATTTGAAAGTTGCATTATTAGTGTTGTGTTAGTGTAGAACTTTGCACAAAATTAAACTTTTGATAAATAAATTAAAAAATCATTCTTCTCTTTCACAAAAGGATCAATCCTCATAGTATTTTATTTAGACTCCTAAACATCTGAAGAGAAAGACACTTTAACCTCTCTACACAACCTACAGTAAATATTTTCACCAGCAGAAACTTAGAATACCATAACTAACTCATTCTTTTTACAATCCGAGTCCAATATATTGTTTTTCATTAATACAGTATGCTATTCACCACTGAAAAAAACACAACACAGATGATTCCTCTTGCCTTTGCAATTATCTTTTCTGCTAGTCAAAAGCTTAAGCTGTCACCTAAATTCTCTCCTTAGAGCTAAGCAACCCCAAGTCTTTCAGCTTTTCATAAAACAAAAACCAGGCTTTTCATTCTCATTTTCCTCCTCAGGTTCTCTTCAACTGAATAATATCTTTTATAGTATAATGCCTAAAACCAGACACGGTTCTTCACAGCTGTGAAATCACTGAGTAGTACACAAAGATCAAGTAAGGTTTTTTGGTGTTTTTTTGTTTTGTTTTTTAAATAAATGTGCTACTACTGCTTAAAACCATCACTATTTTCTCCAGCGCAGTGCAGCATGGCTTGCCTGTGCTAAGCTCTGATCCACGATAACCTCGAGATCCTCTGGTCTACTACTGCACCAAGTCATGCAGGTAGCTCCCATCCTGCATTTGGGCAGTTTGCTCCTGCCTAAGCATAGTACTCATTCTTCAGTTCTCTTCAAATTTTCCAAACCATTTCTCCAGTTTAATCCTTGCTTCCCATATACTTGCAATCTCTCCCAGTTTTATATCTTTTCCAAAGGTAATGCCATCATCTGTCAAAAGCAGCGACCAGAACAAGGATCAGAACAGATGCCTGGGGACCTTCAGACCACATATCATACTGCCAGGTGGGCTGTGAACCAGGAACCCCCAAGACCCAACCTTCTGCACAGAGCTAGGGTGGATGCCACCCCACTGGCTATCAGCAGCACTTTCATCCAGACTTGTTTCCCAGAGGGAAAGAAGAGAAGGTGCTGTAAGCTGTTGGGGAGCACGCAGAAACAGTGGGAAACGGGGCCAGCAAAAACAAAGGCTAAAGCAGCTTTTGGACATATTTGGCCAGGGAAAAGGGCAGCCGGCCAGCAAGGAGCAGGAGTTCACAGCTGCCTAAAGCTCCTCTACTCCAGTCTCTCCAGCATCCACTCAGCCTTCAAGTACCTATGATGGAAATCAGAGCCAGGCAATCCAGAAAGGTTATTTAAATGTTCTGTAACCTTGTTTTCTACGGTGCTATTTTTAATACCAATCTTTAATTATGGGAGGGTGTTACTGCCTTCTGTAGTTTCCCTCTTGTGTCTGAAAGCAACAAAAAGTTCACCCGCTTGGTCCTGTCTGACCCTTCCACTCTCTGTATGCACTGAAATAACAAGCTTAGACATTTGGTATCACTGGCTTTAGAAGTTACCAACTATCCTTATATTTAACTCCCAGAGTTAAACTATCTATCTCAGTTTATTAAAATCTGCCTTCAAGTTCATGCTTTCAGTTTACTGTTCTTTTGCTTCCCTTCCTTCAAAATTTTTTGCTCTGTTATTCTGGTCATTCTCACCAAAAATGCTTTCTACCACTCCATAGTCACGGCAATTTTTTTTAATTAAACTAATAAACCCACTTTATGCCAGCTCAGTTAGCTGTTTATAAAGATATTAGTATCTGTTTTTCTAATGAGAAAAATACTTTTGCCAACAGTACATCTAAAAAACCCAGCTGAATCAATTTGCTGTAAACAACACAAACATGTTCACTCTCAAGCTAAGACTCAGATGAGATCTCACAACCACAAAAAGCAACTGGGAAAAATTTCTCAAGTTTCAAACAGAATGTTCTCCCAAAAAAACAAAGCCATAAAAAAATTTATGAAGAGTGTCTATAAAATGAAGGAATAAAAATTAAATTTGAGTTATAGCTTTGGTTTCTGCTTCTCCACTACTGCAAAGCTGCACTCACAGAAGTGCTGAGCAGCTTCAACAGAACTTCACAGACATTTGCAGATTTTCAACACTTCAAGGGAGGGAAAAAAAGAAAATCAAATCAATATCACCTAAACAAAACTCAAGCATAAGGTAGGAAGACCCTGCTATAACCTAGTTTGTTTGTATTCCTATCATTGCTGGCTAGGCCAATTCCTGCCTAGCATGCAGTATGCTATAATTCTCATTTGTTAAGTTTACTGGACTAACTTCAGTGCTGTATAAAAATCAGTTATATTCTGTATGGTATGAAGGGCAGTTGCTGCATTTCATAGTCACATTAATGCTTCATACAAGCTATATTTTGAAAGTGTTTTGATAACATTTCTAACTTCTGATTTTTCCCTCCTCTGCTCCCCTCACCCTTATATAGTTTACCACATATAACGATAGAAAATAAGCACCTTCCTAACCATAATGAAGTACCAGCAAAGGTTAACCCCTACTGCAACTTCTATTCAAGTACTTACTGTAAGTTAGAGAAAGAAAAATCAAGGATTAGCTAGACTTACTGTAACTGGTATTTGGTTGTAAGATTATCTTACAAAACTCCTGAAAATAGTGTACGAAGAAACGTATTCTCTTCTATGAAAACAGCTTTTAACTTGTCACACTGCTGTGATTTTTAAGAATAGTACTAACTTCTTTAAAACCACAGTTGTGTAGGTATGTGTGTGTGTATATATATATATATATTTATTTAGGTTCTTGCTCTTAATTTCAATTAAAACAATAAAATACATCTGTTTATCCTCTCCCACACTGCACAGTCTGACAGTTCAACATGTGTTCAAACAAAATAGCACCAGGAGGATCCAGGTCTCCAAAAAACATGCATTCTCACTGAAATTAAGAGCAACCTGATGAGCAATGAGGTATCAAAACACCACGGCTCTTTGGAAGTTGTTAAGAAGTCAGGCATGTATGTTCCAGTACCCTGTAAGATGTTCTTAGCATAAATTTTTTTTTTTAATTCATTTCTTACTGAAGTCAATGGAAAACCAGAACAACAACAACAAACCCCCAAACCAGAACATCTTATATAGCATCTGCTTTCTGTTTGTCTAAGGTTGTATCAGCCAGGGAAGAATTAGACACAGAGCTCAGTTTTCCCCCTTTTCTTTTTTTCAGACGTAAGAAAAAAATAAAAATAAAAGGACCCAAAAGAAGCCAAGTAGCTCCACATAAACTACTACCCTGACAAATATCAAAAATGGTTCTGTGCAGACAGCATTCCCATAAAATACCTAAGTACTGAATACATAAATAGTGAAGCATTTGACCTCACTTCAAAGTATTGTCAAAAATATTTTAAACCTCCATTTGATGTTCGGTTGTAGTTGCACAGCTTGAGAAAACCAACTTGCCCCTTGACTGATGAAAGGGATTTGAGGAGGTATCTACCCTTTGAAGATCAAAAGTGCAAAACTTTAATATAGTTTCACGTATCAAAGATTCAGGCAGAGACAACGCACATTTTGTTGTACCTTACAAGCCCAAGTCTCTTCGGTGAAGTTAACAGAACTTCTGTCCTAGTCCTACCAGGCCAAGGCTCAACATTTCCAAGCTCTTACAGAAAACAAAACAAAACAAAAAAGGCAAAACRTTATTCTCAGCCTAGAGCTCTCCTACCCCTCCAGGGACAGAGGGAGGCAGGAGACATGGAACGAAAGCAAGCTTCACACCCCTTCCACACCGACTGCTTCCACTCCCCTTGGACCTGTTTTTACTGGCACCGAGATTTTTTTGGCTGGTCTTATCCGTTCACTGGTATCTTTTAATATTTGGAAGAAATTAGGAAAAGGTATTAAAAAAACAATTTAAATAAAACCTATTGTTTTAATGGGCCATATAAATATAATGGGCCACTCTTCTATTTGATCCAGGTTCTTACTTGACATAAATCACAGGATATTTGTTCCATACATATAGCTATTTTGTTAAAAGTCCTCTCGCTGTATTTAAATTGTATCATTTCTCACTCTGCCCTACTCATTTCAGTTAGCCGACCCACAATACTTGGCCATTAATGCCTTAGGTATCAGTTCAAGAAAGCATTTAAACTYTTACATGTGTTTGTGTATTTATAGTCCTCCCCTAAAAAGGTCAGCATATAAAAACTTGCTTCATTTTTTGTACAGATCTTTTCTTGAATCACAGCAAGACGCTGTCTCCTTACTAGAGTTTCTGGATCCTTCTGCCAAACATATATTAAAACCAATTTGATGCACTATGCAAAGAGACAGCACAGCACACGAGATGGACAGTACCGAGCCGGTGTCCTCGCAGCCTGGGCAGAGCCCCGGCCCGTTTTGCTGGTTTGTTTGAGTGGGAGGATGCTAACCTCACCCCCCACGTTTTAGTTTCCAACAGCCCTAGTAGAAGTCCACCATCACCTTCCATTGCACCTCAGCAACACTACAGTATTCAAGACAACACAAGTTATCCCCTTGCTATGTACTTTTTTTTTTTTTAAGGCAACGTTTTACAGTTAGCAAAACACATCAAGTTTGTTTAAGCGTGATCTTTTGCTTTAACATGCTTTCAATGTGTCAAGTCTAATTAATCTAACTAAAGTTTCTCTCATTTTTAGCTCTGCAGCAGCATAGTTCCCACTCATTTAGAATAAAAAGCTCAGAAAAAGGCTTTTAATACAGATAATCTTACAACCAAAATAGTGAAAGTTAACTTGACATAAATCACGAAAATGTTCTCTCATCAGTGTCTAACAGCAGATTTCAGAAAAGGACATGCCTTCTTTCTTTGCTTGAAATCAATGCTATATAATCTTTCTAAAAATGTAGAGAACAGTGGTTTGGGAAGCAGGCAAACTTGACAACTATCCACTCTGCCAGACCTACCAGTTACAGCAATAGCACTCAACTATTTCTCAGAAGAAAATCTGCAAAAAGCAGAAATCAAAGTTTTGAAAAGTTATGCAGAGAGATTAAATATTTAAACACAATACTTAATAGTAGATGTGTAAATCTACAGACTACCTTGTACCAATATACAATTCAAGACAAAACTCTGGCATGGAAAGATTCAATGATTTCTCCTCTTCCCAAACTTGATCCGTTTTCACAGGCGCCATATGTAATTATCAGACAACTAATGCTGGAAACACACTACTTCATTCTCAGAGGACTGCAATCTACTGCGCATAGTTATTGCTGTTTCCAAAATGCTATCAGCAGATCCATTTGCTGTGAAGCAGCTGTTAGTGATTTAATATGCTCTTCACTTAAAATACACRTGTTTCTTGTGGTGAGTTGGGGCAAGGAGACAGACAGATGCATAATGCACAATTTAAACTCAGTGAAATTTCAAAGGTTAATTAAAGTTTAATGCATTGTATTCATGCCAGATAAAGCCAAAAGCCACAGTGATTTTTACTGATCACTTATTTTAAGTCTAAAAATCAGCGCTTATCAGGTGAACAGAGTAGTGCCTGACAGGAACGAGATTCTACTGAACGAGCATCTGGTGCAGACCTGAGCTTGGCTACAGCAGACTAGACCTAGAGGAAAGGCAACAGGAGCCGCCTGCTCCACCAGGCTTTCTCACTCCCAGCTGCTATTGCCAACCCCATTTGAATTCCTGACATTCACTGCTCCTGAAAGGATGGCGAATCTAAATAGAGTCATACTATCAGAATGCACGACTCCTCTGCAATGACAACATTTTGAACCATAGGCCCATTTGTGATGTCAAAAGTTATTCAAGGTACTGTCTCAGTAAGCCACAAGTTGAGGTATGAACATGAATAAAATAGGAACCTGCAACTGAAACAATACTTCCCCCTTTTCCCTCTCTCCTCCTCCCCCCCAGGTAAGACTGATGACTTTCCTTGGTGCCAGAATAGAGACCGATGCAACTTTCAGGTGGACTTCTGGCAAATGATGCAGCCAAAGCTGCATACAGCAGTTCCCCGGAAAATGATTAGAGGCAAACTAACCCAACATTTGAGCATAACTTAAACAGTTGGGCTTGCTGCTTCTTTGTCAAGAATTCTTTGTCTCTTTGTGGCAGAGTTTGTGCTATATCTCATACCAAACTCTTTAACTGACATGATAAAGACAGCAGAAACAAATAAGAAAAATGAAATAGGAAGGCAGGCCTATAAATCCCTCCTAATCTTCTGGCTTCAAATACAGTCCAAGAGACAGCCTAAGCACCACAACACCTGAACATGATGGTGCTGACAATATGAGAAAGGGAAAGAGACACTACTTGTCCTGTTCCAGTTGATTTAATGGAGAATTGACAATATCTTGAAGTACCCTCTGTCAAAAAAGGACCTTTTCCATTTCCTGGGAGGCCATTACTGGAATAGGAGGCTCAAACCAGCCCGTCTTGCCTATACGAGTGACTCCAAAAAGCCCACTGACATGGCAAAGATGTGCTCTCAAATTCTGCTGATGTTCTGGTTTCCAGAGGTGACTTAAGGACAATCCGCATTACTGTCAATCTACTTTTTTTTTTTTTTTTTTTAAGATATTAAAACCAGCAATAACTGCCATCTGACTAAGGTAATCTTCCATAGCAGGCAACACAATATCTGAAATCCACTAGGGGAATGAAAGTCAGTGACAGACTATCAGATGGGTAAGTCTTAGCTGGAGCTTAATAATGGCAGGGAACACAAAACCTTCAAGATGTTAAGGAGGTTTGTAAGAAACCATTAGCAAAGATATTCTCAGGGAAGGGACCAGTCCGCTGAGAGGGGCACACCCAGCTTTTAGGCTGCACAAAAAGCACGCACATGGAACGAGGCTTAACTACAAGCCTAAAGCTGCTACGACAAGAAAGTCTCCAGCTACATTTGCTTGCATCCCACCATATGAAATTTTTATATGAAGACACTCAGAGAACCATAGGCAGTCTGTTAATCTTAAAGCTAATGTATTCTGCTTGTATGTTTACTGCTCTTCTGAGGTTTCCCTACAAATAAGCTAGAGAATGGAATTGTTCAGAAATAGATCTCAGTCCTTTTTTGACCACATCATTGCTAGCGAGGCCTTCACAAGCAAACAGCCAAAGCAGGGGGAAAACAGACAAACTACACAACGGCTCAAAGCTGGTTACAGTGCTGCATTTCATTTAAGGCTCTCCTTTACTATATTGAAGAAAAAAAATTAAAAAACAAAACAAAGGCAAAACAAAGACATAATGAACATCCTTCAGTCTGACTGAAAGCAAACAAGCTCAAGGAACGCTACAGACCTAAAGTCGCCTAGATTTATAATTTCCTTCGGATATGACTTGTCTTTTAATCAAAAGTAACAGTTCCTTGATACAAATGAAGTACAGCAGAAAGGAAATTAGGGCAGATGAAATAGCCCATCATAATTGACAATACTCTAGCATGCCTTCTGGGATAATGGAAATATATAAAGGTTCCCCTTATCAAATGCTTTCTAGGGAAGTGGGACTACTGACTATAACAGAGAAAGGTACTACAAAAAGAGGAGTTTCTAGCATTTTAATCTCATTATCCTTACTGTATGCATATATATTTTATAGTGACAGGGGGGAAAAAAAAAACCAAGAAGACTTAAAAGCTTGACTTGGCCCAAATTTAAGAGCATTAACAAAGATGTCTAAAAGCAAGACTGGGCACAGAAAATAGGTCTGGAATAGAGCTCGTATGTTTGAGACATTAAACACTTACAAAAGGAGAGATGTACTTCCTCTGAAACAAAATATGGCATTAAAAAGCATTACACTTGAGACTGTTGGCTAACTACATACTTATTCCTTTAACTGTGGAAAATGCTAAAATTCTAATCCTGTAAATTCATTTTGTATAGAGAAAGCTTTAAGAAAAAAGCCACTTTCACATATCTCGAATAAACATATTCCATCTGAACAATTATGTCAAATGCAAAATTTAAAGACAAGTTTTGTAGAATCAAATTGTTTAGAATTAAGTTTGCCCACAGTTACCTTAAAAACAATAATCCATACTGACAAAAGGTTCACCTTTCTAAGGACAAAAACTTCTATGGGAGACAGACACTTAGCTGCACCACAGAAAGAAATTATATCCAATTATTAGTCCAAGCATCCTTCTATACATTAAGCCTTTAACCTGGAATGATGGTTCCATCTTTATGAAAAGGACAGACAACATCTGCAGGGAAAGACACTTAATATTTTAATGGTCAGTAACTTATTTTAAAAAAAGCCTAATTGAAACAAGCTGCAACAAAAACACAGCTATTTCTTCAGCACTGATTTGGTCTAACRCAATCTTTCTCTGTTTCCAGCAGATAAGGAACTCCTTTAAGCAGGCATTTAAAGTAATTAGCTGTGAACAATAAAAGTGATGTGCCAGAACACTCCATTCACCAAATTTTTAGACACATACATGTAATGACACTGAAAAAAATAACTCACATGATTGAATCTTCTGGTGAAAGCAACTGCATTCGGTGCAGAACTGTATTTCTCTTTTTTATTCCACCCACAACTTGCCAGTTCCTGGAGGAATAAGGATGAGAATTCATTCTTTTGAATTAGTGAGTAATGTAAATTCAGAGCCAAAGCCAGCCAGACAAGTCATCTAAGTTTCAAAATATTTAAATTTTCACTTTTTGTATCTAACAGGACAATGATACATTGAAGTAAGAAATATATACAGTTACACTTCTAATTTCTTTTGTAAGTTTTGAGATTCCACAAATATCGCTTGTGAATTGTTTTTAAATAATAATAATTTTACAATTCATCTTCTATTGAATTAAGGACTTTTTTCTTAATTGAGTTTTTACTATTAAAAACAAGTAAAATACAAAGTCTATTTCATTACCACAGAAAATACTGCTTTAAACTTAAATTAGAGCTAGGAAGAGCACCATGTCTCATGTTTTTAAATTACCTTAAGACACTTATTTTAAAGTCTACCAAGTTGGTATACCTTGTTAGCTTCATCTAGACATGTCCCATTATTTTAGTGGGCTGCATTAAAGGAAAACCAGAATTGTCATCTTTTGCAGCAACAATAAGAAAAGACAACACTGTTTCCAGTTCTCTTCCAAAGAGATTAGTTTTATTTTATTAAGTTGAACAACAGTCAGCACTTAATTAGTTTGAGTAAAAGGGGGCCAGGAGACATTTGTTTAAAAAACAAAAACCAACCAACCAAAAAAATCACATAGTTCCTGTGCTTAGACACCCTATAAAACTGCAGGCCTGACTGATTTAACAAATTATTTGTAAAGCCTAAAAAAGCATTACTTTGTGACTGCTAAGTTATATCTTACTTCTCTGTAAAAGTCAGCAGCTGGGCAACTTTGTTGTCCTCACTTATTTTCTACCACTTAATTCCAGTGAAGCAGTTCTAACCAAAACTGGAATTTTAAACTAATTTTAACTAATTCCAATTTTTTAAAGTAAACACACTAATAAGCTTCTATTCATATACAATAGTATACAGAATAGATGCAAATACACAGAGCATGCAGCACATACAGCCTACTCTGCAGTACCAACTGAAACCATCATGAAAAATATCTAATACAGAGACAGCTTAATTACTCAAGTGGCATAATAGCAAGGTCCAGCCTCTCACTTATTTATTCATGCTTTATTTTCACATCTTCCACTCTGAAGCTCTCAGTTTTATTACATTGATAATCCCTTAGTAAAACTAGCATTATACTCTACCTCCAACTAACATATAAAGTAGATATGCACATCTGACTAGTAAATGTGCCATTTAAGACAGTCATATTTTAAAGGAAGAATTTGAAATCTGGATATTCTAAGCTCTAACCTCAGAACAGTATATTATCCCAAAGAGCTCTAAGGGCATTTTCATTTTAATTAGGAACTTAACTGCTTTTCAGCCTTTCAATCTTCCACTTGTTGAAGCCCGTGGCATGCTGACATTTGCTAGAGAAGACTAAGACACTCCTGTTCACAGGCACCGGAAAGAATGCCAAGTCTCCAGCTTTGCATTTAGGGCCATTCCTTCGAATTTCTCCAGGAGTTCTGCCCCCAAAAGCTAGCCTGGAAAATTCTATCATTTTCAGCACATGCATATCTTATATTTGCACTTCAAAGACTATGCACAAGACATCTGCTCAGCCCCGAGTTGTTTCTGCTGCAAGGACGTGCAGGCAAACCGGCGAGGAAACCACCCAAGAGCCTCTTGTTAAGATTCTCTATACCTCAACATCTCCCAGGGCTGGAGTTCCCATTGGAATAAAATAAGCCCAGCACTGCAGTTGGGTAGAATACACGGCAATTCATCGTTACTGGCATCTGATTATTACAATTCCTTAAAAGCAGAAAAAAATCTAGTTGCTATCTGAAGTTCAGACAAAACGTGGTAATTTCTAAATAATTCAGGGTATGTCCTTGTATTAATTGAATTATCATCACCAGGGGGAAAAAAGCTATGATGATTCAGGGCAAAAGTCATCCATCTTGACAGTGTACATCTAAGGGCTTACAGGGCACATATGGCAGAAGCAGACCTTGTTTAGTTGGCACTGGGGTTGGTGGTACAGACACAATTAGCTACAGAAACAGTAGTTTTTAGGCAGAAAATACTACCAAGAACCTTTAGCTAGTACATAAGTAACAGGATTAAGCTTAAGGACAAGTTTATATTTATAGTCAGAATTAGAGGGGGATTAAACTTGTGGAGAATGCAATAGGAAACACGCACAGGTTTGAGGTATACAATGAGGTAGGTGAGTTATAGATAGATTTGAGCTCCAAGATTTAAGGGGGAAGGAAAAAGATGAACTCAGAGGCGAGAGGAGGTAGAAGGCACGAGCTGAAGCTGTCAAATGGAGAGAAGAAAGTAGCAAAACTGAGCAACAGGTTTAGGGTTAAGATAATTTGAGAATATAGGGGTGCAGAGAGAGAAAATAGGYACGGGACTGAGATAGCTCCAGAGTATACGGGGTCCCTACAGAAAAGGCAGGGTCAAAGGCTTATCCTTTCTTACCAACGCTTGAAACTTAGCACAGAAGCAGAAGTAACTGGCAAAGCAGTACCGGTAGCTGCTCAGGGCATCAAATCTGAGCATCCTTTGGCTCTACTCATGTTCTCGAGTGAAGAGTTTAACAGGCACATAATAATGTACAAAAGATTCTGCTCGTGACTGAAAAGGCACACACCAAAATCCTTTTACAGAAACGCTGAGGAACAGTCATGCAGGCCCTCAAAACCTGTGCTATCACTTCAGGTTCTTCAACAGCTTAACCCAACATCTACACGACTGGTCAGGGACAAAGTAAGTGCAATAGGACTCTCCAAAGCCTGGGCCTCTAAAAGCCATTTTTCTTTCATTAGTGTAAGAAATACGTAGAAGGTGTACAAAATGGATGCACACACATATCTTCCTGCTTTAATTTCCTCTCTGTTCTTGGACATTCTCTTCCACCTCCTGCACACGGCTTCTCTGCTTCACTTGAGACATCTCTCCCCTGTATAGCCAGCTTGCTTTTCCCTTCACTGATTCCAAAATGCAACTAGCTCCCTCTGCCACTTGTCCTCAGTTTCTCCAGCATTCCCTCTGCTATTATCCTTTTCCCACACTGATTTTCCATCAGCATTACTACCTGCACATTCTACTTCAGGAGAAATTCCATTATTAACATAACCTAGAAGCAATACAACTGAGCAAACCCATGACTACCTTTTTGCTTTACCATTGCTGCTGTCTAAAAAACCATAACCACTAAAAAAAAAACAGTTGATTCATGGGGAACAGATGGAAATCTTTTTTGTTTCACAAACAAGGAAAATTCAAATAGATTGCTTTCATACAGATTGAATTTTCCATAGCAGATGTGAGTTCTTGTATTAGCCCAATTTCCTGTACTGTAGTCCACTCAGAATAATTATTAATAAGAAAACAAACAGTAATTCCTTCTACTTTCTCAGAAGTAACTTGCAGGCATTTTTTAAGTGACAAAGGAAGAAAGGTAACTTGCAATAAGGTCTATTTAAAGCTCAGACACAGGATTGTGTCACTATATACACTATCTAAGCCATGGTAACTGTTCAGGTGTGTGCTCCTGGCTCACCCTAAACATAAAATGATTGACTGTACCATAATCCTGAGTTACATGGGCTATGCTAAGCTCTGTGTCTCTTTTGCTAGGAGCATGAAATAGAAAGTTGTAGTGGCTGATATGTAGGAACTCAAGCACATGTTTGAACCCAGGATGAACCCAGGTCAGCCTGTGGGGCAGCAATTGATATCAAGGAAAAGGCACRGCTTTGCAAGCTCAGCAGGGTCAAACAGGATAGCTACTGCCACAGAGAAGAAAAAAAAACACTAAGAGCAGAATTTTATTATCACCTTTTGTTTTGACTGTGTTGCAAAGATTGTTCTTTCATAATTAAACACTTCCCTGCAATATGATAAAACAGGCATTAGCCTTGTCTCTTTTTTCCTGTATTCACAAACTGCCAGTCAGCTTGATTGCTGCTGCTGTCATGATACATATGCAGTGCATCAGACAGAAAAATATTTTCATCTGCTATTTGCTTCCACAGTCAGAATGGTGTGTTCCCACTTCTCCCAAACAAGCTGCAATTCTCAGAGAAATCCCCTGTAAAAAGGCTAATGAATAGATTCCTCTTATATTGAAAGTAATTCTCAGGCAGCTGCCTAACACCATGCAACAAGTGTACTATTCATCAAAGCAGCTATTATTAACAATCATTATGTGGACTACTCAAGGTTCATCCTTAACCAGACAAGACTTCCAAAGAAAGCGCAGGTTAACACTGTGACGGACTGCCAACAGCAATCTGTACTCTGGGTTTGTTATTGGCTGTCCTTCCCTATGTAACTAAGGGCAGCAGGGGACAGAACTGCCGACCAGGTGCAATCCAATAGACCTGATTTTGCCAAATTTGTCCTTAAGCAACAACATCTAGATCCATCTGAAAGTTCTTTCCAGAACTTCCTGAGACAGAGGAGAACTAAATTCTTCAGACAATATAACCTGTTTCAGAGACTGGACAGTTTAGCAAAAAAGCATCTAACAGTGAATTGAGGCAACCAACTACCAGCATAAAAATCATGAACTTGAAACAACCAGGGACTGGATGAGAGGCTGAAAGGCGCTGTCTGAAATGCCTAACTAGTTTCCACTTTAGCTCTGCAGAGAGCGAGCATCCAGAAAGGACTCTCAAGGACTGGATGAAAATCTTCCTGTTATTTCTTCAAATCAATAGAAAATAAAATCTTTCTGAGAGGGATGTAGGACTATTTCTTTATTCATCTTTAATAGTTGTGAGGGGAGAAACAACAAGTTTACAAAGTAGATGGACACAGTTTGTTCAAGAGCAAAAGAGAATGACTACACGGGGAGCTCGCGTGACAAGGTAACTTCATAGTGCGGATTCGCATCGCACTACCTGAGGTAGCAGCATTCCTGTTGGTCACAATACAAACTAGACCAGTTTTTTTTTTTAAACTATCCATTACATTGTTTCTATAAAACCAAATGATGCAGACAGTTTTTTTAATTTGTAATACAATTATAGCAGCTACTAGATAATAATTGACTTGATAATAACTGAAGTAAAAAGTTAACATGAACCACAATCTAGGAGAACAGTCTTTCACAAGAAAAAAGAAATGCCAATTCTCTTTCCACCTCTAAAAACGAGAACAGCATACACCAAATCCACTGTTCTAGATTCTTTTGCTGTAGATGAAAATTCTCATATCTTTACCTGTGGAAAGATGCAGACACCAAGTGATATGGTAACGTAAAGCCTTCTAAAGGGGACATGGGGGGAAAAAAAGTATTAATGTTAGAAGAGAAAACCAAACCAAGACATTGGCCCATGAGAAAAGGCTCCTAACACTATCTGCTGGCCATCAAGAGGAAACAGTTGCAGTGGGTGGAGAACATTAACTGTGTTTGTAGCACTGGCTCCAAAAAATCTGCTTTCATAAAGTCTCAATGGGAACTGACTTATGACCGAGGTTCAGGAACCTTATAGTCCACAGAACTATGTATCACTATTAAGAGTGTACAAAGCCAGCTGAAGACTGCTTACAATTCATGTTACTCAGAAAAAGAGTGCGTGTGACACTGAAGCAGGATTAAAATTAAGTACTCTGAAAGCAAGCTTTACAATTTTTTGCATACAACTATGTATGCCATTCTTYCAACATATTAGTCTGAGCTCATGAGAACCACGCATCTTTTAAGCATGCATCCTTTAACTTAATTCTTTACCAATTTATACTATCAAGCAYTGAAAGTCAGAATGCATCCATTTCCAAAGGACAGCTGACATGGACCAGCCCTCAAACGTAACATCTGAAAACCCAGCTTTCCTATGGTACACTGGACAACAGAACTGTGGTAAATTTGAATATAGGCAGGGAGTGTTAGCTCCAAGCTGTATTTGTTATACATACAGGCAAAAGGCTCAAGAAATGTTTAAATGTGCGCCATGAGTTTGCTCACCGATTGTGAGGCCTAAAGAAGAATTACTATATATTACTGTAAAAAAACTAGTTACTTGACAAAATCCAGAGCTGAATGACACTAAGGAGGAATAAAATTCTGATGTCACTTTTTAGAAAACAAGCCTTTGATACTTTATGAGAAGTTTTTAATACCATGAAGAAGATTCAACACATTAATTTAGATAGCCAAGAATAACTATGATGCTTAAACAGTTCTTACACACTTCCTAAAGAAGGTGAAAAATCAGCTCTGGTTATGTTAAAAATTAAGCATCTTGGAATACATCTTTCAGAACCCTTATTTGGGCACACAAATGAAAGGACATTAAATGGTAAAAAATACTCATTTTAATATTGTTTTACAGAGTTTAGGAAGGTGGTGGAAATTCCCACTGTATGACAAAGATCTGGTGGTGAACTACAACCATCTATAATGAGCAGCAGGTTTTAAAACATGTACACACCAGGGAAGATGCTTTTTATATCCCTCCCACCACACATGCAAAAGGGCAATAGAGCATCTATTGAGTATTGATGTGAAAAAAACACAATCTCAATGCATTTTACTCATTCATTAAAGCCTCAATTTAGAAGTGCTTTTGTACAGGGGAATAGGCTCAACAGTGTTTTGTTTTTTAATTACAAATTTAACAGTGTTTGAGTGCACACCTAAAGGTATGTGCAAGGACCTGCATCTTGAATCAAGGCATAGTTATGGCAGGCACAGCCTGATCAACGCTTCAAAGAAATTCAGAGACCTAAAACACTTCATTAATCTGCTGTCAACACACCTCTGGGCAAACTGGGAGGGCTCCATGTCTGTTTTTCCTCTTCTGAAAATGAGAAAAGCGCCTTTTAATTGTGCCTAGCTGCTCTTGACCTGAAAAGCAATCTGTACGCCCCTTTTCCATACAGGACTGACAACTCGGAGGCATGTCAGACACAAGACCCCATACCTCCGCCTACCTGTACTGCAGCACTGAGGGACAGATAATACTTGTAGGTTGTCAGTGCCTTCAACTGCCTGTGCGCAAACACGTGAGAAGTGACAAAACAGCTTCCTCAACCTAAGGTTATTTTTCAGGGAATACTTCTGAAGAGTGTAGGCACGATGGGGATTTGTACAACACAGTACACAGATTTCTTTAAAGGAATTACATTGCAGCTATATTGACTTATTTTCCCATCTTAATTTCCACAGTTTTTCTTTCAGAAATAAACTTCATTAATTTATTCTCCTTTTCCTCTTCATCTTTACAATTAATGAGTTGGAACAGCCTGCAAAATTAAGTGTGGTTTTTTGACATTTCTTCTTTTCTCCCAGTGACTTGCTGTAGGACTGCTCATACAATGTAATCTGTGGTAGAGGAGGTAGCATTAAAAGAGCAGCAAATTCTGAGATATGGAGTACTGGATCACTGCCAACATATCTAATTCACTCGCTTCCTTGTGGCTGTTGCATAGCTGACTGCTCATTCTGTGCAGCATTGGAAGTAGATCAGGAAGAATAAACTACCACCAAGCTCAAGCTGGGGGGAGGGGGGGGGAAAGAGATATCTATCTACATATATATCATTTAAGCCACAATTTCTGTATCAGCAGATCATTAGGAAGAGTCTTAACTAGTTAAATTGGTGTTTTGATTTTTTGATATCCTTTTGACAGTCCTTTGAAGCTGTGTAACCAAAAGAGGCATTCTGTAAAAGCATCCAATACCAATCCATAATAAAATCCTGAACAGCACAGAAGAGGCTCAGAATAGCACAGATGATATATACGATAAGCTTTAAACACAAATAAAAGGAAGTATTTTCGTATTACACATTTCAGTTGCGGAAGCCATTTTCTCAGTAAATTGTGAAGTATAATTTACTTCCAATTTATTACCACAAGTATAATCAAGTTCAAAGTGGATTAGCAGAATCCATGGAAGAAATGCCCATCACAGGCTATTAAGCATGGCATGCGGATGGCAGCTTTCAGCTCAGAAAGTCTCTAGCTTCCAACTGCTAGAAGGATATACAAATATATACATATACCGTTTCTCTTACCATCTCACTAAGCACCTACTACTGGCCACTTGGAGAAAGGCTAATGGGACTGCTGACGCGACTCTGCAGGACCAGTCTCATGTTCATTGACTTAGAGATAAAAGATGCATTTTACTCCAGAGGTACGTATTTGCAGTTTGAAGGCTAAGAATTTCACCCATTTTACTAATGTTGAATTCCCCTACTCAGAAGCAAGGCCAAGTACATATTTACAAAAACTCCATGAAGAAACTGCCATGCACATGTGTATATGCACATGCGAGGTTCAGAACTTAAGTAGTTTTTGCAAGAAAGAGAAGTGAAGCATTTGAATACTGGTTCAAAGGACAGCTGAAATAATTGGTTACAAACAATACTTCTCTCCTCAGTGAAACCATACCCGGCAATATAAAAGCATGACAACGCTGAAGCACAGACTGCTGATACAGCAGAAGCACTATTTAGCATCTGTAAGAGACAAAACTGCACACCCAGCTACAGTTTCTATTAAGTGTGACAAACACCATAATTTCCATATACAAAAATCTATGGCTACTTARCAGCTGAATTTAGAGTCATGACTGAAAACCTAGGTGAAACTGAGAAAAGTTACATGCAGCTATTTGGTAAAAACAACACTAGTCCTGGCACACAACATACAAGTTGTTATACAAAAATGTTATCAATTACTGAACAAACCTCATTAACATGCAAAGTTAATAAGAACGACAGAAAACATTAGAGCCCTGTAAGGTGCACTGTTTCTGCTGTGGAGGTGAGACCGCACTTCTGGATCTCTACCATATAACTTTGGGCCAGATGTGCGCACACACTCTGGGCAGAGCAAACAGCAAAAGCGCAGAAGGGCTGCTGTATCCATGAAGACAGTGTAATGGACAAACAGGCGTGTGCATACATACAGAGAGAGATTGCTATTTGCTTTTAGCCCTGCTAATACTTATTTCAACTTCTCCTTCCTATTATACCTTTAATATATGCTGAGATGCACAGTTAGTCTCACAACTGTAAGGCTGGGATGGTACCTTGTTTGTTAAATACTTTGGAAAAGTCACAAAAAATGTTAGCTCAGACTATTAAAATACATATTTTGGCACACTAACTTCAATCCAGCTTATTAGGTAATAGTTTGGTTTTTCTCTGGCCCTAACAGGAGCTGTAATCATAAACATTATAATCAGTACAGTCAAGTCAAGATGTTTATGGAATCTAAAACATGATCAATATAGTCAAGATGTTTAACATTCAAAAATATTAGAAACAGATACTTCACCCCTAGCATTAGCTGAACTTGTTTAAATACCAACAGTTCTTTCCCAAAACACACTATTAGTTCCAGATATCTTTGTCTAAAACGATCTGCATCAGAGCTACAAGAACTGGGAAAAAAGCAAGATTTATTGAATGTACTTACACTTTCCAATTCCAAAATTTATGCACTAGCTGACACTGTAAGAAACCCTGAACTTTTTTCCATTAAAAATTGAAAACAAAACCCATGGACTACTTACCTCTGGCTGAATTGCTTTAAATACAGGGACATCCATTAGTGTTATCTGACCCTGAAATAAAAAGTCATAAGTTAAGCTCAAAATTAATCCTGTTCCATTAAGATGCTGTGCTGCACAGTAACAACTGCACTTGTTTTTTCTGTTTCCTTTTATTATTTCAGTTTTATTCAGTAGCTAATTTCAGAGGTTACAGCTCTCAACATAGAGCCATCCTGCACAAGAGAATCATCCTGCACAAGAGAATCAAGTGGTCAGAGCTTTAATAAATTATGAGAAATTATTTTCACAAGCATAATCTTGCAGTTCCATGGGCAAGTCAGTTCACATTTAGAAACACTGTATAGGAAGCTATAGCAAAAGTAACTTCAGTTGCTCTAAGTTTCTCTTAAAATTCTGAATCTTAGTCTAGGAATATTTCAACAGAATTGTGCAATACCTAAAATTCTTCAGCCTGTATTTGGACCATATTTGAACCATAGGAACCAGCAAAGCTAAGTAATGGTTCAGTTACACAGCAACAGATAAAAATAAACACGGCCATCTTACTTCCAAGGAGTCAGAATTAGCAAGTACTTTTTAAATCAGGGATGTCTTCTAGCTTTAGGACAGTAAGCAAAGCTGAACTCAAAAAGAGTTGACAAAAAAAGAAATGAGTTTTGCATTTTGAAAAATATTCACAGAGCCTTAGTTTAAGCACAGAATTTAGGATACCTGTCTGCCTGTAATCTAAAGGAAAGATCATCTCTTTCAAAGAGTATGTAGGTAGCCTAGAAAGACCAGTGCCATTTGACATGGACATTACAATACCCTTTTAACACTGAATCCAGAGATCTTTTTGGTTTCCGCAGATGCAAGTTGCATAGATGTTTTCCTGCATCCTTGAAAATTGCAGTTCCTCCTTCTATTCCCTCCGCAGCACATGCCGACGGCTTTGCGACTCCCACAGACTAATTCCCATTGATTGCCATAGCAGAACAGCTTCTCAGATGAAGTCAATTTTACAGAAAAAATTTAACTGTGATCCTCTAGCTGAGGGAAAGCAGGTGTAAGGAGAACAAATTCTCTAATAAGGTGAGAAGGCATGTGTTTGGCCAAACAAGACAAAAATCTGTATTTTGTAGCAGACAGAGCTCCTTGACCCCTACATCCACTTTTGGGCACGAATTCTGGCAAGCAAGCATGAGTGTTAAAATTATATCAATCAGTAGCAATTTCTGTAACCAACACACTGGACTCAATCTTCTATTCTTTTGCAGGAGAAAACAACTTATTCTGCCACCATGGCTCTTTGGAAGTCTTGCTTCCTCAGTAAAGAGCATCAGAAGTAACGAGCCCTTCCCATGCTTCCTTTTCCCAAGCTGTATGGCCTCAAATTTAGTCTGRGCTCAGCTTTAGTCACCTGCTGCTGCTTCTAAATAACATCTTTAAAAGCTATTTTAGATTCCCCTAATCTTGGGCTAAAGTGAGACTAAATCAGACCAATCTAAGTGAAATCATACACTCTCAGCTACAAACAACACAATATACACCCACAAATGTTCTTGTCTGAATGCTTTTTTGTAACAGTAAATCCCATACAAAAACCTTTACATAACCAGAACATTCTTGGCCCTCTAACAAGAATATACTCACATACGCTATGATGCAGATGATTTATATCTACAGTTTATTAACATCCAGAAACTATTTAAATGCCAGCTTAAAAATGAATCCCAAAACTACTTTTTTTTTAAAATGTGGTTTAACAATCAACTGATCGACAAGAATATTCATCTCGAACTTTGGGGTTTGTCTGTCTGATATGCTTGACTTCATTTAAACATTTAAGATACAGTATAACTTATACTTCTGTTTTAAGAGTCAACAGTTAATAAGAACGTGAAGTCAGGAATATGAAAGTAGTCCAAAATATTCTTTGCCTTCAACTTTTCTGTTCCCTCATACCCATTGCAACTATAGGAAGAATATATAATAACTTTCTGCCAAAAACTGAAGGTGGCTTTCAAATTAGAAACAAACTTGCTGACAGAAAACATTCTATTCTTTTATTATAATTATTACAAGGCATAATAAAAGTTGACTTAATCTCAAAAGAAAAAAATTGTTTTCTCATCCTACTTTTAAGGACTATTTCATTATTGAGTATTTTATTTTAAATCACCAGGGTGGCAAATGCAGAGTTCTTAACACAGGCCTACTTGCAAGAAGGACAATTTTAGCTTACCACATAAAGACCTGGCACCAACAAGTTATTCCTCCTACTTAAAGTTAGATTACATTTATTTTCTTGCAGATACCAACACCTTAACTAACAGGCGTATTTAAAGAACACTGGAATCAGTTCAGTCTCCCAACAGGCAGTCTGTCAGCTGCCAAAGAAAGGTACTAGCCAGTAAAGAAGTTCAAGATGAACTGGCCACATGCCCCTTCGCACAACAGGTACCCATATGTTCACCCCTGGAGCCAGATTTCCGTTTGGTTTTTCAGCTTTCACGATACTTGAAGACAAGCTCTGGGCTCCTCTCTATTGCCTGGTACGCGCACATGGCAAAACTGGGCAAACACAGCCCTGGAGTAACTTTCTCCTCAACCCCAGCATCCTGAGACTGCACTGTCTGCATTCCAAAGTTGGTGAGGGAAGTGAGTAAGTTGTGAAAGTGCACCCCAACAACGCAAACGTTTTCCAGTTGCGGTTAACAGAGTTGTGCTGTGGAATGATTTTGAACATGAGCACAGACAACGCTGGTGATTCTTTGTGCGATTTCCCACCCTTTCCCAACATGAGCAGATTATCTGGGAAAGGATCAGGATGCCRTGAACAGGACATTTCTGCCACCCTGCTAAAAGCCACCACATGCTTGACAACTCTCTGAAGTAGGTAAGGGTACAGCTGCAACTTCACATTACGCACAGATGACCACCAGAAAGGGAAACTTCTGAAGATGTTAAAGATGTCATTCAGGCTATGCTACACTGTAGCTGGATAAGCAATTACAGCTTCATCTTGACAACTTAGTAGTATGCCTTCTTATTTCAGACATTTAAGGATCTTTTGAGAAAACAAATAGCGAAGGCACATCTTTACTTGGGCAGGGAAAGACATCTAACAAGGAAGGGGAACAAAGTTTTTTTTTTTTTAAGCTCTAAAGGCATGATGGGGGGAGGAACCAGGCAAACTGATTTCTTGACTTAAAACTACAAATCAAGACGAGTTCAGAGAACACTCTTATCCTAAAGAGGAAACAAAGCAAACGTAAAGGCCGCTGGAAAAGCTGATTTCCCTCAAAAGGGGCAGAAAAAAAAAACAGTAGGAGAGTAAGGACTCAAAAGGCTTCCACAAATGTTATTTCTTAAGTTTTAAAAGACTAAGTAGAGCATGTATAAGAGAAGGGCTTCCCTGGGAGGACAGGACCTATCTAAATACTGCACAGGGAGTCTGTACCCTTGTGTAAGAAACTCCGGTGACAGGGATGGGGTCTGTTGTCCTCCACCTTATAAAAGCTTCTGGAACAGATGTCACTCACTAGGAAGGACAAGATCTATCCATTCCTGTAAACCATTCAGCCATGGCTGGACAGACAAGCGCCAAGGCATTACACTTCCTCGCCTGCACAGAATCCTCAGGAGCTAACAGGACAGGAGAACAGCAGGGATTCATTCCTCCCTGACCCAGCCCTGCTCACTGGAACAGCCACACRTTGCAGCAGAAGAGTTAATGCTTCCTTTCCGTTTCCAAGGTGGAGACCCCAGTCCTGAAACACCAGTCACAGAACTCAGTCTTCAGTCTCCCATGTGTATGTACCAGGGCTTCTGGGAAATACACTGCTTTAGGTAGATTTGGTGTTGAATGTATCATCATGCTTCTCAACACATGAAAGAAACTAGAAAATTGAGGGGTGAGGGGGAAACCCAGAAGTCTGGACACCCAGGGTCCAAGCAGCAGAGGCAGGCTACAAGGAGAACATTTCAGAGCTTTTCTTTCAATTGCTTTCTTGTCCCAGGTTCAAATCACTAGCAGCTGGGAACAGATTGGATCCCTGCCCAGCACCTCTGCACAGGAAAGAAAACCAAGTGGAGAAAGGAAGCATCTTTCTTCTCACAAAAAGAAAGGCAAAATAATGGCAAATTGTGTCCAGAGATCTAAGATTTTGTTCTGAGAGAGCATGAGTTCTTCAAAGCTTCCGAAATAAGTATGACAAAAACCTGACTGGACTAAAAGGTGACTTATTAGCATGGCATTAAAAGTTTACTTACTTGACTCACTTGGGTGTATTCCTGAGTCAGAATCTAAAACTTTTCATGATGAAATTCTTCAGAAAATTTAACCTAGCCTGGGAGAATGATTCCTAAAAATTAAGGCTCTCCACTACTCAAAGTGGTCTGTTCTGGATGCAGAGAACTCTTCAGGCTGACTTCTTCAAAACAGTCATTTTTTTTCAATGGTCTAAGGCTGAAAGACAAAGAGCGCCCCAAAAGACAACTATGGCTTGCCTCATATTTATAATAAATAATTCTCTACTGTGTCTTCAAAGAGCTGGTATTTAGTCATAAAAATGGATTTTAAACTGTTACAGGAGATACCATATAACGAGATGAGACACAAAGCCAAGATTTGTTACACTTGAGAGGGTCCCCTCCTACCCCCAAGCTTGAATACAGGGTAGATTAAAGCATCTTTACAAAAAAAACACAACAAAAAAACCCCACTCATGCATTTCAATAATTACTGACATTCAAGTGCAAACTCTCCCCAGTAAAACAAAATTACAACAATAGCCTCATAAAAATAAAACAGAAAACTGATTTGTTGTTCATACAAAATGCAGTAGAGAATGCTAGGAAATAAATGTTCTCTTTCTTCCCCGGTATCCAAAATTTTTCTTCTTAATTGATCTGAACTGCCTTAGCTAAACTAGAATAATATTTGCCTGAACACCAACTCCAAAACAAATTACTACTTTAGTATAGGATTAATACCAAGTATTTATGAAACAAGGATTTCTGTAATAACTTTACACCAGAATTCACACATCAAAAAGAACATACATTTTAAATAGGAAATGGTATTTTAATATTGAGAATAATTATGCAAATGCCAAAGTTCAAGATTAACGTTTATTATTAGATAGATTTTCAATTGGTATTAAGATATGTACAGTATACACAAAACAAGTGAGAGGGCTAAAAGAATGGTAGATTTTAACAGAGAAGCTTCTTACCTCTAGTATTGCATATTAGGCTATGTGTTGTTTATTTGGTTTTACACCTTTATTGCTTTCACTGAAAGCAATATCCATCTTCAGCAACACTGTATCACATTACCACTTTTTTGAGCAATATCTCTGAGGTTCCTTTCTTAGGAAGCTTGCCATTTCTGTTAAGAGTTACAGGGACTTGAAAAGTTTTTCACAACTCAAAATCCAAGTTTATGGATACAAAGCCATTTGGGTTTGTAGATGTGACAGTGTGCCTCACATAAGAGTTTAAAAATACGTTTTAAAAAACCTTTTAAACATTATTCAAAGTCATAAAGCCTAAACACCTAACTGAATGTTTACCCCTTTAAAGGTGCTTGCTCACTGCTAAGCCAAAAATAAAGCAACCCAAAATACTGTTCTAATCAATAGCATTTGAGATGACAAAACTTAGAAAATAATTTGCAGTATTTACCTTAGATGGCACTGCTCAAGTCTGATAAATAACTTTTACCAAGACCAAACCATGAGCAATTCCAACCCCAATGAACAAGGACACTGGTTTGGTTTCTGTAGTGCAGAGATGCAATAAATTGACTTGCCTCCTTCCAACTCCTTAACCCAGTCAATGCAAATCCCTGGATAGCTCCCTCTCCCGACTGTGGCTTAATGTTTTGATATTTGAACCAAAAATCTAAGCATTCACATCAATTTATTACATGAAGCAAGCCAACAAGAACCTCTCCGCTTTTTGAGCTCTCAGCTTTGTACATTAAAAGAGATTATATGTGCAAYATAAAACCTAGAGCTTATTCTTACTCAGCATTTACCTCATCATTCTGTTGTCTGGACAGCTCTCGGTAAATAAGCGCTTTGGCTATACAAAGATAAGGAAACTTCATTTTTTCTCTTTTACAGATGTGTTGTGTCTAGTAAGTTCATTTATATATTAAAGAGCTTCTTCATTGCCCAGGCAGAGAGAGAACTAAATATAAATTTTTTACTCATTTGGGTCCTAAATCCTAGATAACAATTCAGGAGGTGTATTTTTTAATGCATAAGTGACATACTTCCAGACTCTCAACCACCTGAGGAATCCTGCAAGAGAAAACCATCTTTTAGAAACTGTGAATGATCATCTTGCAATTAAGGCACTGGAATAAGGCACTGGCACAGTTGGGAGATGCCTTCTTTCCCCCTGCATAACCATAGGAGTTTACATGTCCTCAGGGAAAATCTTTCCATGAAAGTCGCCACAATGGAATTTAAAAATATTTTAGCCCTCAGGGGTATTGAAAGGATGGACTTGATAACAACTAAGTACATCAAAATACTAAAGCGATTACCACACAGCTTCATAWAAAGACACTTTCCTCTCTCTCAACAAGGTTGTCAGGCTAGAAGTTTTACATGCAGATGAATGAGAACCATACCTCACTGTGCTTTTCCTTTGAGGAATACAGAAAAGCCCGATGAAACAAAATTTTAAAGCATTTCCAATTACTTCTCTCAGTTCTGTGAGCACATATGAATTACCTTCCATCCCAAAAAGCCATAACTTATTTGCAGCAATGCATGAAGCTCCTTTCTTACACAACAGGAGGACTCCTTTCCCCCCTCCAGATCCCCATTTGAAAGTTCCCATTTAATCTGCACTATAATCTCATATTTCTAGTCCTTAAGTCTTCTCAAGAACTCATTCTATCAGGCTACTTACTGTATTACAGCTTCACCTGTCACGTGCCTACCACAAGAACAACGCACGTTCAATAGCTCCTGCACAGTACCTCATTGTGAGGAGGAGGGGAAAAAAAGTAGTAAGTTTGTGCATGAGATTAAAAAAAAATTTAAGTCGATAGTTTGGTTATTGAAGAATGTGTGCCATATTCTGATTTTCCTTTAAGCCATGTTGGTTCTGCAAGCAGCACTTCATAAATTGTCTCGTAATCTTAATTTTCAAATGAAATATATTTAAACCTTCCAACTTGGCTTAAGCACAGTCTCTCTGGGCTCCCAGATTTTTTTTTTTTTAATTTATTTTTTAAGTGAGGAAAAAGCTGAGTCTGTTAAGCACTGCATCAGTATTAAAATAATTCCGTTGCCCTAAATGAACACTGCAGGATTACAGTTCCTGTGCTGAAACTGTACCTATTTTCTCACAAAGTCCGTTCCAGAACTTATCATTAATAGTTCCTCCACACACTATAATAAAGTTGCTTCCTCTGCTCTCATTTGGAACATACTTAATATTCTTCTGTAAAACAAAGCTAAGTGAAACAGGAATGCATATAATCAGGAGTCCTGTTTCATCTGAAGCTCCTAGGGCCCCGTACTTCGCTTGGCTGAAACCATGCTCAGATGTGATGGACAGACTCACCTCCAACTCCCCAGCTCACAGGCAGCGGCCTCAGGAGAGGCCAGGCCTAATGCCACCGCCGCAAGCTGCCTACCCCAGCCTGCACCAGCAGCTACGCAGCGGCTCCCACAGGAGATTGCTAAACCTGCGAGAGCCCTGCAGAAGCGAGCAAGCTCTCCCGCGGGCGAGCCTGGGCCAGGGTAAGTTATTTTTGGTCTGTTCAAAGTGTCAAAAAGTGAATTTGTTAACCCCCTCATCCATCTCAAGATCTATTCCTGCACTTCTGTTACCCAAGTAACGTGGTTTCAGAACTCTCGGTACCTGCTTCATTTACAAAACACACGCATGCTCTTCACAAAGACATCTTGATGTTTGACTGTTTTAAGAATGCCTCCGAGAAATCTCTCTCATGTTTCACCTAAAGATTTTTAGATAAGCTTTACTTGTATATTGTTTACAAAATAAGCAATATTCTTTTTCTAGACATCCATTTGATAAAGTTTAAGTGGAACAAAAAAGAAAAGGAACATGCACACATCTTAATCCAAGCTTATTTCATAGCACTTTTAGAGACCACTGCAAAGAATAAATAATCCCTCTTAGATAACTAGGAGGAAGAAAAAGCAATGGATTTACACAGCTGTGCTACCTTAATTCTACCTCAAATATTTATGCCACAGTAGCTAAGTTGAAGTATAAAATGGAAAAGGGAGTAAAAAAAAGTAATAAACCGTCAAATAATTATACAGTAACAGTCTAAGGAATAAAAATTTACTGTAAAGCAAAAAATAAATATTTCTTCAGCCTGAGATTCACCAGCATCTTAATTTGGAGCCCGTGTTCCCAAAGCATTTCCCTTTTCCCCCCTTCCAGTCTCACCAACAACCCTTTCTACTGCCCCTGCCCCACGACCATCTCCTTCCCCCACAAATCGGGGCTCCTACGCTCAGAACCACCGCTCTCCCTTCAGAGGAAGCGGGCAGCACGCGCCGCGCTGCCTCTGCCCCGGCGGCGCGCTGAAGGGCTGCACTGCGGGGCCAGCCACCAGCGGGCAACCCTGGCGCCAGCCTCTCCTGTGGCTTCTAGCCGTTTCATAAAGAAGTCGGCAGCAAGCAGCCTAAAAGCAGGATTTAAATACAGGCAGGCTCCGTCCTTATTAGCTACAGCTAGAAAGCTGCCTGCAGAATCCTTCGCGAAAGCAGAGGCGTCTTGCTTTATACTCACTGAAGGGGGTTCTGCTTTTCCCCCAAACCTACCAAACATGCAGGCATTCAGTGCATCTTCCTAGAAACTTTGTCAGCTGCAGTGGAGTAAAACAAGCTATACATTTTCAATAGCAGCAGCTAGTCCTAAAAAAGATCTCACTAGTTTCACCTTTAACTTGGCCCTTTCCGCAGTGGCCTTCAACCATACCAACTGGGCGTTTTAAGTTCTTTGCAACAGCAGCACAGCTGGAATATTACACATCTACTACAGTAATCCCTTCTCTTACTGAAGGGACTAGGCCTCTTGAAAAGAGAAAGTACTTTGGGGACATCTTTGCTAGAAAATTGGTATGGGACTAAATAAAGGG
This sequence comes from Apteryx rowi, assembly GCF_003343035.1. NCBI lineage: Eukaryota > Metazoa > Chordata > Aves > Apterygiformes > Apterygidae > Apteryx > Apteryx rowi. The sequence continues at coordinate 1,288,628 of NW_020450927.1, read as the reverse complement.
CCATTATATAAAATGGCATACTGACTCCGCATTCAGGATAACATTAGATGACTGCCAAAAGGAAGGATATGGAAATAAAATCACCATTTTTTTTTCTTCCAAACTTACAAACAGCCTTGTCTTTGGCTTGGTAAGCATCTTGTAGAAAATACAGGATTACAAGCATAGCTTTTCTAGCTCATCTTGTCTCTTACCCACCCACTAACTCGCTAAACAGATTTCAAGTTTTGAAACAGCAGTGATGTCTCTAACACAATGGGAAATGAAAAGACATCTTTAAGTCTCATATTGGTACTGAAACACCTGGCATGACTCCTATTTCCAGTGTCTCTCTCACTTGGTATCTCTCAGATTTTTGCTTTTGTCTCCAGTATAATTATAATTATCCTGTCTGTACACTGTTACCTGTCTTGATCAAAACACAACACAACATGTAAGATACAGGGTAAGACTTCCCAGTGCCGACGTTGACTTAACTGGTCGACTCCCATCCTTACGGTATCTACATACTGGAGTGGGGGGGGGGGGTTGTTTTGTTTTATGAGCCAAGACTCCCTAACCATTAGGTGGACATCTGCCTAGCTAGCTCTTGTGCAGCAACTTCCTCGGATTGCTGTTGTACTGGCTTTGCCACATTCTGTTCTCTCTCTCCGCACAGGATACTACAGAGCCCACAAACTATTTCCTCTGCTCACCACTTCAAAAAAAAAAAAAAGTCATTCTGAAACAGCCCTCATTCTGCAGTCGGGAATGGCATTCAGCCTTCGCTAAGTCACAGATGGCAGCAGTCTGCACTGCTTCCTCATCTTGCACAAGCAATTGGTAACACATCCATGTCCAATCCGAGATGTGCATCCCATTATAAGGAAAACATATTACTAACAGTTTTGCATTCTCATCAATTCTGATATTCCCAAAATCTTGACCATATGGCATCACTCTGGTCTTCCTGTGAACATTCAAATCCAGATGAAGATTTTATAGTTTTCTATTATGGCAGGACTGAAAACGGGAAGAATAAGGAAATGGCCAATAAAATACAAACAAGGGGGGGGTGTCAAACATAGGGTTTCCTCCAAGGTACGTAAGTTTTTGGCTAATTTATCTATTTCCACAACTTTCAGCAAGAATGATCAGAAAAAGATAGCACCCAAACAAGCATGCACTACTGGAAAAAGCACATAAGCTTGTCTAAGGAAACAACCCTCATCTAAAAAGCGCAGCTGCATACAGGAACATCCTTGAAAGGGAAGTGAAATTAATTATAACCTTGCCAATGGGCTGTATGCTGCCTACTGGTAATTTTGCTTAACTGTTCAGAATGCTGCCTATAAGGCATTTCAGACCTGATTACAGGAGGGGGGGAAAAAACAAAAACAAAAAACACCACTAGATCCTTTAAGAGGGAGAAGGCTAAGAATAAAGATGTGAGTTTTCTAAAACACGGAATCTTCCTGGAAATTAAAAAAACAGCAGATTATACCAGGTAGTATTAACCAAAAGATACAATCATGCACTTGTAATTGTATTGTGAAATGCTTAATAAAATACTCCTTTTTCCAAGTAGAACTCCACCCCATTTGAAGCACAATATAAAAAACAAAAAATAAAGACTGTATTTTAATAAATATTTTTATCTAAGATTGACGAGGTAGGTAATATTAAAAATGCCCATGCAACCTATAGGTTTCTGTACAAGAGAGATGCCTCAGGAGAGCCAAAGGATTAGGAAGCATGATACAATCAAAGAATTTTTGTATGTTCCTATGCAAGTTGGTGACAGCAACTGCCCAGGGACTAGAGGATCTACCCTGCTGCTCAGCAGCATTCAGCACTGGCAAAACGGGAGAGCCATTCAAAGGCAACTGCAGCTCTTCTGGCCTAAAGGCACGATCTAACTCAAAATCAAGCCACTAACCCAAATTTCATAAGTGCTCAGATATTCTTTATGTAGAGAATGCATCTCACAGTAAGATAAAGCCGAAAGGATGGCCAGTCCCAAGCACTTCTGTCTTCCTGACCGCAGAGCGAGGGAGAGGCCCGGATGGCCTGCCTGGAGCCTCAGTCAGGGGTAAATCCATTAACTAGCCCAGAAGAACTGGAAATGTGTGTGTAAGTACCACCTCATAATCCAGGTGCTTAAAAATTTTGGTATGCTCATTAAAATTAATTTATCCTTTAATAAATAAGACAGGTATTAATGGTTTAAAAATAGAGCAAATTTAATGGGAATGCTTTCTAATATATACTAGTTTCTCATATATATACACATATTGATAATCTCCTCAGGACAACTCACCATGAATCTAATGATTTGAATTATAAATGCAGTAAGGTAAATAAGTAAGCAATGCTTGTTAATAGTCTTTCTAGTAACATACCTGAATCATTCAAATAGAGGGACTGTGTCTTCCTAGCCTCTACAAATAGGCTAAAAATCACCCAGCATTTTGTCTAAGCATTTTGTTTGTTTTTTCTTGGCTCTGCAGGATATCCAACTGCTTATTCTGTACCATTCCCCCCTAAAAGAAGGGAACACTCCCTCGATGTAAGAAATAGTGAAGTTCTGGGCACTCTGAACCTTCCTGAAATTAATTCACCTTCTTAATATGTAACAGGTAAAAATCAGACTATACATCTTGGACTATGGATGGCTGCACCTCCATTTGCATTTCATTTTGAAGCCAAAGTGCAGTTTGTAAGTGAAACCCCGTCTTTTACTGATTTAGTTCAGCGTGTTTTTTCTGCACATGCACTGGATCCCTTTTGAAGTAAGCTAAACAAGAAGGCCCACTCCAGGCATGCTCCAGCTCCTAAGAGAGACACAACAGTCTGAACCAACAGTCCTTTGGAGTGGTTTGAACAATGTTCATCATAGTAACGTTTGATCCAGGAGACCAGATTAAATCCAGTCTGGTGTAAAAGTCCCAGAACTACATATAGCAGGCACGTGGGTGCCTTGGCCCAACTGCTTCAACCTACTAATCCGCTCCAATTGCGCCAGTGTTAATGCATGCATAGCCTATGAGGGAATATTTGAAGAGCTTTCTCCTTCCTTTCCCATGAGAATATAGAGTTCTCCGATAGGAAGGCCTGGATTTCCAGAAGAGTTCTTGTGCAGAATACGCAGGTCTGAACACATTCTTCATAGGAGGAATTACCTAATTTACTTGTGGTCCCCTCAAATCCCACGAAAGCCGCATGCATCTAAAATACTCAGGAACCACTATAGGTAGGAGCTCCTCTTCTGATCCAATGGCAACAGTAATATTTCAGGAATAGTTTACCATACCTTATACATTGTATTAAATTCAAAGATAAGTAAAATGAGTTAAAAAAGAAACAAAAAACCCCGAACACCACATGTCTTTTTGAGTACCAGAAGAAATACTGAAGCCTACCAGCAATGCTCACAAATCTGACCTGCTTTCTGGCATCACAAAGCGATACTTGAATATCTAGATGAGAACTAGGCATATTTTAAGCAGCACTAAAGCTCTCTTGTCCCATGAGATAATCAAGTACTGAAGTACTGCAGAGTGTCTTGAAGCATTTTTGGCAACCTCCTCAAAATTAATGTAGGCATCATAATAAATGCATTTAGGAACTTAGATAAGACCCAAGCTGGAAAGCACATGTGAATGAGATATGAGTGTTTATATTTACRTATAACCTCTAACAAAATCTCCTGCAACATATGCAGCAAAAGAAGCCACTAATTGTAATATCCAATGTTTAGCCCCAATAAACACTTTATAAAAGCAACAATCCAGCTTGTGCTCTGCTTTGTTACTGTCGACCTTCAGTTTGCAGACTGTTGTTGAACTAAAAGAGATTCATGCTGAGAACCTATAATCCTGAATCACAGCCAACAGGTGTCCAACAGAACTATTCCAAATGCTATTTTGGGGGAGAAGAGTTGAAATGCAAGAAGACTTGACTGAATGTCACATAGGCTTTATGCAACATAGTCAAGAATACAACCCAGACAGCTCAAGTATAAGCTAGTCATAAGTATGTTTTTCCTTGAAAAGTGTAAAAAATAGTTATCATGTCCCCTAAGGTGGGCAAAGATTATAAAATAAAATTTTTTATATCACTTCTTATTGTGATACAGGACTACTCTCTWAKAATGACAAATTAAAAAATTCTGGCYTCACTAAATATCAAAATTTATGTCATTAAYTTCAGCTTAGGCATATGCGTACCATCTGCCAACATCTGCAATTGCCTGAACATTACTCAGGAATGGAAGTATTAAAGAACAGGAATCTAAAACTTTCATTATACCAACCAGCATAAATAAAGTCAAAATGTTTAATTAAAACACCTCAAGAACGCACAAACTCAGGTCGAAGATATTCCTACCATTAAAATAAGCAAGCAGATACTTTGTATTGTCCTCATGTCAGAATTAAGCTATATCATACAGATTTAAGCAGCTTTAGTCTACATTACATACAAGAAAAACATGAAAAATACTAGGAACAGCTCAGGACAGCACAGCCCCAAAAGACTAAGCAAGCAATATACACACAGAGGAGCTATAGTACAGGCTCCATTTTTGAAACTCAAGGATGACAGGAGTTAGGCACAAACCATAGGAAAAGAGAAGGGGAGGAAATGTTGCCCCCCTCCCCCCCMAAAAAAAGTATTCACGCACACAGATTACTTAAATCGCTTACTGCATATTCTTCTGGCGTAACCTTGAGAACATCAAATACCACTGCATCAAAGCTCTTCTTCAGTTCAGCTGAACCTTTGTCACTTAGGGATTCAGAGCTGCTGCTCTTCTGCAGAAATACAAACAGAAACACTGATGTTTTATTCTCTCCTCCCTCTTATTTTGTTTTTATAAATCCTTACGAGCAATTTTTTTTCCAAACATCGCTGTCACATGAAATTTTTCTATCTGACAAATTATCAATTAAAATAAAATCACAGGACATACTTTCTCCTGACAGACACCCCTAAAATGAGAGGGTCTCAAGCCGACATCAATGGACTTCAAAGGTGGTTCTCACCACACAACACTTACATTTCAGGGCATAATTCATGCCAATTTTGTTGGCAGAAAAGTTAAAACAAAAAAACAATTCCACTGAACTCGCAGCAAATCACTATAGTGAGGAAAAAATGCAAGGTCTGCTCCAAAGGAACAGTCAATATTAAAGGACAGTATCAATCTCTTCCTATTCCTCTTACAAGCACAGAAGCTAACAAAAATTACACTAAGAGCTACATATATGTTTCCATCTTAAGAAACTCTGTATAAGCAGTTTTAATGACACTTTTTTAATGCTAGAACTAAAAATTCTTATTTGGAAAAGACATCCATTCCCATATTATGGGTATATAGCCAGAACATATCACGATACTAGCTTCCTTGCTAAATGCAAATATTGTTCAAAAATTACACTTCATAAAGTTTGAAGACAATACATCCATGTTATGAGTAATCACTTCTCTTGGTATATAGATACAAACCTAGATTCTCTGTTCAATTATTACAAGAAAGAAGGTTTTTTGTCACAGTGAGGTATGAGGTGTCACATCCATATGTGTATTTCATATCTGAACTCAGACATTTATTTTGGAAATATGCGTACAGCATGCAATCACTTTGCTCCTGACACCCTTTAGTCCTTTCCTCCGAGAACAAGGGCTACACATTTATTTCGTATTCTTAGTTTCCTCTCACTTTCAGAATCCTCAGGTAAAGCAAACTTCTAACAGAAGGGGGGGAAAAAAAAAAAAGATACATGTGGACAAAACCTCATGAAGGGCCCCAGTAACTAYGGTCGATAACTTCAACTTTCAAATGCTTGTTCTTCAGCAAACAGCAGGATCACCTTAACTGCACTATGCAGTCTGCAGGCTTCAGCCATAGCACAACCTTGGAGCTCCCACAAGTTTTGTTAATGCTTTGTACGGAGACGTTCCAGAGGAAGAACTAGTATTGATACACATTGCATTCTCACCATTGCTGTGAGCTCCACCTCAGCAGTGGCAAAACACACTGAACACAAACCAGGACCCATTTAATCTCATCTTGGAGACCTGGTGCATCCTTAAGCACTCCAATTTAACTACCACCATGTGGAAGGCACCTCTTAGAAAGTTTAATTCTTTACRGGAAGGCAAGAGAACCAATATCCTGATCTTGCAGTGATGTGCCTGTTCTTTAAAAAGGTTTGCAGAATATTATCAGCAAATAGATGTTATGTCAAGCAAAACTGCAGTACTCCTAAGGCAAGAAATTGGAAAGCATCCAAAAGATCTTTCCTTGAGTGGGTGTCAGGAAGATACATGAATCTAAATCCTTCTCAGGGGGAGCAGTAGAAATCAAAATGCCCAATTTCAGGAGCAGATGAAAAAACAAGCAGAGACTCACTGGCTCAGATGAAGGGATCTTTACATTGTTCTAACATTTTCTCCTGAAAAATCTAACAAGGCAGTATTATTATGGCTGTACTACGTACTTCTACTTTCACTGCCCCCTCACAGAAATAAGAACATTGGAGTTCCTGCAAATTCAGTCAGCTGAAATAAATCCTGCTCCATTTTTAAACATTTTAAAGATCTGAAGAATATACTTGCTTGTTTAATAATCACAACTGTTTTAAGTAGTTAAGTTCTCCTGACAGCACCATATCTTTGAAAAATCTGATTTTGGACAACAAAACAAAACCCCCAAACCAGGCAGGCATCCATTTTCAGTAACCAATGTATTGCACTTTCAGAAACTTTTCAGTTATCAATTTCCCCTCCTTCTCAGTTAGTGATGATAGAAATGAATAACTTACTGAAGGTAAATTCGTGTAATATGGCAGATATACACACTCTTAACTCATGAGCTGTCCAATTCTAGAGGGAAGCACCTTTGCAAGGGGCCCACACCAATCCCTCCCAAGCCCAGGAGGGAAAGGGAACGACCTTATCACTCCAACGCTACACTGCCAGAACCCCCACACAACTACTGTCGAAGAAGAGAACATTGCTCATGGGCCTCACCAACCCCGCATATTGCACTAGGAGTGTCTATCACTATTATAACTTGGAAAGAGCAGCTTCCTTATCTGGATGTGATGGAAAATGACACAGAAAAGGCAGTTATTGGCAAGGCTGTGAATAATAGTTCGTGCTTTCTATTGCTATACAAAGATCAAAACCTTTAATTATTCACCTCTAAATTGTGGAGCATTAAACCACCACACCGATGTAAACAATCTGCTGCATAAGATCTGTTGGAAGACAGATACTTTTGTTTGGGGGCATTTTAAAAAAAATATTTAAGTTTTATGGTCTTAAATACCCAAGAACTGAGTTTTGTAATCCTTACCTCTGAAGCAGTAGCCGCAATATTAACACTGCTTGACTGTCCGTTCATTAGGTCCATACTGCCCACACCATTAATCTTCTGTCCTACATTTAAGGCAGCAGGATCATCTCCAAGGCAACAGAACAACCATTCCTACAAAGAACAAAAATAATCAGAAGTAATTTTGTTCAAGTGCTTTAAGAAAGATTCAGCATCTGAAATCCATAACAAAACCCAAACTTCTTTAAACAGCACTGCCTTGAGACCCAAGCTTTAGATTCAAACACACATTCTAAAATTACCTACTTAAATGGCCTAATACAAACAACTGAAGATTATTCCACTGCAATCCATTAATTACTGCCAGTATATTTTCATTTTTTTCCTATATTATTTCCTTTATACCAAGTATTGAGATGTAAGTGCATGCATTAACCCATAACTTAAGTTATGCTTGCAGCATCAGCTGAAGATTCTTTTCCTTTGATTACAAACTTTAAAAGTATACTCAAGATTTTAACTCTATTCGATTTTTTTTTATAAGAAGTTATCCAATAGCTTCCTATTTTATATTCCTATTTACCAGCTTTGAGTGAAATGTATCACAATGAAAGCACTTTAAAAACACAAATGAAAGTTACCTTCTTTTCTTACAGACACCATTACTCAAATTATGGTTTAGGCAATAAAAACATCACTGATGCATCCATCTGATGCATCCTTGCAAGAATACTATTTTTAGTTTTCATTTCTACAGAGAAAAGGCTGCAAAGAAATTAAGAATTCTGGCCTCACTACAGAAGCCATAGAACTACCTAATATACAAACATTGTAGACACAAGAAAAATCGGTTTGGGCTTAAATTTCATGGGATGTTAGTGCCCTCTAGTGTGGAAAAAGAGGCCAGAAATTACTTTTCATAGGTACACATTTATAACAATGTCTGATATTTTCTAAATTTGCTATCATTTATGATATTCACTTTAGGTTTGTAGGTTAACTCGGAACTATGGACAGGCTGCAAATTAACAGAGAAGCTAAGTGACAAGTAACTACAAGTAATACCACATGACAAAATAGTATTACAGCATTTCATATTTAAGACTTCTACATTATTGAAAAAACAAAAAGTTACGTGAAAAGCTCTATCTGCAAGTGATCTAAAAGAGGTATAACAAACAAACAAGCCTGGAAGGCAAGAAACTGCAGTATTTGAATAATAAAATACCCTCAAAAATCCAATAACTTGAAAATGTCATTGCAGGAATGCAATACACAAAGGAAGTCAATTGAAACAGAGAACCATACAGCAAATTTCAGCCAAACACTGTACCTTCTAGGTATTTTGGTTATTTATAGCCCCATCTGACCTATGCTGAGCTGGATTTCTGCAGATCAGAACCACCATTCACATGGTAGTTTTGGGGGTGTTTTTCACCCTGATGGGACTGTCTCATTCTCAGGGTAGAAAACACTGCATTCCACTGTAGCATTATACTCCCAGCCATAAGCTGTAATTAAATGATGCATTTGCCTCCACTAATATTAGAAGACCTAGTGATGCTAAAAAATGCCAGCTAAAGTCTTCGGATAATACACTTAACTGCACTAACAGTTCATGTCAAAGGAAAAAATACCTCATCTTTGGCTTGTGACTTAGTTTCCCTCACCACCATCCTTCCCTATTCCAAATACCCTCCAGATTGTCTCATGGGGCATATTTCCAAATGCTTAGCTCCCCAATGCCTCTTTCCTATTCCCTTTCCTTGTCATTTACTGAACTGAAGAGCAAGGAATGAAACTCTGGAACCGATGTAATTCTCATTCATGTAGTGCCAGTAGAGGACAGAGGTATTGCACCTCCAAAACCAGTTTTGGGCTCTCTGCACATTCAGAATGCCATTCTTTTCCCAAGACAGGAGGATGCTTTTGGTTTTATTATGACACAGCATAACTGGTACTTTTAAAGAAGTTACGCATGTTAGAGAAGCCTTTAGAGTTGGCAGAGCAGCCTCAGTTAAGCAAGAGAAATGATTCCTCTATAAGCAACACCGTTAAAGCCCAGTTGCCTAACGATTAGTCTCCTGTAACCCACACGCATCCAGACAGGCCCCAGCAACATATTTTTCCCCCCACCAATATTCCCTAATGCAAGATCTCAAGCTTTACCCTTGGCCCCTTCACACAATACCTCCCATCCTCTACCTGCATGGTAAGCTATACCAGTTTTGTTTGCATCTTCCCATCTACTTCAAGTACTAAACAGGCAGGTACTGACAGCTGTGCTGACCTAACAGCAGAATAAACAAAATAGATAAGCATGGAAATTATGCGATAGATTTTCCCCCTTGGGAGCTGGAGGGTACAGAAGCGGTGAATACTGATCCGGGTTTTTTCTCCTCTACCAAGCCAGCAATTTTGAGGAAACTTGTAAGAACTCTGTTCTCATGAACTATCCCTTAAGTATGGGTGAAATTGGCCACCATGCTGAAAAGTGTGGACAGATGGGTAGGCAGAGAAAGCAATCGCATATGCCTCAGGAAACTAGACTTCTCTCTTGTCTTCCCTCTCCCGGAGCCCCCAGTGCATCCCAGGCTAGGCCCAACAGCCTGAACCGCATACTCCCTTCTCCCCCTCAAAATCCAGCTAGAGCTCTCTTCTCCTCAGGGGATGCGGGAACAGAAAGCACAAGCACTCCCTAGACCCAGGAGGCAGCTCCAGAAGCAGGCTTGTCTTCCTTCTGCTAAGACTGTCAGCTGGCAGGCAGAAGACGCTGTCCTGCGCTGTGCCAGGCTTGTCCAGTTACAGTCGACACTGGATTCGGTGGCCTCTCTAGTGCGCTGCTACCAAAACAGTTATTCCTGTGGCTTGTGCAGTAATAGACTATGCTCTAGTGCTGACGTTCAGATCTCAAGAACTACTCCTGTCAGACTGTAAGACCATCACAGGCATACAATAAAATGTGTTCAACTTTTGTTTTAAATAGGTAGAAAATTGCTTAGAAAAACCCTGTATTAAGAAGAAATCAAGATTAAAAATAAAATATTTGCCAGTTAGGTTCTATTATATCAAAGCTGTCCAGTCTTCAGTTTGTACCCATTGCTGCATTACAGTATTATCTTCAAATACATTTACATACTAAATATCTATGAAGCAGGAAAAAGTGTAAGAGGCAAAAACAACAATATAAATTAATATTTATCAACTTCCAAGTTCTAAAACGTGTAACATTTAGTGTACTTCTGAAAGCTTTTTTTTTTTTTTTTTTTTTTAAAGATACAAGACCACCACACCCTTCCCAAAACAACGAAAAGTCACAGCAACAATTTTGGCCAGCATACCATTCTAGACAAGCGTAAAAATAATCCTAACACTGGAGTAATGAAATAATGTTTTGCATACTACACTGGCCTTCTGCTTAACRCCACAGTAAGTAGTACTCGGCAATATCAGGAAGAATGATCAACAGCAGAGTCATTCAGAACAACATAATGGGATATGTGAAATGGCTGTCGCCACGCTGCAATAGTGAATCAAAGCTTTCAGTGTGTGCCCAGTATATCCAATTACAAAAACTAAATTACATTCAGTAATTTGAACTTCCAGTTTGTTTCTCCCCTTCAATTTAATAAATGCCTGTGTTCTCAGAAATGCATTAAATGTGGATGTGAAAGAGTTTCATATGAAGCATAAAGTGCTCAAGACAAGCATGCGTTTGTGCCAACTTGAAGCTGGGCTACTGGATGCACTATGCAGTGCTTTCCTACCTCTTCAAGTCATGCATACTGTACAGAGGGGGAAAAATACAGTTAAAAGATTCATCCAATCGGAAGAGTGAAAGCAGCTAGACTAAGCAGGGGCTGCTGTCTTCAGTCAGCAAATTTTTGTGCAAATTCACCCAAGGCCGTATTTGATAACCATTCCATTACGGTAAGGTGCCTAATGGGAAGCCTAAGCTTGAATCCTTTCCACAGCAGAATCCAGGGAAATTCTTGCTTCAGTTTGGGTCTAACACTGCCTGAAAGGGGGGGACCCACACAGCTGTACAAACAGCATTTTAAAGACCACCCTAAAGTTGCATTAAAAAATTGCCAGCTAAGCTCACTGACCAGAGCAATCCACAAGCTTTGAGGAGACAGAGCCACAGCTACATTTTACAAATAGCTTGAGTCATGATGACCAAGATCCTATTTTTCTACCAACATTATGAGTGATAACAGTGCCATTTATTTTGACCACTGATCTCCATGAAGAAAACAGAAGTGCCTTGCATGGATTACAATCAACTACAAATGCAAGGYCAGTACCAAAAGCTCTGGGACCAAAGAAGTGTAAGAACCAAACAACGGATTCAGGTAAAATCGCCCTGAGCACCTGATCTTGTGGAAACTCCCATCAGCATTTTGACAGACAGTAGAGAAAAGGTATTTCCTTCCAAACATGAAACAGAAGCATACTGGGCTCCATAGAATCTGCAATTCCTTATGCACATAGGGAGATTTAACTAACCTATGGAGATTTAACTATTTCGTAATAGGCTCACAAAACACTTTGGTGAAATCGTGCAGCCATCAACTGTATTCTAATCCTGTATCAGAGCCTTCTCACTCTTGGAAGTATATTTCTTCCAACACTGCTTGGCACTTTCCAAATTACAGCCATTGAACAAAAGGTACAAGCTTTAGTGATAACAGAACCTCAAATTCTTCAAGCAACTGTCACATTGGCTTCATACGCACCAAGTAGGATCCTTCTGGCTGGAAGTACTTTGTGGAACTGCTTCTGCATTTTGGATGCTCACTGCCCTTTAATCAGAAGTTGTTAAATACAGAATGGGCCAAATAATCCTTAATTCCTTCTTACCATAAATAGCTACAATAAGGCTAAAATAAAGAATCCTTATTACAATTATTCACTCTGTACACTAATGTCCGCCACAGATGAAGAACACCCACACTCAGAAACATGAATGTTTTTGGATGTGGGTTGCCCCTATGCTGGATGTGGTTTAAGGTACAATCTCTCTGCTAAAAGATCAGAAACAGCATGGCCAAAATAAATCCAACAACACTGAAAAACATGGCATATTATATTGCCATCTTAATGTGTTCTCCAGGTACTTATTTTTTTCCTTAACCTTTGTAAGATGTGCATTCATGAAAGACCATTTAGTCAGTATTATTATTCAGATAAATATCTTGTGGGAAGTACAATCCATATGCTCACTAGATGAATGTCATTTAGGTAGTATATGTTGCATCTTGAACGAGTATTAGTGATACACAGAATTCTCCAGACACAACCCATAGCACGCATGCCTTACACATTGAGGGCACCTCTCGCTGGTTTGTGTGAAGTGGGCAGATAAGAGGCCTGGACATTGCTGTACGGCTGGGTTGCATGTCCCCAGTTGCATACATGCTGCCATACATGCAAATTAATTCTGGAGGAGGGTTAAGGTGGCCTAGTGGCACACAGACACCAGGGAGGAATACATAAGGAAGACAAAGTGCACTGGCACACAGGCACTACAGTCACCACAAATACAAGACCCCACCAACCATCAGTGCAAGGGCTGATCCCTGCAGTTTGGTGCCCATGCACATCAACGTGCCTGGAAGAGCTGTGCATGCAAGGGCTGTTAGCAAAGGAACGTACTACCTATAACTAAAGAAAACCACTTCACCAGGCTGCAAGTTGTCCACTCTGCAATAGGAAAGATTCCACAAGCAGCACAAAGCTGCACTTTGATAATAGTCATTCTAGGTATTGCAGGGACCTACTCATGGGGAAAAAAAACAATGCCGTCTCATTGAACCACCAGGCCTGTCAATAGTATTGACCTCAAGAGAAATGAATGGCCTTCACCTCTTCCCCCAGAAGCCACCACTTTATTACCTACTTCTCATTAGAACCTCTCAAAGTCCACAGGAGCCATGTACACAAAGGTAAAGCTAGAAACATGACAATAAGCTTTCTTTTTATTTTTAGACTTCCTGCGCAACTGCTATATGGCAAAAGCGGGATGAATAACTGCTTCAACACCCCCCCAAAATAGAGAATTAGGCAGAAAGTCTAAAAGGAATAGGGGACAGGACAAAAATGATCCTCCAACTATGAAAGATTTTCAAGTCAAACTGAATTGCACTTTCAAACTGTATCCTTCAGTTATGTATCTGAACCACGTAAAAAGCAACAAGGTTTTTGTTCAGTGAAAATAAAGATATTTGCACATGGCATTAAAAAAGAAAGCCACCTCAACACGTGCTTTAATTCAGTTTTCAGTAAGCATGATAATATCAAAAAGCAATATAAGACAATGCAGGAGATAAAAAATAGAAATTTTCACAATAGAGACAAAATAAAAGATTAAGCAACTTAATTTAACACCATCCTTCTCCAGTAAATTTATCATTCAAGACCTCAAATCCCAGACCTTAAATTTCACATGCTAACAAATCTGGTCAGATGCAATACTATATCTAGATGAACAAGAGTAAAATTTAGTGTCTGTATTTGCAAGAGGAAAAAGGAGAGGAATGTGATCTTGGCAAATCAGAACTTTCCATATACACTAAAACCAGGTTTGGTTTTTGAAAGAATCAATGAAGAACTTTGATTGAAAGGCACCTCTCAAGTTACCTGGTCCAATCCTCTGCTCAACATAGGGCCAACCTAGATCAGATTGCTCAGGGTCTTGTCTAGCTCACTTCTGAATACCTCCAAGGATGGAAATGCCACAACCTCTCTGGGAAACCTGTATTAGTGTTTGACCACTCTCATCATGAAAACATTTTTCCTAACATGTAATCAGAATTTCCCTTGTCGCAACTCGTGCCTGTTATGCCTCATCCTTTGACTTCGCCCTTCTGAGAAGTGTTTAGTTACACCTCCTCTATAGCCTCCCCTTAGGTATTTGAGGACAGCAATAAAACGCCACCTAGCCTTTTCATCTTAAGGCTGAATAAACCCAGTACACTCAGCTTCTTGCAAAGCACTTCTCGCAAGGCATGTAACTCCAGTCCCCTAGTCACTATGGTGGTCCTACTTGCTCATCATACTGGGCTTGTTCAAGCACACCATATGCCTTCCTCGTACTGGAGAGCCCCAAAACAGACAGTTCTCTAGATGTGATCTCAGAAGTTCTGAACAGATGAGAATAATCACTTCTCTTAACCAGCTAGCTACCTTTCTTCTAAGGGAGCCCACTGAGCTGTTGGACGTCTTTGCTGCAAGGGCACATTGCTGACTCGCATCAGCTTGCTGTCCAGTAGGACCTCCAGAGAAAAACTTAAAGTAGCAAGAGTAAAAATAGAAAATGTTTTACCTTTACAGAAAGGCATTAAGATCCTGTCTGCAGGAGTCTAGGAAAAGCACTTGATAAGCTGCCACAACTAGCAAAGACTGAGACTAAAGACACTACTAAAAGAAAGTAAGTGAATAAAGACATGGCTAGAACAAAGATAAAGGGGCATAATCTTGAACAGTAATCTCTTTCCAGAATAATATTCTAACAGTTTAGATATGTGACACCAGTGCAAATATTAGAAGAATACTAAGACATTGGGAAATACATGAAAACAACACAATACAACAAAAATAAAGCCATCTGATGAACAGGAAAATGAAAAATGAAATTCAGCCATAAAATTGAGATCGCTCTTAAGCTTCTGCTATGACTTTCAGCTCATTACTTGGAAATGACTGTCACCATGTTGTAGACACGAAGTAGTCCCATGAGATCAAGCAAAGTGTTTRCATTAGATATGGGAAAAACTACCACCAAAACATTCCACAAGAGATCTTGACTGTTGTATCATATGCAACTCTGGGCACCCAACTTCAAAATATTTTCAAACCCAAATATATGCAAAGAGCATATCATCATGTAAGAGCCCATCATGCAAGTGGAAACCAAGAAACCTCAGCTTGCTCAGGCTAACAAACCAAAATCTGCAGCAGGATACACTTGCTATGTGTAAATATCAGGAGGACAAACCAAAGGAGTATGAATAAAATGTAAATTTAAGCCAGAAATCAGAATACAGCAATCAGGTTCTCAAATATTTTCCCAAAGACTATTAAAAGCAAGAACCCGTAGCTGCTTAAGTTGATATTAGATTCATTCCTTGAAGAAATTGCAATATGGTGCCTGCAACAGCAGTATAGCTAACCCAATAATGCAAGAGATCTCTTTCAAAGGTTCAGTTGGTCCTGCTGCAAACTCAAAGCACATCTACGTTCCTTCTCATACAACATAGCAGCTCAAAGTTGTGTAACACATTTCACTCTTTTCCTAAGTCTGTTTCACCCAACAGAATAAAAGCAGTACCAGCTGTTTGAGCTCCAGAGATGAAACCCMAAATCCACAGAATAGCAGAGTAACAAGTATTTTTATTAGGTTTTACAATGACCTTTTAAATACAAAAAATGCTTCATTTAAATATGGTTCTATTTAGATTCCCTTCTCTCACCCTACAAAAGGCTTTCCCTTGGCCAAAGAAGTGAAATGATTACTCCTAATAAGTAGAAACTACTCAGAGCACTTCCACTATCATGCATGTGCTCACATTCTGGACAACAAAACCATCTTATTACTGCTTTAATGTATCTAATACTCCCAACTTCTGGGAGAACAAAAAAGGGGGGTGAGAGGAGACAGGAAGAAAAGAAAGAGGTAACGTTAGGATAATACATAGCAAGGCTCTGACTCATTCATATCTTACTCAAATTACAGCTATCAAGAATACTTCTTCATATTGCTCCAATACCTAATGCTTGCCCCTTTCCATCTCAAGGACAGGTATATCTTGTGGCTTCCATTTCCTCAGATGAGATGAAGGAAAGAAACTTGTAGATCAAAGAGAATATCCYTTCTTAGGGTACAAATTGCTTGTTTGTCAAATCCTACAAGAAAAATCAAACTATTAACTCAGTTTGAAATCAACTTGTAACAAAACCAAAACAGAAATCCAGCTCAAAATTGAAGTTTTCTGAAATTAATTATATAAGAAAGTTCCTTACTTTTTTGACTTCTACCTTTCAAAAAGGTAGCAATACTCGCTGAAGATGATTGACTCATAGCCAAGAGTTAACTGGTAGATACTGCAGCACAAGGCAACAAATTTTAGCACTGATACTGGTAGGCAGCTGCAAGTAGCAACATCCTGGCCTTCACTCAAGGCAGGGATGAATTCAACAGAAGGAAAGAATCACTGCAAGCAACAAATGGAGTAAGCCAAAAATGTGAACATGTGTACAAACTAAGTTTAGCCTGGGGTGGTAAGAGGTTTGCTTTCTCTCAGAAGAGGGTCTTCATCAGAGTTTGAAAGTTATAAGACAGAAGAGAGGCCCAGGTAAGCAAATAAGTTTACTGCACAGGAACTTAAGCTTCTGTTCACAAACTGCCTACAAACTATCAGGTTCTCAGAAAGCTTCTTTCTTCAAAGATCATTTACAAGCCTCTACTCCATTTTGTAGTTCTTTAGAAAGAACATTGCACAGAGAAGCATTTTATTCTTTTGGATTTGGCTACTTTTTTCAGATGCTGTCAGAATTGACTGAATGCTGGAAGTTATGATGCGTTGTTTTTTTTTTTCCTCTGATATACCAAAAGATAAGTATTAGGGAATCCAAATATTTAAGCACTGAAAGTACATTGAGTATAGTAAGGTTTTGCCCTCCTCCTTCTCCAGCTCCCTCTCCAGAATTCAAGCCTACTGTCAGTCTAGCAAATTTTTGCGAAACAAGCACAGTCTGTCTTTAAATGCTTGAAGAAGGAATCCAAGCTTGTTCAGTCAGGAAGCAGAGGAGGATCCCTCCTCACCCCAAACACACACAAAATAGGAGAAATCTCATCCTGGAGATATGTTTGAAAGACAAGAACTACTGACGTTTATTTCCATGGATCAGAGGTACCGAAGAAGCAAAGAAAATAAACAGGGAAGACAAGCTGAGGCAGATGCTCCAATAAATTATGCAGGTCTATAAAATAACCTTTCCACAATTAGCTTTTCCAAGATGTCCACCCCATGGCCTTGCAGCAATCAGTTTTGTTTGCAAACAAGAGGAGTAGTAGAAGGTATCATGTTGATTAAGTGGTGTTTAGTTTGCAAAGTATTTTATTATGGTTTAGAAGGTAAGCATGGCATCAGTGGAACTACAAAAGGAAGAATACAGCCATGGACAACATTCTGAAACGTTGTAAAAATAGTACTTAACATAAAGCAACAGAACACACAATGCCACTCTAGTATGAGCTTCAGGATCAATAACACACTACTCGAGAGGTATCCAGATCCACAGTTTTGCTTAATTTCTGGATATTGCAAACAATACCTGAATAAGGGAGAATTATTATAGGCTGTATATCAGGAAGGATACCACATGTTCACTGAAAAGTCTTTAGAAGCTGCCTTTTTGATTCTTGGTTTTGAGTTTTTTAATAATGCAATAGCAAAGATTCCAGCATAGCAAAAATTCCAGCAGAAGGGAAACTTGGAGGAAATCATTCTAACAGGCTACAAATGGATCCACATGGGTGGCAAATTGTGACCGACCAACAAACTCCTACAACAGAAGGCGGCTCAGGAGATGGGCAAGGGCAAGATGCCCCTGAAGCTCAGGAACTGTGCAGGGTGTGACTCATTAACCGCAGCTGTGGCACAGAAAGCTGACTTTATCTCAACTCGAAGGGGACCACAGGGCAGCCTTTGTTTAAGATAAACAGCTGTGTCAGTTGAGTGGATCAACTGGTGTAATTGTTTCTTCCAGAGTTTATCAAAAGAGTGCAAATGTGTCCCTGAGTTAGGCAGACCAGCATGGGGGAAGCGTATACATGGCTCAGCACAGCATAGAGTACAAAACCTGGACTAACAAGAATTTCGATGAGAGCAACCCACATATTCCTTCCTGGTGACTGAGGACACCCAGCATCGTGACAGTCAGCATAATATAGAGGCCGGTAATGGGGATCACACTGGTACTGTGATTGAGTTGCATACACTTAGCAAAATATAGCAACTGCAATATACACTTGTATTGTGATTTCAGTATATTGATGTATCTCTCTGCTAAATCAAAAATCCCGTGTAACACCAAATACATTCAAAGTAAACTTTTAAATTAAAACATTACACCCTCCATGTGTAGAATATCTAAAAGAACCTGGTCAGAGAGAACTCGACTGACACAAGTCTTCTGACTAGAAGTAAAGTATTTAACAGGGGGGAAAAATGGAGAAATATATAAATAAAACATTTCAGAATTTGCAGGTGTGTAGTTGTACATAAAATAAAGGGGACAGACAACAGGTGCTCTTTGATACTGTCAGTGAGCTACAGGAACTCTGTCATCCACAATCACCACCACTCATGCACCAGAAGCTTGTATGATGATTAAAAAAAGCTATGAAAACAAGACTGACGATCTAGACACTGAACACTAAAAGAGAAAATGCCAGGCACCAAAAATGACCTGCAATCATCAGAAGTTCTTTTCTTATCCAAAGCAGATAATGGCAACAAATACTACAGCAAAATTATGGAGTTACCTGGAAGACGGCAACTAAAAGACTCAACTACAAATTACATTCACTGTAAGCTAAATATGAAGAAAGTCTACACTTCACACATGGATATAAAGACAACTCAAATATCTACACAACTCTTCCAATAATCTTCTATAGACAATAAGTGCTACAGTCAAAGTTGTAAACACCCAAATCAAAAACAAGGTGACAAACCATCCTAGGGATAAGTTTTTAAACACATGAGAGATGACAAAGTACCAACTGTTGCTGAGTAACAGTCTCCAAACCTACAGAATTAAAGATTCAGTACATATGTCTGCCTCAATTGCATGCTTTCTTTGTTCAATGGGACAAAAAAGGTAGATTTCTTGCTTAAGAGGAGGAAGGCAAAACTCCTCCCGCTGAATGCTTCACACTTTCTCAGGAGGAAGAAGAAAATATTGTTCAAGGAATGTTTTGCCATGATTTCTGTGAAGACGTTAACAGGCAGTGAGGATCTTACCTGAAAATACAATGTCTTAGTCCACTTTAAAATTCAACATTTTGAGAGATCAATAGAGACCTTATCAATGACACTTGTGATGACATTTCAATGTTTTCTATAGTTATTCCTTTTCTACCATCATGCATCTACATAGAAGTTTATACAGTTGCTATAGAAATGGTGCTAACAAGAAAAAACTGACAGCCTATGAATTGCCTATATTTGGTATGATTAGTATTATGCTGAAATACAACAGGCATTTAGGGAAGGGAGCTAAATTTTCCAAGCCAATTCTGCCTCTGCCATTATCGCTAAATTTGTTTGCGAAAGGGTGTTGAGGTCAGCTTGTCCAGCCTCTACAAGCAAACAATACATGTAGCAGTGACCCATCCACCCAACCATTCACACCTTTTCTGAGTTTCTAACTCCCTTTAGAAGAACCACAGTAAGTCAGGCAACTGATTTAACAGAAAATAAGCATTCGAACACCAATAGTTTAATGTTAAATCCTTTTCTTCACCCAAGAACAGTCAGTAGGTACTACGTAACTGCTGACCACTGAAGCGTCTGCATAAGAMAATAAAACATGATACAGAAACTGAATAAATCCAGGTGAATTCATGCAGATCTAGGATTTCAGCAAATCAAACAGATTTTAGAACCTTGTTTTAAATGCTTGAGAACCCCCAGATAAATCTAAGGACTCATCAGCTCACCCAGCTAGATGTCAGTGGCCTACTGAAAGCGTCCAAAATTGGAGACCAAGCATATGTTTATTTCAACTAAAATAAGAGTGAACATTTTGGTGAAGGAGAGGACTGTATTTTAAGATGTTATCCAACATCAAGTTTCTGTTTGGATAACAGGGAAAAAAAACAGTAGATTGCAGGGAAGGATACTCAAGGTAAACAGGAATTTATTTGGAAGTGTGAAATTCTGGTATACCCACCTTATTCTTTGTGCACTAACAACAATAGCTGAATCACCACAAAAAGTGATTTTAGGCAAATAGATAGTATAAATGAGAGCCCTGGTGGAGCTATTTCTAAGCCATCTATCTACATTATTGATGAAGGATTTGCTCCAAAGAACGAATGATTTGCAGAATTTGTATAACTGATGTAGCATTCAACATTTTCCAGGAGATATCAAAAAAGATAGAGATGTACTATAAGCATTAACTTAAAAAGCATTGCTAGCAAAGCATGGGAACCAACTACGCAGAAACATTTTTATACCTCTACTAGTAGAGTCAAGTCTCAAATTCTTAGTTACAGAACAGGGAAAGATGACAAATTACGGGGGGGAAAAAATATATGACAAAGTTCTTCACATCACACATGGGTAACCTCAGACTAATCAGGGACCAAGGAAATCAAATAATTTCTCAAATTACTTCCTAGGGAGGCAGAGGCACATTATCATGTATGTAAGCAATGCGTCAGACGAGGAGTGCAAAAACCATTAACTGCTGAAGGAACACATATTTTCTCTACACTGAATTTAGTGATAATCTGACCAACATATCAGAAAAACAGAATACAAACCTGGACACAATTTACTGGCATTCAAGAGGTAAATGCACAAGATGCATATGTATACACAATGCTGACTGACCTGCAGTTTCACAGGCACAGAAAACCTGTAGGCTCTAAAACATACGGAAAGGGAGAACAGTTAAACAAGTTCAAAGCATGGACAAGCACTTTTTCCAAATCCTACATAAAGCATGGGGATTCCTGCAATTTTTAATGTCCCTATGTGCAGCAGCTGATGACAGACTAACAGCATGTGTTGGTCTCTTCAGTATTTAGGAGGCAATTCTTGCACCACACACAAAGACTCTGTTCCAACGTGCCTTAGATACAAACTATCAAGCAAGAATTTTAAGACCATTCCTGCATTTTGAATGCAGTACAGTAAGTTTACAAGTGACAGCCTGCCCAAATTTTATTTGGATATTTGAAGTATTCTGTGGATTACTAGATAATTAATACTCAAACACATTCTTGAGCTTATGAAATGCAACCATGTCTATTTAGGTCTAACCAACAGATACATGCATTAAGAACTGATTCAAGTGCAGAGATGCGCAAGCTGAAAACCTGTACCCCAAAGTAATGACAGAGAAAGACTGTACACAAGAGACAGTAAAGATTTGGAGGAGAATGGTATTTCAAATGTATATTTACGTTTTACAGTGGGTAACACTTTCTCCTTAAGGCAACCATGCTGTTTATGTTAAATTTAAAGATGACTGTAATTTTCTCATTAGTTGTGTTAATCTTTTTAACTGATAAAAATGTAAATCTTGAATGCTATAATACAAAAAAGTATCTACCACGGGATGGCGGAGTATCACAATTAAGAACACAAACACCATTATTACATGACCATTCAACAGCGTCAACTGCATTTTTAAAAAGCTCACAGATTGGCATCTTCCA
This sequence comes from Apteryx rowi, assembly GCF_003343035.1. Lineage (NCBI taxonomy): Eukaryota > Metazoa > Chordata > Aves > Apterygiformes > Apterygidae > Apteryx > Apteryx rowi. The sequence goes on along the minus strand of NW_020450927.1, from coordinate 1,266,846 downwards.
AAAGAAATTCCACTAGAAACCTCCACTTCAGTTGATACTACTATCTGAAATTTCTGATCTTAGCGCACTGATTAGAAAGTTGTTCAGTTAGCCCTTTCTAGGGCCCCCCAAACCGTCACAGCGCTAAACAAAGGAGCGGCATGAATCTTGGGGAAATCACAATGAGGACAACAGCAAAGGTCTTCAGATCCCAACGCACTGACCAGGTAGGCTTTTCTGTTCTCTAATAACTTCCAACAGGAATCCTTGCAGGAGTTCGGTCGGAAATTTTTGTCTCTTTTTTCCCCCTCCCTCTTTCTCAGAGGGTGAATCTCCCGGCCCCAATTAATTATTAGCACTGGCTTCCTCCTAAACAACGGAGGTTAGCCATTCTGTACAAGCCAATGAAAGCTAATTCTTGACTTTACCTACATGAAAATATACCACTCTCTCTTGAGATCCAGTCACAGTCATGATTCCTGCCTTAAAATTGAAAGGAGTTAAAAAAGGCTTGAACCACCCAAATAAACCAACAGATTTACCATGACAAACATTTTTCATTTCACACGTAAAGTTTACCTTGAAAGGAGGAAACACATAGGGAAAAAAGTGCTATGTGACTGACAGAACTGGAAGGGTCTGGGGCAGTTTTTAAGCATTTGGATCCAGTACCGCAAATTACAGTTTGGTAAAGGATTTGATACCATTTCATCATTACTGAGGTTAAATGGTCCACAGACTGGAGGGACAAACTAATTGGTCAAGAGGGGAAATATGAGTGGACACTACACACTTGTGAACAACCTGCGCTGGGAGAGCTGGATGGGGAACAGATTCTCTGCCAATTGCCAGCAAGCAATTTCATTGCCCTGCAGAGGCAGAACGCAGCCCGTGGACCGCCAGTTGAAGAAACTGTTGTAGAGAATCATGTGCATTTAAATTTTGCATCATTTAAGCATGTTTTAATGCCTGATTATTGTGAGAAGTTTAAGATATAAACTCTTTTATTGCTGCAATCTTACAGCAAGGAGTGAATCTGATTCCCAGTTCAGAAACTGGGAATTTGCAATTTCAGAAGGTGCTATTTGATGGCATACAAGATATTCAAGTATTTTATACTGCAGCATTTTCCAAAGAGTTCTATCAGTAAACAGTCTTTGCCCTGCTCTGAGCAACGGGTTGGACTAATGACCTGCCTTCTAATGTAAAGTATTCTGAAACATTACAGAAAACACAGAAGGCTTTTATATAAATTTCTGCATATATTAGAGAAACTCCATCACTTTACAGGTGAATCTTAAATGGACATCATGTTATTAGAGATGTCAATTTAATTTAATTAAAACAGTGTGGTTTGATTCTGCTTGATCAGTAAATTTCAATATATTTCTCTCTGAACATACACAATCTACATCATTTCTTGTTCTCTTAATGGCATGCGTTTTTAAATATATATATTCCTAGATTCCAAAAAGAGGGGATAAACACTACAAAAAGCTTGAGATTTGTTGGAATAAGTTTGAATCTCCTTTATTTCTTTCTAGAAACGTTTGGTAAAATTGGCTTCAGGCCCCCAGCAAAGACTTTTTTTTTGCTTTATAATAGATATAAAAAAGATCCTGCAGAATATTGACAGAAAGCTATTTTAAAATGCATCACTTCCAGCAACCAAATTCTGGCATGGGTACATTCTCCTAACCAGGAAAAGTAGCACTGTGGTAGTTATCTTCTAGTTCTGGGGTATTTGAGTGCTATCCATATGGTCTCTCTCCTCCAACATTAATGAGACCTAGAAGTAGATCACAGTCTGTTTTGTCTTTCCAGAARAAGTTTCAGAGCAAAGCAAGATTGCCAAATGCACACACAGGTTCAGAGGTGAGAAAGCCTGGGGATTCCAGGATGAGAAGAGAGTTGTACTGAGGGACAAAATGCCATATTTCAGGGAGAGGAGATAAAAAAAACTGTAACCCATCATGTTAAGAGTCCAGTCTGCAGTACAAGCAAATCAACTGGGTGTCATGGAGGAGCAAGGGGAAAGGAGAGAGAACAGGCCCTATCCCAAACACACAGTTTCCCCAAACCTCACTACATCTTTGTCAAAAGGTTGCATAACATTTGCTACTTGCTCATACTGCAACACTTTATGGTATCAGTACTATAAAATTTTCAACTGATATCACTCATTAGGATCTCAGATTCTGGATAAATCTGAACCACAAATAATTTGTTGAAAGAAATGAAAAACAAGATTGTTTTTGAACCAGAGAAAAAAAATTATCCAAACTATTTTAACTAGATTAAAATAAACCCAGATGTCTGGTGTTGTCCCAAAGCCAGAATCATCTATGTTAGGACAATCCCACCTGCCGCCTTCGTCTGCTGCGTTTTTGTTAGTTTCACATTCAAGTTAGGAAGGTTGATTTTGGTCATGAGCGCTATTTAAACACAAAAAAGGGTCAACAACTTCATAGATCGGTAATATCTAATTGCTGAAATAGTACAGAAGAACAACTTAGAAAAAGTCTCTAGCCACAACCTGGTTACTGTGTTTTAGGCAGGTACTGTACTTTTGAAACAACTTTACTACTTAAAAGCTACAAGGTTCTAATAAGCTATACTAGCTTATTTTCCACCACCCTCCAAGACAGAGAATACCAACCTCAGCAAAACCAGCACAAATGCAGCTACCGATACATACACAGTATTCATACAGTAGCCTTCTGATCTAAGAAGCTAGATTCTTCAAGAACACCACCAGAGGAGGGTTTTTTCAGCAGAGCTCCATGTGGCTAATAAACAGTGCAAATCTGGCAGAGCTGTGAAAGAGCAGGCAGCAGGGCTGGGCTACCACAAACACTGCTGCATAAACCTGCTCCCGGGCTGAGGAATGAAGCAAACCAATTCACCCTGGGACCCAGCTGCATGCTCAACTCAGCCCCATCCTAAAAAAGAACATGATTTGCAAATGGTGTCTCCAACCTAAGAACCACTCCTTTGCCTCTTCTAAGATACATTAACCAATTTTGAGGATCCTTATGTTAAGGAACATTGGCCATCTTTGTACTAGAAAAGTAAACATGCCAATTAAGAATTCCAAAACATCCAATTTTCTTTCTGTAAGCAAAGAACTCTACCCCATATTAGGAGGGTCATTAAGAGAGGAAAAAGCCACAAAGAAGCACTCATCAGCTAGTCTAGTGATAAGATCATAGAAACACACCCTACTGGCCTAGGGAAAGAAAGAACATCTGACTCCATTAGTGACCTGGAATGTAATAGGGAAAGAAGACACCAGAGAGAGTGAGACGAGCAAGTAAAACTTCAGTTGCTGAAGCCCATCACTTCTCCTCATCTTCCCTCCCTCACTCCTACAAGCAAAGCCAACAAGACATCTGTGACATTCAGTACCAGTCCACCCAGAAATTTGACACCTAGAAGCAATACAGAAACTCCAGATGTCCCAAGACAGCATGAGAAGTCTGTGTCTCTTCCTGTTCCCTTGAGAGATCTCATTCCTGTCCCTGTCCTCTAACTCTATTACCGCCCAATTCTGTTCTTCACTTAAGACTACTGCTTCAGAGAGCAAGGGGAAGAAAAAGTACTTAAAACAATGCAAGTTTAAAAAAAGCCATGGAAATAAGAGCTAGCTTTTAATAGATACAGCTGAAATAATTGCTTAACGCCTTCAGCTTTTCTACAATATACTTGTGTTTACAAATAAATGAGGGATATAACATAAGTTTTGTGAGCACAATAGCTTAGCGAGACATCTTTCATGCATTTATTTACATTATTTATCAAACAAGTTTCCCTTTTTAGCAATATCACTTCACATTGGCTGACTAGATTTCTGAGTCCATCTAGTCTAGCATTATACAGATATGACATCTCCAAACTATTAAACTGCTACAACACATTGCTACCGTATAAAACCTGTATTAAATGACTAATTCCTATCACAACAGATTTCACATTTTCCTAAACTATCCTTTATAAAATGTTTTTTGGACTTAACAATATACCTTTAATTAATGCCTTTATTGTCCCACAACTAAGTTATACAATTGAGACCAACTATACCTCATCAAAAACGTGTCAGCCTCAGGTCATTAACATGCAAATCCGAAACTCAGTTTTGTTACTGCAAGTCTAAATTTGATTAAAATTCACACCTACTTCACATCTTTACTTTGGACTTATACCAAACACACACTGTAAGTATACAGCTTAGTTCCCACACCCATAGGCATTTCAGTTTTCTCCCATAAGCTAATCAAACTACATTAGGGATGGTACACCATTTCACAGGACCAAAAAAAAAAACCACACCACACACACCCACACTTTTGGTGAGCTTCTCTAGGCACCCTGGGATAATGTGATAATAAGTATTTTAAACTTTACATTGTACATGCACACAAGTAATTGGGATCATGTAGCAAGAAATACTCAGCTACTTTTTTCCCCTCTCCTAGTCATACAACAGCCTTTACCAAAAGGTAAAGGGAACCAAAGCTACTGCAGTTCTGATTGCTGGTCTGTAACAGAACTTTGAGACCTCTTATTTTAAGAAACTGGAGTCCCTGAATGCCAGCTTGTATATTGACTGGTATGAATACTTCCTTTAAGAGAAGTTTCTCACTCTGAAACATGATCTAGCACCTAATGAAGAAACCTTTCCACCATTAAGACAGCTTCAGGAAAGAGTCAAGATGGACTTTTCTTAAGTATTAAACACACATCACAGCACAGAATGGTGTTTGAGCTCAATAGTCACACAGACCCTAACCACATTAAAAAAGCAAAACGTCAGCAAGGTAATTAAGTACAAGCGCAAGCTACTACACACAGACATTGGGGAAATGCTATCTGCCAGCAGATCCTAAAGCAGAATAGCTGCTTGTGAATAGCTGCCATTCTTCAAAGGTAAAGAAATACTGTATCTCCAAAATAATCTTTCATTTCTTCAGTATCACTTCAGTGTACCTTCAACTTTCTAAAACATTGCATATCTGGCACCTACCCCAAATGAAAAGAGTATCACCTTGCTTTCTTGGTTGCTCTGCTGACTACAATTCAGTTAACATCATTTTCCTCTCCAAATTCCTTTGGTATTATTCTGGACACTCTGAATGCTTCAATACATACTGCAGTATAGTTAAACAAGTTCCACACATAAAACAAATTTTCTGTCAGGATAGCTAGATTTACACAAGGGCTTCACACAGTATAAATGACAATCAAAGAATTGTTATTTAATACTTAAAGTTGGTACATGTTTCTAATGAAGACCAGGACCAAGTTTCCTCTTCATATTTGAAACCTAACATAACATGTGCTTTTTTAAAGTTGCACTGAAAATCATCTATTACCATTACTGGGAATGGCATACATTAGGCTGGATCAGAAAGCAAGCTACTGCCCACTAGAAAGGAGAAAAACACTTTCAGGAAGGCACAACACTAAGGGTATTAAAATCCATCACCAAAGAGTTATCTGGCAAATTTGTTACAAACCTTGCTCTGAAGCTCAGCCAGCCAGTTTTGTTATTAGTTGATTATGCCTGACTTTTCCAAACTGAGGGTGGACCAAACATACTATCAATACTTGCAAAATGTTTTCACATTAAATATTCTTCTATGTAAAGTGGCAGAGGTAACTATTCACAATAAGCCCAGACAAAAAAAAATATTAGAAGACATTAAGTATCATCRATAGAAAAAATGACTAGGAAAAAAAAAGAAAAAGATTGTTAGTGAAGCACTTTAGTAACAGCAAAAGTATTTCTACCTTTACATAGGGACATCTGCTATTATTATATAAATGTAACAGAAAACAATCTCATTAGAAAATGCCTGCTTGACATCATCCATGCCCTGAAACAGCATATTAAAAAAACAGAGCCTTATACCCAAGTAATGTTTATTTTCATCCTATCTTCAGGCAGACCTGCAAGGCCCAGGTTTTGACCTCCCCTAATAAATATCTCAGTCTCAGGCTCCTCGCCAGTACACTCATAGTCCTCAAAAATAAAGGGTTAGTGACTAGCTAAGAAATCTTACTAAAACTTCAATAGTTTTGCATGATAATCTCAAGAAGGTACCTGAAGATCACCTTAACTGTGCAGAAGGACTGAACTCAAATAGATTCCTACTGTTCTTATATCAACAGGTGTTTTTGTAAGGCACAATCTATATTTCCATAAAATTTTGATCAATAAAAGGACCACAACTATTCAAAGTTACCTACCAGGCAAGCAGGACAACTAGCACCCAAACAAACTGGCCATTCTAAAAATACTTGAGATCTACACGTGAAATAGCACACACAAAAGGAGAAGCAGCCACTAAGGTATACTTACCAAGACAACACATGGTAAAACTGGCTGGTAATCAGACAGACTGATGGCAGAGCGGTCTGGACTCACTAGCAACAGCACCACAGTTCAGGTGCCCTTTAACCACACAGAAAATGAATTATGTGACAGAGTAGAAGAGGAAATACACTGATGATGAGTCATCCATTTCACCATATGCTTTATCAAAACACCTCATGATATTAGAGTTACTAATTACCACCAGCACAAAACAGTGAGGCATTAATAGAGAGTAGTCCAAATCTTTAGGCTTTTTTTTATTTAGCACTTCAAACAGTTTTTATGCATTTTGAAATCCAAAACATATGCTTAAGAAACTATGAGATGCTACCAGCATGTTAATACTGAGCATACCCAAGTTGATCATAGCTGATGTTGAAATTCACAAAATATTTCAAAAGCTCGAGGATTATTTTTTGTTTGATAAGACAAATGCTCCAATATCCTGCTTTGAACAACACCAACATTATTCCCAGCTCACTCCACTGGGCTACTGTAAAAGATGTTAGTCGTAAAGTTAAGCCCTATTTCAAAGCAATTTTCAAGAATGTCACAAGGATTCTACAATGCCTCAAATGTTTGTGTGAAATCTGATAGGGCTTTAGTTCACTAAAACACAGACAGCTGGAGAGGACTAAGGTTTTTTTCCAAGCTAGGAATTCAAAACAGATTCCTTCTTGTTTTCTATTACTAGTAACAATGGTTTCAGAGGCTAAGTTATAACCAAAGGGACAACTGATCCCCTGTCCGATTTCAGTCAGTTTACTAGCGCACTGATTTTGCGTTACCAGTAGTCTCTGCCACTGATTGCTTTTTCCCATTCCACCAGTACAAGATTGTGTATGGCTGTAGAATCAAACAGCTTGGGGGAATGATCAAACTAAAAAACAAGATTAGGGGTGGGGGGGGGAGGGGAAGAGGTTACTTTGAGCTGGGTAAATTCCCTGATCCAGTTCACCCCACGGGTATTTCTGCAAGAACAGGCAGTGCAAGAAGTGAGCAGTCAAGAAATAAGCTGCCACAGAAAAATGTATGTGRGGTGACAATTCAATTAAACCATTTCAATTGGTTACAAATGTGGAGGACCACAACTTTACCAAGCAAGCAGGGATATAACAGCAATAAGAATAAAGTTACAACTTGTCATTAAAATAAGTGGACTGGAAACACRAGCTGTTAAGAAGTTTATAAATTTGAGTTTTACGCAAAACTAACAAGTCAGAAGCTCACCTGTACTTACATGCCTCTTCAATACAACCAATTCAGACATGAAGCTTACAGAGAAAACCTTAATAATTTGAGACTTTCAGCTTTCCATTTACAGACTCTTCAGCCTGTCCACACACTATTGTTGCTTGATAATCTGAAATTACATAACTACAAAAAGTGTGCTTTGTACTAGTCCTGTTTGTTCACTTATTCGTCCAACTGCAACCACTCTATCACATGATACCATGTATTTTGAATCTGAAAAAAAGTATAATACTACAGTTAAGACAATTATCCAAAGCCCTTGGCACCGTAAATACATGATAAAAGCAATCTAATTTGCCAACTGCATTAAGGTCACTTATTCCGGAAGTCTGCCAATCATCTAGCCACTATTATCTAAGAAATACACCCTCAACTTTTAAAAAAGATCAATATTCTTCTTCCCCAGCATGATCAATCTGAGTCACTCTCAATGAGAAGAGCAAATTCCATAGTCTCAAAGCTGTCTCTGAATGCATAATAAGGGAGGTTCAAATCAAACAGCTTTTAATGCCATACTACTACAACAGCAGTCAGAGTTGACTCTTAAGAAGCCAGTCCTAGGTCACTTCAGACTTAATTGATTGCAACCAATACCACAGCTCCATTAGGAGAAAAAGAGATAACACATATACATCCGAAATATCAGTGCTGTTGACTCTTATTGATATGGCTCCAAAGCAAGCAAAACATTCTGCACAAGATTGCCTCCAAATAGTTTTAAGACACAGTTTCAACATGAAGGTCGGCAGATCTCAGACTTCTCCTCTGCAACCCTCATTATACATTTCTTCTCTCCCACTCCAATAGTTTGAGCCCTTGGACAACCTACAGACATACAGTACAGACAGTGTAAGCAAAGAGATTCAAGACCTCCTAGGAATTCCTAAGTCAAGTCCACCAGTTTTCAGCAGAGGACCCCATGGCAAGCTTAGGAATCAGTCTCCCTCTACCCCATTTCTGTTTATCCCCTAGCAAGCTGTTCTGTCTTAACTTATCCACACTTTCCCCAAGTTGCACTTTATTATCTGCACTAAGAACTGCTAATAATGATCTAAAAACAAGGGGAGAAAGAGCAGTAATGACTTCTAGCCAGATCCTAGTCAGATTAGGAGTCTCAGTCTTCTAGTCAAAGACTTAAAAAACTGATTTTACTGTTTCATTATGATTGCTAAAAAACAACTAAGATCAGAGGGCACCAACACTTTTGCCTAATGGCAAATGCACTCCTTCAATTAGGAAGGCTGATAATTACATCCACTTCATCATGTACATTTTATCTGGATTGAGCCTCAGCCAGCTTGTTCTAATCCATGTCCAAATCTCAACTACATGCTGATGAGGCACTGAGCTACATTCCCCCATATACTGCAAGTGTGACCACAGTGGTTAAACTTACAGTCTCCCCATGCAGACGAGAAAAAAATAAGGCAGACACATGCCTTTCCCAATTCACTCGCAATCTGAAGATTATATTGACTATGAAATATATTTATATACACACACAAAACTCTGAATAGACCACAAGTCCTACACTTCAAAGAAACAGAACAAATAACTCTTCTTAGAGTTTGCTCCAGTATGAACACAACTGTAAAGGACTGCAAGCAAGATCCACCTTCAAAAAAAATTAAATAAATAACAAAAACAAGGGCTTTCAATTTAACCATCAAGCAGCAACAGATGTATTGCTCTCAAATCTGGCATCACATCAACTGCCATGTTACATGCCTAATCTTTAACAAAAGAGACTGCTCTTCACAACTGAGAAATAAGCAGGTTTTTAAACCACAAAGATGATGCATACAGCGAGCTGACAAGAGCATTTCTTGAYGTTCTGACAAAGAAGCTCTTCAACCCTTCAATGTTCAGCAGAGAGATACCCCGCAGTACATCCAGAGATTTGCTTCAACAAGAAACCTTAACTTTTTGATGCACCTGATACAGCCACAAAGAGCCAGAATACAGCCAGACAAGTACAGTCCTGAAGAAATAAGGGCAAAGCTTCTAGAATTTGCAAAGTGTAGACTTCTCTTCCAGCACTACTTCCCTGGGGTACTACCTAAGCAGTCATCCTTGTACCTCAAACTGTAGGACAATGTGGAGGGGCAACCTCATCCTTATGGAAAGGCATACAAGACGCAGAGAAGCCATCACCTCTCTGCATGGAAATTACAGCCTTGAAAAAAACTGATAGTAAAGATAGGACTGCAAGGTTTCTGAGAGCATCCTCAAGGCAAGCTCCATGAGTTCAAGGAAGACAATATTTATGCCATATAAGAGTCTACGATCTGTCTGGAAGCCTTTAAGAAATTTTGAAAAGACCAGGTATAACTGTACTGGCACACAACATCTCAAAAAAGTGACTCCAAAGTTACATTAACCTTTTATGCATTTCAGGAAAACTGTATTTCAAAATATTTAGCACTGGCCCAGTGGAGGTCCCTGTATTTTATTTTGCTATACTAGAAGATTCCATGAACAGATTGAGTTTTTCTAGCCAAAGTCTCCTACAAACTGAAACCTGTACACCAGACAGAAAACAGTCTCCCTCTTAGTCAGCTGCGCTCAGCAGCGAGTAGGTTCAATGCCTATTGATTCCACCACATTAACTTGAGAGCCACAACAAGAAGCTCTAGTGTTCAGAATATACCATGCTGCCTAACACCTGCTCCCCTTCTGTGATTTAGGGCCACCCTTACCTTTTCCATTATCTTCTCTGCTCCTCATGGCTTCTTCAGGTTACACAAAGCTGCTGTCATCAGCTTCGCCCAATGCTTGGACTGCCACTGGAGCAAGAGCTGCAGTATCTCCACCTGACACCCCACGATAGCCTTTTAGAGCTCTGATTTTAGATGTCCTTTTTCTGCTTGGCAAAATACTAGACTTCACCTGCCTGCCCGCAAGCAGGATTCTAATGCCAACTTCCCTGAAGCCCTACAAGGCTTTTAAGGACCTTTGCAGAAGAAAAGAGCTGGAGTCACATCTACATGTTCTAGCAAACAAAGCACACGGGGCATCTGTGTAGAACACCCAACTGTAACACTAAGTCTCTCTTGCTTAAGCAGTCTTCTGAGGGAATCAGGTCATAACAGGAAAAAAACAAAACGTGAAGCCTACAAACTTCTGTTCATGCAATAAAAAAAAAATACTTGCATGCACATATGCATGAATAATGACATTATTTCTACTGCAGCAGTTCCAGGTATCTAAACATAAAGGCATTAATGTGTCTTTCCAAATATTTTGAAAATGCATTTTTAAGCATCTCCTCTAACATCACCTCTTCCAATGAAGGGCTATAAAACAGTCAAATCAGAAATATATCATGTCTTTGATGTCTTACAGTTGGACAAGAGGCAAGCATTTACACTCCTCAGCCTTAAAGCAAGTTTTCAAATCAGCTTCAATTATTGAATCAAAGGAGGAGCCCAAGTGACTCAGTTCCAAGCAAACATAAAAAAAGATTAAAACCTAATCTCAATGACAAAGAAATAGGAGAAGAAACTGTTTAAGATAGAGGTGTGTCCTTATCAATTCAAATCTTTTAATAATTGAAGATACGCCAAGTAAAACATTAACACACTAATATCAGTAGGTTTTTTAAGTCCTAAACACATTTATTAAAGACAGACAAGTTTAAAATAAAAGTTAATAAWAGTAATTGAAGTTTAAGAGTTAGCCCTCTACATTCATACATGTTCACTCATACTCAGCAGCATCAAGACCAATAAAATATCAAAATAGCAGGTGTTATTTTTTTTTTTGGTCTACACAGTCTACCACAAATGACATAAGTGTGCAAGGGAAACGATCTCCCAAAAAAATTCTGCACAAGGGCAAGTTCCAGAGAAAAAGAACTAACAGTAAACAGGATATCATCTTGAAGATTTTTTTTTCCATTAGTTTAAGAATAAAACATTATTTTGCCTAGATTTTTGGCAAGCTAACTAGAAGGCAGAATATCTCGCAAGGAGGCAAACAGGCTCCAGACAACTGCTGTACATCTTCCACATGTGACTGCCCTCTCCCCATCTCAAACATGCTATACTTTAGCATTTTAGTGCAGAATAAACCTCAATCCTTTCTGTAAGGAATATTTTATTTCAGAATAGCAAGCGTATTTCTTCATATACACTCCAAATGCTAAATACAGATGTCACCAGAGGGCACTATTTCAATCCAAGTGACCTAGCTTTAGCAAAAGTTCTGAGCAAGACGGCAGCCAACCCACATGCAGGGATGTGGAAAGGCTGTAGAAGTATTAGTAATTTTGCTTCTGCAAGGGATCTCCCTAAAAAAATAAATACAAGTGAAGTGTAAATATTTATCTCAGAAAAGTGAAATATTTTTCAGTGTAAGCAGAGGCACTGTTATTAAAGATAACAATCTATCAACTTCTACGCTATATCATGCACTTGATGGCACCATTCAATTCATTCAGGCAAATTCTTTTGCACCCGTTTACAGAACCAGGATCCAAGCCAGTACAGCTCACGCAGAGACGTCTATGAAAGCCCTATGACCATATTATCATTGATTCTAAACCTTACAATAATACATGAGAAAACATGTACATGTTGTCAAGAGATGACCTTGGGAAACAACATATTTCTCTATTCCTCATTGTTCTGTAAGTATTTGATGCTGTGTTGAGAGGGTCAAAAATTAGACTATTAACACAAAGGTAATACAAAAGTATTGTTGATGTCAGTTTTCAACCTGTGGTCCATATGTTATTTCTATAGGTCTGAGATCTAATAAAGATTTTTAGAAAATCTAGGTGAGCTGAAGTTTACTAGGGAGAAATGTGCATAACCCCCAGAAAACACAATAGGTGTACAAATCAAAAGACGTTACAACCCCCCGTTTGATGTGAATAGTAAAGTAAGTCCATTTCATTCAGAAGCAAAACACCACCACCACACTACTAGTAAAATCAAGTCAGTTACAAGCAGAGACAGTGGTAAGAAAAAAAAAATTCATTGTGCTTCCCATGACAATTTCCATTCTTTAAAAAAAAAAACTAAACTGTATGTCTACAAAGCACTGACTACCTGGTTATCCACCTATACCACTTGCCCACCTATCCCACTTTAAAGAGGAAGATATTCTCCATCTCTTTCATCCACCTGAATTATCAAAACGCCTTAGTTCCACATAGGGACAGGAAAGAAAAAGACATCTGTGCAAAGGCATTTTTTATTAGCATAGGGATCTCTCAAATACATAAACATATCCACAAAGATTCACCAGGCAGTAACTACTATTAAACACACAGGTGGAACTTACTTCAGACTATTACTTATCATCATCACTCATCTCAGTTTAAAAGATACCTGTAGTTGCTTTTCCAGCATCTGCTGCCAGGAAAGAAATATGCCAAACAGGTTTGATGTCACATAAGCAGCATCTATTTGTCTAACCTCTAAAGCAGATCCCCGTCTGCTGCAGGACAATGGTATCACCAGTCCTGGTGCTCCAGACTCACGCTGTTTCATATAGAGGGCTGCTGTCGCGGCTTGGCCCCCCGGACACCCCTCCCCTCCACCCGAGGGTGTGCGCACTGCGACCCACCTAAGGCTCGTGCTACCCTACACCCCGTCTCACGGTAACCCGGCCCCGTGCGGCTTGGAGRCGTCCCAACCCCCCGCTCCGAGGGGGAATTACTCGGTATCGGTATCCGGCAGCCACGGGCGCCTTCGGACCACGCCGCCGCGACCCGCCCTGCGCTCCGGCCTCCTCCAGGCCCCCCCTCCCCGGGCACCGCGGCTCTGCCCCGCTCCCGCAAGCTGCGGCGACCCCGCCAAGGGCTCGGGGCCTTCCTGCGGGCGCCGGGAGGCTCCCCCTGCCCAGGCCCCCCCGGCCCCGCACGCAGGTGGGGGAGGCGGCGGGGCTCGCCCCGGCCTCGCCCCGCGCGCACGCACCCCTCCATCTTGCAGCCCCAGCGCCGC
>NW_020450927.1:1033723-1252396 GCF_003343035.1 Apteryx rowi | reverse complement strand
CGCCTCAGCGAGCGGCGCCCCGGGGGCTCTGCCCCCGCGCAGGGCCCCTCGGGCCGCGGCGGCCCCGCTGCTCCCCCGTGGTGCCGGCTGACCCCCGCCCGCCGCCCTTTCGCCTTGCTGACAGCTGTCCCGACCGCTGGGCGCGGGCGGCTCGCTGTAGACCCCTCCCGCCGGCAAAAACAAGGGGATACTGGAGACACTGAGACGTTAACGCCGCTCTGGGAGGCTCCTCTCTCCTTCTTAATACGGCGGCTGGGACAAGGAAGCAGACTGGCCCCCGAAAGCAGTAGTAAACTAAGAAATTCGTTCGTTTAAAAGGAATACGGTGCAAGAGCTTTCTAGATTGTTCTCTGCTCCCACAATGGTTAGGAAATAATTAGCTTACAAAAGGAAAACAGGGCCCTCAAGGTGTTTGCATCATTTCAGGAGGGAGAGCTTTCAGAAAACCACCAAATTTTGCAAGAATTGCCATGAAGTCGGAAGAGGTAGCAATAGTGCTGTCATGGAGACAAGGCTTGGCATCGCCCACTTTTCCATTTACCTCCCCCCCCCCCCGGGAGTCGCCAGTCCGAGTGAGTGATCATAATAATTAATAGCGTTTATACATATTCAGAGTGCTTTACAAACAATACCTAATCTCATTAACTTGTGAATTGACTTGTTGTTTTTATCCTATCCTAGAATTAAGATGGTTATTGCTTCTTTCACATCCTGGAAAGATGGAATCAGTAATTTGTTCATATACAGGCTAATCTATTGCTGCCATCCGGTATATGGCCACCTGCTATGCGTACTTCCTTACTTCTAATAGAGCTGCAGACTGCCGAGAATATAGATACCAGGATCCAAGACACCTGAGCAGTCCAGATTAAATGAGCAGGCTGAAAAGATAGCACTGACATGGTATCGAGCTCATTCAGTTTGAACTGGCGTGAATGAAAGGAAAATGAAGTGCCAAACGCCACCCCTCTGCAAAGTTTTCAGCTGGTAGGTCAGTGACAAGGTCTGAGTGGAAAGAAGGTTTCATCGCGTGTGGAACCACAACAACACTTAGCATAGGAGTAAGAAAGGATTACAGGCAGACAGGAAGTAAAGACAGCTCAGAAGGGGGAAGCAAAGGTAAATTTTCTGTAAATTACTCTTTTTCACTGAAACAGGAGGAAATTAATTTATCTCACAAAACAAATTTCTTAGAATTAATTATTTAAGTGGTGGATAGAGGGGGATGGGTGACACAGATTTTGAAAGACATCTTACAAGTCTCTCGTGAAATGCTTCCAAAAAAGTATGTAGTGGGTTGTGAGAAAGAAGTAATGCTGTGGACCATAAACAGAGATGGAACAGGAGAAAGAATGGTCAGTCCTAATGATGGTGAAAAGCCATTAGGAAGGTGTCTTAAGACTCTGTGCTAGGACATGTATTGTTAATACACTTACAAATAGTCTAGAAAAGGACAGAGCAGAAGGAGACATGGCAATATTTGTAGAGGGCACAACATTAGCCACATTAGTGGGGCAGATTGTGAAGATATTCAAAGTGACCTAACTGACTGGGAGGGCAGTACAGTGACAAATTCAATATTGATAAATAATCATCAATAAAACATAGTATATACTGAAGGAAAGAAAGAAATCTGGTTATATATTGTGTATATATATATGTTATGTATAAATATACAAAATATATATTATTTTTTATCAAAAAGTATTTTAAAGAATTTGGGGGGGAGGAGAAGTGATAAGAGAAAAAATATATTTTTTTATTCAAGAAAAATTAGACTGTGGAACTGCAATATGTGGCTCCTTTTAAGTGTTGAAATGCTACAGTTTCATGCTGGAGCCTCATGTTGAATTGTTTTTCCCCTGTGATTCCTAAATCTTTTCCAAGACAGCATTTTCCAATATTCAGTTGCCCATTCTGTACACATGACTGACATTCCTTATTATTTTATAGGTATAGTTTTCCCCATTACATTAAACACTCCATTTAAAATTCATTATTAGTAGAAAATTCCAGCTGTGCTGTTAAATATTCAAATGACAGGAAGCATCAAAAAGAGAGGAAATGACTAGATGAAAATATGTGGCAATATAGTTGATTGTGATGAAGAAAGCTTCTGTCAAAAGTAACAGGAAACCACTGTCATTTGTGACTGGCAGACTGTTAGGGTATGTGTACAGATGGCCAAACCTGAACAAATATCATTACACAAATTATTTCAAAATTTTACTCCCCCCGGGACATCACATTTGCCATCACCACATTCATTTATGAGAACAAATTTAGAAATTGTATTTGCCTATCTATCCATCCTGCAGATAGGTACTCTTCTGAATAATTATTTATTACAGAATCTCAGAAGTTAGTTTTCAGACATACTTATCTCAAATTACATCAACAATGATTGTTTGTATGTCCTATTGCCCAACTCTGTTTCTCTGCAGAAGTGTAAATGGTTTCCTTCTAAATAGAACCTCCTTTTCCTTCTAAATAGAACCTCCTCGATCTATATAGAAAATACTTATTTCTTTTTGAGACTTACAGCTTACATCTTCAACATCTGTCAACCATATGAGATTATGGAAATTTATCATTTTATTTCTAATTTCACAGATTAAAAACATTTCTCCATTAGGCAATGTAAAATGTGTATGTTTCAGAGTATGTCTGCACTGGCAGATATAATGAAATGTTGTTGAGACGGCAACCAAAGCACTTACTATTGTAATTTAAATCTAAGTCTATAAAAATGCCAGCAGATTACACTCACTGTTTATTATACTTTCATTAAGAGAATATAGTGTAAGCATTTTAGAATAAAAAATTTATAAATTACTTTAATGGAATCTGCTTTGTTTGTATAGATCACAGTACAAATTGTTATAAAATTCTAAGGCAAAAAAGAAATAGTATTTGATTATGATAGATCATATCATGCTGCGTACAAAGCTCTGGTATTAAAACTATACATTAATATAAAATCAAATTAATTTAGTTGCGTTTCAGCCAAGCTTCCTGAGTACTGCAGAAAAGATAATCTTTAATTTTGTTTTAGTAAGTAATGATTTGAAAGAGCATAGTTTCATTTTGGCACCTAGTTAGCACTTCATTAATTACTAATTACTTGGCACTAAGTAAAGTTCTTCTAACATTGCCTGAATCTAGAAACAGTTATTATCATAAAAAGTCATTAGTTAAAATCAGTTTTATATGAGATGTCCCAAAAAGATAGTTGCTAAAGTATATAGTTCCCTAAGAGTGAGAATAGAGTAGAAAATATTTTACTTACATAAAAGCTATTCTAAATGCTATTCTTTTCTATTCTTATTCTTTGAATAAGTCATTCCATGAGTCTATCTGCACATAATTCACACAGTACTTTAGGAAGATAGATGCTAAAGAAATGTAAAGTACTGCTAAACTATTTTTCACTTTATGAGAATAAAGACTGCATAATATATTGTTTCCAACTGTGTAATCATAACTCAAAACTGTATCGCTATGCTAAAGCACAGTTATTGTACATGCCACCTTAATTTTGTTATTTTCTAATTTTGGACCGCTTACCTATACAAGTCTGACTTTCTAATGCAGTGCTTTATATTGTACATACTAGTATCTGGGTTCTAGTAAGGTAGATAGTCCCTGACATTTATTCCTACATATTCCTACTTTTTTGGTCTGTGTTTCTCTCTCATGTCCTTGACTTTGTTATAGATAAAATAGGAGTCAGAACCGGATAAATGTAACATTACTATAACTATTATCATCTTCCTCTTTCCTTTTGGAGGATGTTTATGCCTGATACATACGAGAGACATACTGACTTCTACCCTTTATTAAGGAGGATGAACTTCCTGCTTCAATCATAACAAAATGCAATTTTCAGTCAGTTCAGTTAAACTTGAAACTAATCATAAAAAATATTCTAATGGATAAAAATGTCAGTACTATAGGCATCTGGTACAAATAGACACTAGACACCCTGTGTTTTTAGAGTTTACAGTTAGAAGAAGAAAGCGTTACAAAGGAAGCTGTACTGAAGAGTGGAAGTATAGTTCACAGCTGCTGTAATTCAATGTGTTCAACTGATGTGCTAATATTTACTCCTAAAAGTAATGTGATTAATAATAGAACACCTCCTTAGGAATGCCTGTCTACTTGTTTCTCAATTCCAGCAGTAATATAGGGATGAGTTGGAATTATAGTTAAATAGTAGCAGTCTGAACTGGTTCTGTTTTTTTCTTAAATTTTTAAGATCACAACTTTTTAAGAGTGCATTAAAGCAGCAGCCTCTAATTTCACCCAAATACATATACTACACACACACACACGGACTTCCTCTTCACATCTCCAAAGCATTGTTTTCCCAAGACAAACAAAGGCTTTTCCACATGTCTTGGTAGTGAAGGAAGCTGCACACAGATAACATTATTTCCTCACTGTCTGTCACGCAACTTACAGGTTTTTCCGCAGGAGGAGAATACAGTTCTTTACTATATTGCCTTCCTTCGGCCCAGAGCCGCAGAGGTATGAAGGTCAGTAACTTCCGTTGTGTTAGGATCCTAAGAGGAACCATTTGCAATGGGGACAATGCTGGTAGTATCAGGGAGGGAGCTAGAAGCAAAAAACTGATGGGCAACACAGAGGCTGAATACAGATATTCTTCTTTTTCTGTTCTCCCAGTGCCCATGTATATCACAGGAGACAGTACATCATTAGAGACAGAACTAGCAGACTGCTTAATAGTAAGCAAATCCCCTCACAATTTTTTAATATTGTATAAATATCTATCTACACATATTTTCCATAAAGAATGAAGATGCTAGGATCCCTAAATGATTTATACAGAATATGGAAGTAGGACAAACATAATGATTTACAACAGGTTTTAATGACCATCTGAAGAGGAAAGATCCCAAATATGGACAACAGCAACTGCTAATTGTAACTGGTAATATTTCATCTATGTAAACAGTCTAATGATCATGTCTGCCACAAGACTTCAAGAGATTTATCTTCCAAACTCCCTAATATGGATACATCTGTCCCCTGCTTAAATCCTATGTTCTTGCCATCTGCTCCAACACACTTTTTCAACCTCAAGCAGTGATTAAACAGCTATTTGGAGAAGAAAAAAAAGTCTCCTCTTTCAATTTTTGGCCAAAATGTTTAATAACCGAAAAAGTTAAAAAACAAAACCACACTSCTCTTGGATCTCCATTGTTTCTGTGATATGAAATGTCATTAGTGAGATACTCCACTGAAGTTTCCAGATAATGTTTGGATTTGACCATACAGTAGGGTATATTGCACCCACAGATTCGACGTAGTTTCATTACAGAATGCAATAAATTAGGAGCTGATTAAGTTAATATCATTTAGTTACTCAGCCAAATTGGCATTAAGAGCTAACTTTATACTAGTAAATCACAAAGCATTCTGCCTTAAAAAGAGGGGAACTTCCTAGACTTCTTGAGTTGCACCATGGGAAGCTTAGCCAGTTATACTCCTTTGAGATGTGCTGTATACTTATCTCTTCATGTTCAGGACGGGGGGAAGGGGAAGGACAGAGCCATAGTGCTCTCTTTTCTGTGTGAGGAGAACCAAAGCAGAGAATTTGGTAGATCCGGTGCTCCTGCTTTCTGGGGCAGGACTGCAGCCTGCCTGGTCCTTATGTGGGCCACATAAATTAGGAAAGCTCCTTATTCTGGATCCATCATTCACTGCAGTCACACAATGGTCAATAACACTCCATCTCTTAGTGCTTATTAAGAGCGTTGAAATCCTTGGAAGGTATTAGAGATGTGCTGAGCATTTTGTTACTTGTTGTGGTAGAGGCACAATGCAATGATAATACTGTCATTAAAAAGAAACATATTAAAGAATTTCTCTTGTCCCTTCTCAATGAGTTTCCTCAAAATCATTTCTTTTTTAGATTCTTCCTCCTGCACAGAAGAAATCAAGGATTTCACCTCATCATGATTCCCCAGAGCTCCACAGAAGGTAACTGGACTCAATACCCGTGCTTCTTTGCCTTTACTCTTTTGGCTGGCTTACTATGCTTCTACTATCACCTGCAATTATAATTGTTACTGCTTACAAGGATATGTGAAACAATGTGGTGACTTTCAGGAATAATGCAGAACAAAGCAATCTACAGTGTCTTGTATATCTGCAGCTAATAATCCTTGTCTGAAAATATYAGAATATTATGTTTGCTGGTATAAATAGGTGCAGCTCCACTGGAAGGCCTTGCCATTCATTACTGAAGAGCTTTGCTATATAGGATGCAGATGGTCTGCTTGTTCAAATTTAAATTTAATAAATACCATCATTTAAATTACTGGACGCAAATAGATAAAATAGATTGTTTTATAGCTAGTGTTTTCAGAATCATTTATTCAACAGTTCTTGTAGGTATTACTGAAATAAGCAGAGGAGCAAGACATTATCTTTTGTAGTCTATATACTAGCAGATAAGACCTATAGAGCAAGATAATCTCTTTGATATCATGCTCCTGCATGTAAAGCTGCTTGTCAGGAGCTGGAGTTAGACAGCATAGGTACTCTCATGTTATGCACCATACATGCTTACAAGAAAATTAGGAAGCCAGATTATAATGTACTTTCAGATATTCATTTGCAGATGAACAAAAGAGGTAGACATAAAGTCTCAGATACTCCCTACTTTCCTGTATATCTTGAGCATTATCAGGATGAAAGAGTTCCGTTTTAGAGACAGGACATCTAGGAAGTGCTGAATGTTAGGACTCATAGCAAATACCATTCAAGATTGTTTGTGTTTAAAGAAAAAAGAAAAGACAACATAACCTTTAGAAGAACATGCGTGTATCAGAAGGTATCAACATCCTCTACTAGAACTATCTGAGAAAACCATCTTTGAAATTAACCCAACTTTCTAGATCCAAATTTTATCTTAAGCCATAAAACAATTTTCACATCAATATAAATATTATGGGGAATGTAGAGACTTCTGAAATTTTCACTTTAAACAGAAAAGATCATTGTGCCACTTTCACAGCCCTATAATATGCCTACTGAAAATCACTTTAGCATTCATCAGAATACCTTCTATTAAACGAGAAAAGAAAAAACAATAAACATATTTTTTAAGTAAATAAGAAGTCCCTCTGTATGAAAACAAGGCCTATTTCATTGGAAGAATCATCTGACATGGAGCAGTTGTACTGGAAGGTCTAGTGTTTAAAAATGTGTCTCAGCTGGAGACAGCTGTTGAACTTTTGAAATAGAAGAGATTTTTCCTGTATACTCTGGAAAGGCTTCAAAGTACACGCAGCAAGCAAATTCCACAAATACAATGGGGCTATTTCGGCTGGTGTTCACCTAAACTTTTACTCGACTGATTCATTCTGGGGCCAAAACAGACATCTGTAAACTAATTTTCATTTGCATTTGATCCTTTCCCACTGACGTGCTTGGGAAGTTGTCATTTAAAGAGTGAAATCTGAGTCTTAAAAATCTAAACTAGATATACACTAAAAATGTCAGAGAGTGAAACCTCCATTTCCATAGAATTTTGTTTGATCTTTCCAAAGAGAAGCCACGTATCATAAGGACAAGGAACCCCATCCTTGAAGCTATTTTATAAAACAGCTTCTGACTGTTAGGATGAAATTTCTGGTTAGTACTTTCTACAAATAAGTACTGATTAGTTCTATAAAGATAAAAGCATTAGAAGTAAATATTTAACACTGTTAAAATCTAAAAGTTTGTCACTGTGTGGTGTCCTCCCTGGCTGCTGCTATATGCCACACGCTATCAGCAAAAACACATGTCTGAGACTCAGAGGAATATTAAACCTCAAAAAATTATATATCTGTTACAAATTAATTTTTGAGAATTGTATGAAAAAATACTTTGTCAAAGATTATTGTAATGTAATGTAGAATTCAAGTATTTTATTCTATATGACAGATTATTATGTTGCTTTCATCACCGTGCTATCTGAACACTTCTCAGCACATTAAGAACTACAAATAAAATTTGACAGATTTATTCTCTTGTTCTCTCCCTGGAAGAGAAGTGCGAATTGTTTTACTAGATTGTTTTGTTACACTTTGTCTTTTAGCTGTACCTGCAGATATTTTTAGTTTTCACTACAGAAGATAAAATTGAAGTACATTTTGAACTTGGTTGAGAAATTAGTGAGTTTCACAGTGGTCTTTAATTCTTACAGGAACTGGCCTCCTCTGTCTCTTGCATAGATGATGTTCACCTCTATAGCAGAAAGCTCTATTGTGTCTAATGAGCTGGGTTATTTTTGTTTCCAGAACCGAGACTCTTATTTAGAAATACTGGACTTAGATCACTGAGTAACCTGAGCTAAGGACTGATGCTCTGAACATGACATAACATTATGCAGAAAGGGAATGCAGAGAATAGGAGAAAGTTTGATGTGCTCCTGATAGCTCACATCATTGCCCATGCTGCATCATTTTTTATTAGCTGACTTTCTTAAGAGCCACTATTCATTACCCTTCTCTCAGCCTGAGTCAAAACCTATTTAAACTGGAAGTAAGACAAACTTAGAAAATTCTTAAATTTCAGAAAATATCTACAAATAAAAATAACTACAGGCAAAGACAGGACTTGCAGATTTACTGTCTTTTTTTCAAAAAAGAAAATATATATGATAGTGTCCAAATCTCCCTTTCAGGGAGAAGGCTGCCAGATTTGAATGTGTGTTGTACTTGGCATTCCCAAGTAGTCATACACATATGATTAGTAATTCATGAACATGAATTCAGCTATAGCATTCGGAGATAGCTCGCACTTATACCAATTAGCCAATGGGGCTAGAAACAGCTGGGTAAAGGGATGAGGTTTGGGACTGTTCTGGGTGGCTGCAGGAGGCAGATCAAGGCATGATATTGAGGACGAAAAGAGGTGGCAGAGGACAGCACAAGAACATAAGACAGGGATACTATTTTGGTGAGTGTGTTGATATGAAGTCAGATGAGAATGACGAGGAAGCAATGAGAGATGCCTTCTCCTGGGTGTAAACCACTACAGTTGCTTGCACCAGGACAATCATGACTTTTACATAATAGCTAAGCAAAGTGAATTTGCTGAACCCCTAAATCTTCTAAATCAACAGTGGCTCAGATGAGTTTTGTGGAGATAAGAGAAACATGATGATATGGAGATTTTTTTGTTCTGGATTTTAGAAGATGGATTTAAAATCAAGCATGTAATAGACCTCAAATATGGGTATATTCCCATAAAAATGGAATAGGATACCAGCACTATATAACTAAACAAAGTATATGGAAAACACAGTGAATACCATAGTATTTTCAACAATATATCCTCAGCTTAAATGCTGTTTTGCACTTTGGCTTCTGGCTTTAAAAATGTATCAAAAACAGAATCAGGAAAAGGAACCTAGAAGAACAACAGGAACAAGGCCGTAGGAGAAGACGCTAAAACAATATAAACTACATCTAGCAAATTTAACTGCTTTCATCTACAGATGAGAATTAGAGATAAATATCCTATCTGCATTTTCATCATCATCCAGTGAAATCAGTCAGCCAGTACACTACAGGGTATATGAACATATAGAAAATGACAGTTTCTACTCCAAAGATCAAAAAGAGCGCAATGTTTTCAATAGCATACAATATTACAGACCTCCTCTAGCAGCACAGTGGGCTAGTTGTGAGAAGAGGGGGTGCCTCGGCTTCAGGCAGAATTTACTCCCCAGCCTTTCACTCTGCCACAATCCCCGAGTCAGGCCCGTGTTCTCCCAGCTCCAGCTTTGCTCTGCTCTCTGCAGGCAAGCATGTGAGCACAGCTCCCGGCCCAATCTCTGCTTCTGTGGCAGCTTCCCAACTTGATTCAGGCTCAGAGCAGCAGTTGGGTAGAGACTTCTGTCTTACCCCTTGGGGAGAGAGAGGCCAGGCAGTATGAGTCCTAAAGAAAACCTCCGTACAGGCAGGGAGGTATAGCTGGACCTAGGAAGCAAATGAAACACATGAGAAAGAAAAACCTTTGAAAGAAAGAGACAGTGAAAGTTTGCATTAACACCCTCCTCCCCGCAGATGCATTTTAATTTAATATATACACTTTGTCTCTGGAACTCTATGCTTTAGAGCAAATAGTTCAGCAAATGAAACAAATGGCTTAGAAGATGTTTTTAAAGGATTAGACATGTACATGAATAACAATGACATGCTGGCACGGAGAACAACTGCAAACATTAGTGTTGGTGATGCTTCACAGACTAATCACTTCCTGGAGACATTTCTCTCCTTTATATATTTTGCATAGATTTCAGGTACGTGATGCCTTCTGCTGAAGCATTAAATGTAGGCTACTGTTGGAGACAGGGGAGATACTCTAGACTAACAGTGCTTGGTTCTATTCTTTGTTTTTAATTACCAATTATTTATAATACACTTTTTAAAAGTCATACTGTACCAATTCTGTTTTGAGGCAGCATATGTAAGGGAGAGCAAGCATGTGCATCTGTGAGATTTAAGCCAATGTGTATTTGGAAAATGAAGTGTATGTCCTTTCACCTCAGAAATGGTTTCGTGCACTCATTCTTGCCTAGATTATTCTTAAATGCATTTAAGAAAGAAAAAGATCTGTTTCTCCCTTGTATCTTCTAATCTCATTTGAGCTAAATGCTTATAGTTGGATTCACGCAGGTGGGAAACATCTTTCAAGACTCTTCCATTTCAAATTAATGATGTTTCCTCTGTTGGTTTCTTTCTGTTCTGTTAGATAACTTGAGACACATATTTAAACTAATCACTGCACAATGAGCCATGAGAAGAGGCAGCAGGTTGGATGGGTGCTTATAAGGCAGGAGGCTTGAAGTATACTGACAAGATATTACCCAGTTTACAGCTCTTATCTGTTCAAAGCAGCAGAACAGAATGAGGGCAATTAGACTTACTAACTGGTCTACTGACCCGTAAGAGTAAAGGGAATAAAAACACCAGGGTGTGATAAAACAGGCAACACTGCAGAACAATAACAGAACATGCATAATAGCCCAAGAAAAGCCCTTAGGAAAAAAATTAACTTTCTACTTGATTTTGTTAGGAAAAACATAAATGGAGACCACCACCAACAGCTATGCAGAATAGAGCTAGCATTTCAGGAAAATACACAGGGCCAGATCTTGCCTCCTACATCTGCACATACCGTCTGTTCTTCAGGCCCATGGAAATAAGCCAGGAAAAATTAATCGTCAGAGGACTGTATTATCTCTTCTGCATAGTTCCTATGTGGTGTCTCAGAGAAAGACCATGCAGCTAGGGCAGTGGCAGGAAAACCTGCCTGCCAGGGGAAAGCTGTCCTTGATTCCTACTCCATATCCCTGAGAATATGCCACATTTAGGTGGGACATCTCTTTCTTTTCAACCTGAGATGATCTGAAGAATTCTGCCACGGAGATTTCCTTCCATGATGAAAAGGAAGGGTTGATTTGGGTGTCAGGGTTTTTACATACCGTGTAAGTTCGAGGCAGAAACGTGAATGCTGATACAATAGCAACTGCGGCAGCACTGATGGGCCACCATTAGAAGGTTAGGCCATCAAGTCTGCTATTGCTTTAGGCATTTGCTAGAAGAGGATTTAATCTCAGAAAAGGGGACCAGGGACATTATAAGTCCTGGCTTCCTCCCACACAGCCCACTCCCTCGCCTACCACTTACCCCTCCCCTACCTTTCATTTCAGTAGTTTCCAAGTACCCAAGGAGGAGAGATGATGTCTGAAGAGTGGATAATCCCCTGGTTTTACATATTACGAACATAAAGTTATGATCCAGCCTGCTGATTTATAAAGGAAATATCAAACAGACAACCTTCTTTTCAGTTTCCCATTAAGTAATGCATATTTTTCTCTTTCCGGTCTAGTGGAAAATCCCACAAAGTACGAAAAATATCCTGGAGTTTGCACTGATGAATTACTTAAATTGCCTCTCCAGTAGGGGTCTGCAAGACATATGGAAGGGTCATAGCCTTCATATTCCCGGACCCTAGGATTCCCTGGGGAATTCTGCATCACTTCTATTAAGTGTCATTGGAGTCATCTCCCCTCCTCCATCATTTCCTGCTCCCTTTTCTGCCTCCTTACCACTCTTGCAGCAGTGCTCACGAAGAAATTCTTTTGCCATTAGCCCCCTCCCGTATGACTGTGCACTAATCCATGCTCCCACACACATTCATGCAAAGAGGGGAGAAACTATAGATGTAGAAGAAATGCTTCACTGAGCAGCACTGTCTGCTATCCAGATTATATCTGGCAATTAAAAGGTGCAAAAGAATCATGCTAAACAGTAGTACTGCTTCTCTCCCCATTTCTTGCAATGTCTGCAGAGCTCTCAAATATCCTGAATTTACAAAAAAAGATTTTTTGGAGTGTCTCAGGATTGGGAGACAGCTTATAATCACCTCTCCTCTCTGTTAGCAATCTCAAGGTATTTTCCACAGGATTTTTTATTATTATTTTTGCTCCTCTGTCTATTCTGTTTGGTCAAAAGAAGACTCAACCCTGGAATTTACTAAAGAGCGAGGGGCGTTAGGAAAACAATTCACTGAAATCGAACCAGATTTGGGAGACTAACTTTTGAAAAAACTCTAGTCCCGTCTATTTACACTGAAGCTTTCTTTACATCCCGAGAAGCCTGTCAAGAAACATACCATTTGTCAGGTGCTCGCAAGCGCGGGCTGTCAGCTCACTGCCTAGCAACTCACTCACACTGTGCAGGGATATCCTGGCATGACACACACTGTCACGTCTCGTTGTCTAATACTCGCCTTGATGCTGTCTCACTTGCTAACACGATGTTACATCAGGTCCCTCGCCTGGGAGATACTGAGCTGGCCCTCTGTGTTGCCTGACCCAATGAGCTCACCTAAGGACACCAAYAGGAAAAGCAATATTATGGTTTATCTAAATACCAGATTTACTATACTACAGAAGTCACAATGTGTTTACACAGGATTTTATGGGAAGTAGAAACTCAGCATCGGTGTAGCATGAACATCAGACTCATTGAAATGTCAGCAGGTATTTTGATATATTATTTCCCCAAACCAGTTAGCAATGCCCTGTGAAAGAAAGCTGTAAGCTCTAAGCTAGGAAAAAAACCCAAGCACATAAATAAAAGTCTTTTGCTTTACCCAGACAAAGCAGCTCAGTAAAATGTGATTTAGTGATTAAATGAGCTGAATAATGTTCAGAGTTAAGAGCTGCTATGTAGGAAATCTGAGGTTCTAGCCCCCATCAGTTACAGCAATACACGTAGAGGATTTGGAGCCTCAAATGACAGTCGTGTGCTACTGATTGTCATCCTGCAGGTCATGACTTCCCCCTCAAAGAGCATTCTGTGTCCTCCAAAACTTCTGTTGTAATATAGGGAAATGGGAAGAACAAAACTGAGAATCACAATCCTGTATTATTAAAAACCTTTAAGAACAAATAAAAAAACCTTGAACTGAACTCACTAAATAACAGCCCAGATCTCAGAGGTCACAAGAATGCTGATTTTTGCAGTCCTTTGTTTTCAACACAGCTGTGCTAAATACTTGTATTCTGGGAATACAAAGCACTAAGTAAGGTTTGTGACTGTGACCAACGGCAAATGCTTTTCTACTAAGGTTCTGAACCACAGGCTTTAATTTGATATCGAAGAGATGACTTAAGCAAGAAGCATCTAAGTAAAATAAAGGTTTTCCCTCTACTGCCTCTTTCACTAGACATAACAGTTGAGAAACGTACTCTAAACCTGTGGATTCTATGTTCGTATATAACTTGACCTTGTCTCAGTGCATGTACATTTTGAATTGGCTGCACATTCCTGTACAACTGTATGGGGAACAGACAAAAATAGAGTCTTTTGAAAATGCAAGTCTTAATGCAGAAGTCAGTGTACCAAGGGGCTTTACTACATTCAATCAATGGAAGCAGAATCTCCAACTAAATGAGTCTGATGGAAAAAGCATCACCGAGGGTTAAAAGTGATAAATTACCATGGAAGTAGAGTAGTCCTGCCTCACAGGGGGTGCGTGTTTAGAGCAGAAGAGCCTAGCAATCCCTGAAATCTCTCTACTGTTCACCTCAATCACAAACGCAGTGGTAAAGTTTATCATGCTGTTATGGCCAAGAAGAGACAACACCTAGCTCCACATGCATACTAGACAACTGAACAAAAAGGGGCAAACTGGTTAAGTTAATCCCCACAAAGTTCTGCGCAGGACCCTTAGACCTGATCAGTAATTTTACATCCCTAACAAACTAAGGCTCCTCCAAAAGAATACATGAAATCTTTCTCAGTGAGCCTTAGTCATACTTCTGCTAGTCTGCGTGTCTGGGATAGTATCGGTAGTGATCAGGGGAATAAACTGTTTCTGACCAAATGAATAAACCCTGTGCAGTCAGAGCAGAAGACTGCCCAAAGTAAGTTCCCCCATTGTAGCTAACATGCTATATATATACTGCAGTGGGACATGGAAAGCTAGATGATTTTTTAGGAAGCCAAAATCTAAGGAGTCTTAATTAGAAGGGGTCCTCTCCGCCATTAATCCTTTTGGAATTACCCAAATATATGCATAAATTCTTATTTATTTCCTTAGTAAGCTCTCTTAAATACAATTACTCTACTGAATGTCATGTAAACAAATAGATTTTCCATGGAAAAATTGTATTATTGATAATTACAACTTTTGTATTAATCGGACAGCAAGGTAAAACAAATTAGTCAGTGAAGGTGGTTTAATCTAATTCATTTCATTTAAGGTTGTAACAAGGTAGGTTTGTGCACTTGGCTAGTTATCATGTCTCAGCTGAGGATATGGTAATAATTAAAAAAATGCTAACATGACCCTTGTGAGTATAACTCTGTAAATCAATACCCTAATTCTGTTAGAAATAGAAAGACTACAGAAATATCTTCTGATCAAAAAATAAAGCCAGATTATATACAAATTTTCATTTTTAAACAAAGAAGAATCTTGCTGTAACGCTATTTTTAGTCAGCATGACCCTTCATTTGCCTCAGGAAGGTTTCAGGAAGAACCAAAACACTGTCAGAACTGCACACCTTACAGCATTTGGTGTATTTGGCACATTAGCAGCTCTATAAACTCTACCCTCTGCATCACTTTCCTGAAGCTGCCTTATCTCAGAGCACATTGAAAGCATCTGTACAGATGTAGGTAATTGTTACAGTAAGTGTGATTCTTAAGCTTAGCTTTGGCTAGAAAATGCATTAAATATAGTAGAACATTTTTTAAATCTTTGGAGTCTGTCACATTTGATACTTCAGTTACTTCCTTGCATCACTGCATCTCTTTCACAATACATAAGTACGTGCATATAAATGACACTTGTATGGTATGTATTGTAGTGCTAGTGGAAGACATATATGAACACGCACACAGACACCCCCTTCCCCTTGCATTTCACACTCTGTAAGTAATCACCAGCGTGTTAATCAGCTTTATTCTCGACTAGGGATGGGGTGGTGCACATAAGGGAACTAGACCTACTTGGAACACTCAAATAAAGGCTGAAGAATTGCCCATGAAAATGTATAATTGCTTGCCAGAAAATAAATGCAGAAAGTACTTGGACTCTAAACAACAAAACTGTCTCACAGATCATTCATCACTATGCTGACTCAATAAGCTATGCAATTCCATAAAAGTTGATAGTTTTTGAGCATGTTAGATAAAGGGGCCATCTGAACTGGTATGTCTAAAATTTGACCTAGCAACTGCATTTCTTTGGGCAGCCTGTCCCTTCAGTCTCCCTCTCTACTGTATTCATAGGAGCAGGCTAGGCATTGAGAAATAATTTTCCTCCTCAAAACACTTGGGCATCTCTGTGCCTTGCTGCTAAGCAAAAACAGAGCATAGCAAAGTCCAACGGCAGCTTGGTGTGCTTCTCTAGACACTCCAGGCATATCATGCTGGACATGCCATGGTGCCCAACCTACACCCAGAAAGGGAAGGTAGGCCTGTCTGCAGTTATTTGATTCCTTAGGTACCAGACAGCAAATTGGACCCAAGGAGCAAACTGAAGTTTTAGCTGCAGTAGCACCCAAGGGATCTGCAGAATGCAGCAGTGCTCCAGCCATGCCCTCCTCACTGCCTGCTCTTTCCTATATCGGAGGAGAAATGAGGGTAATTTCCAGCTGACTGCGTGGCTGTACCCTTTCTAGAGCTCTCCTGACACCTGAGAAAACCTTGGACAGCCAGTTTTAGAACTGTTTGGTGTTGTCCTACAATGCCAGAAGGTCTCAGGGCAGGGTTACACCTGCTGAGCTCTCATTCCCACATCTCTTCTTTCTATGCTGCTAGCCTGGCTGTAGTGGAAATGCAAAACATCTGCACATGCTGACAAAGAATCAAGGCTAGGATATCTGTTGTGGTCTGCACAGCAATGTGCCCAACCCTCCTCATGACTGGCATAGGAATGACAGCCCAGGCCTGCACTCAAATGTGCTAGTGTTTAAGAGATCAAACAAAGCTTTCCTCAGCCCAGGCTAGGGTGTAAACACCATGCTTTGGAGGCAAGTCTGACCTCAGATGCATGCCCAAACCTGTGCTTGACTGAGTTTAAACTCAGCTACGTGACTTCAGCAAGGCCAGGATGTGGCCATTAAAACTACAAAAAAAAAAGAAGATAAAAATATCTGGCAACCTCTGGCTTCCTATTTTAATGTTACCAAAAAGAARGAGGCAGTATGTGTCACTGACAGCTTTTGTAGCTTTTGTTTTGTGAAGCTGTAACATTTTCCAAGATTTCCACAAAATGGTATCATGAAAGAAGAATGTGAGTATCCACAAGTCATGCAACAGTAAGGACCCATACTCCTTGTGGTTTTACCTAGTAAACTCACATTAAAAATCTTGTTCCTGTCCTACTCCAATTGCTAGTATGGCCCACAGTTCAAGTCCTATAAGGAATTTCCTACTGTTTTTTTTTTCTTCAATCTCTGAGTCTTCATATAGGTTACTATGCTTCATCTAGCTCAGGTTTCTAGGAGAACTTTCTCTGGCTGTTCTCAATGCTAATCAGTCACAGGAACCACACYGTCAAAAATGCCAAATACCTTCCTCAGTCAGCCGCTAGCTGAAGGAGACGTTCTGGCAGGCTGAAGGAGAGACAGAAAGATCCTGCTGGGCTGGGATGTGGTGTTTCCACTCAGATAGTCCTGACCTCTTAAAGATTTCCCAAGATCCGTTCAGTTCTTGAAGAATCTGCACAACTGGGATTACATCTGTTTCATTTAGAGGAAAGGTTACAGAGTGGATTTCATCCTATGTGGGTCACTCTTGTGAGTTTTCCAGTTTGGATTAACCCAGATTTCAATGACTGCTTGCTTATCATAGAGAAAAGTAACCACACTACATGAATAATAATAATAAAAAGTTCCTTTATCTAATTTCTCCTGCATTTCTAAATCTAAATAAAAACTTAACAGAGTTCAGATTCAAATAGCTGGAATCTATAATAAAGACAGAAAAACAGTGAAGCAGCTCTAAACCTGATCCAGAAGCAGTCTTCCCTGGAGCTTTGTCCATGACCACTTGGCTCAAAATCATGACAGGTGTTGGGGCTGATGGATTCTGACAGTGGATAATCTCTAACTCTTAGAAGCMCAGGGATTTCTTAATTGCATAAGTCTTATCTGAAAAATAAATGAAATGTTTTAAACAAAAACTAGATGAACCAAAAGTATGAAGACAGAAATACAGAATCATAACATGGCAAGATTAGGCCTTCAGGTGATCTTAAAGCTATATAGTAACACAAGGATTTTAACTTGACTGTATCCTATTAACCTTTTTTTAATTCTGCCATGTAAGTGCAATTACAAATAGCCTTAGAAGATGTGCAAAGGCTCAAGGGATGAAGTGGATTTTTGATTTGGAATACAAGATTTCTGTTTGGCTAGTTCTGTATTTGCCATGTGCTCTAATCTGGGCCCATTACTTACAGGAGATAAAGGTAATTTCAGATGAAAGTTGCACAAAGTAAGAAATGTTTGTGTCTGTACAGAGGTATTAGCAGTTCACTAATGTGAAGTGAAATGAACAATTCTGCATTAACTATTTGCTCCATTTTTTACATTTTAAAACACATAAACAGAACATTTGTTTATCTAACTTGAGTTAATGCCAGCAGTCACYTCTTCAATATAAGAGGTCTGAACTTCTGGCTGCATGCCTGTTACGTGAGAAAGATAAGTCTGACAGCAGGAAAATATCATAGGAGAGATATAGGAGGGGTTTGATGAGACAAGTTATCTTGTCTAGAAGTGATAAGCCTATAAGATGGATAATACCTTAGTACAATTTTTTGTTTATAGAAATTTTTGTGCTAYAGTTAGTATCACCATTTGAAAAGTATATATTTATGTTCCTAATGCATTAATCTCTTATAACTATTCACTTTTTCAACTTTCCTATTGGAAAGGGTTAAAGTTGCCAGGGATGTTTAAAGTACCACATGTCCTGGAAGACACCATACAATGCCACATTTCCTGTTGACTCAGATACTGCCACATACAGACATAAGGACAAACTGTTACTGCGACTGAGGCAAAGAACACAGCCAAGCTGGACACTGCAAAGAACAGTGCACATTTGGTGTCTGCAGCGATTTCAAATAGAAGTATTTAACAAGAAGTAAAAGACCTTCGGTGTTTCTGGTTAAAAAAGCATACCATGGTACAAAGGCAGAATATAAAGGTAGATAAACAGAAGGAAAAGATTTATTTCCAATAGATGTAAAAGAAATCGTAGCACATGAAAAGGGTTCAGTACAAGGGGTTCAGTGTCATGCCTGCCAAAAGCAAGCAATTTGCAATAATGCATTGCACTCACTACAAATTGGAAAGGAATTTAAGACCAAAATATATGCATGAACCTGCAATCAGAGAATACTCTGTTTATGGTAGATTGCATTTTTAGGGGGCATCCTAAAATGTTTATGAAATAGAAGAGCAAAAAAATTGCTTTAGAACCATGTAAATAAATAAACAGGAATGATCTGAAATATAGCTACTGAAATGGAATGCAGAATAATTATAACAAGTATACAAAAAATATTCCTGGCGGGCCTACTTTAAAATAAAGAAAGAAAATAAACACTGTTTCAAATATGAGTATGTGGCAAACGGCACTGCTAAGAGCAGATGTACCTCCACAGGATTTGTAGTAGCAGAACAAAAAGTCTCATGTGTGCTCAGGTTAAAAAGCACTCCCCAGATAAAAATGATCAAACTGGTATACAAACCTGTCTGCAGAACAGGATGCAAAAGCTAATCCTAAGGAATTTGATTAAGTATTTAAGAGCCTGTAATACATTCAGGAGATAATATCCTACATTAATACAGGTACCAGTGTATTTGTGTATTATGTAAACCATATTAGTGCAGAAAATTAACCTAAGGAGTGAAGTTGACCAAATGCTAAGATGTTATTGACAGGATGTTGGTATTCACTAGATTAATTGCCTGTTTGGTACCTGTAAAAGAAACTAACAAAAATGTGCATAGTTCAATTCAACAAAACCACCCAATACTGAGTACTCCTTCATGGGACCAGGTGAGGATACGGGCATTTCTGGATAAAGGTTTCAAAAGATAGTTATTCTGATAGAGAAACTATAAAAGTTGCACCCACAGCTCCCCATTTAGAAACTTTTAAAAAAGTAATCTCAGAATCATATATTGCCTATAATGGTACCTAAATAATGTTATGGTTTAAAAAAACCACACACTAAAATCTCCATCAATATAATCTTCATCAATATAAACACAAATGTGTTAGGAGCCACCCAGCAAGATTCCTGCCCACCAGCGTATATTTAGTACTACCTAAAATTGAGGTTTCTGTAGTATAGAGGTTTCTGTAATGTAGAGGAACACTTCCTACTCTTCAGAAAAATGAACAGGAGGCTGCAAAAGTACGTATCAGCTGTGAAATACACAAGCTTCTAATAGCTTACACTTCCCATCGTAAAATCCAAAAGCTGCACAAAAAGATATTTTGTGGAAATATGACTCAATACTACTATCTCTTTCTGAAATACAAAACAATATGTCAAACTCATACGGGAAATATGAAATGGCTCAAGCTTATCAGAGCTTGGGAATGTAACACTAGATGGAGTTGTGGATTGCACCATTTTAGGTGATGGGGTAGAGGGAAAAAGCCCCCCATGATGCACTCTTTTACCCCAGGAAAAAGGTCCCCCGCACTGTAAAGGAAAGGACAGAAAACATTAGGAGCCTACCTACCTGCTTAGTTGGTCTGTCTCCTCACTCCATTTGCATTTGGGATCTCCTGTTACACATTGCTGTCCTTGTGCCATCCTCTTTTTATTTAAAGAACAAAAGTTTACCATGCTAGTAGCACTCCCAACTCCAGCCTTTGGTTGGCTAAATCCTCACCTAGTGTACACTTAAATTCATACAAACTTCACATTGCTGGGATGCTTTGGGCTGAAAAATGTGTCAGCCCCTGATGTCTATAAAAGCCAATCCAGTTGATCAGAAGGTGAGTCTACTGTGTCCTGTGAGATACTCCCAACTACATTTTCAGAGATGGACAGGCTACTTTTGCTGTAGAAGTGGATGCAGAGTGAGGAAAACATGCAGCTTCTATTTTGGTAATAAGTGGTTTGGTAATAAGYGGTTTGACCACTTATTTTTCAGACCACAACAGCCCCACTGGCCGCAAAGCCCCAAAAGAACAGTTGCAAAGGTCCTTGAGCTATTCAGGAAGAAAAATATCACATAAAGTAGAGCAACTAATTGCCTGCTATATACATATTCTATTGCCATATACTGAATAGTAACTGARCAGTTTAAGAATATAGGTGTTTAATTTTAAAAGAGTACTTTCTTTGGCTAGAATTATAATGACACATTTTTGCAGATAAAGGTCTTGCCTGCTAATATTATTACTCCTGATAGATGCCAAACATACACACCCTACATTTCAACTCTTCTTTAAATCTTGGCCTCAAATTTTAAATGGCATTCTTAAATATAAACAATAATAAAGCTCCAGTCGAGGCAATTTTCAAGATCCATGATCCACATTGTCAGCCTAAAGGGAGATGGGGGAATTACAAGCTGAAAGAGAGAAATATTCCAGTAATAAAGGATAAAATAGAATAGACAGCAAACAGACTGCAGCTCTCCAACTCCTTGTAGAACTGGATCTGTCATAGCCTATTCAATAGTATATCAGCATAGACTTCCTCTAGTGCTAACATGCCCTTTGCATCTCTCAAAGTACAAGAAGGAAAAAAACCCTTATTTTCTTCTTCTTCAGTACTGCAAGCACAGAAATAATTTTTGAAAAACAGTGGTTTAGGATGTTTGCTCTGGAAAATTAGTGTCAGAAACTAAACAAATCCATCCAAGAGCACAGCCCTGTGGAATTACAGTACCCCTCAACCAAAAGAAGAAAATAAAAATGACCCTCCAGATCACTGCAGATTACCAGCACAGGTACTCACAGAGCRCTTGGCACTTCTGCAGGGTGTTTGCGGAGTGTCAGTGATCTGTCAGGCCTAGAGCAATCATGTGTAATAAAGCTCATCTGTTATGGGTACCGACCTATGTCGCATGCTAGGCAGACARCATTTTCTTCTTGCTAAAAATACTTCCTTTCCCTCTCCGGAATGACAAAAGTATAACTTTGCCTGACCTAGTTTTCGTCCTTATTCATTCTGTGCAAATCTTGCAAAATTGACACCTAATTTCCAGGTGCTGTTGCTTAGCTTCCTAAATTATTGATGAGTGTAATAATTATCCCTTTTCATCATCACATGGGACAGGAAACAGATGCAAAGATTACAATCACATCACCATCATCATATCTGAGCATGTTTACAATATCAGAAGATACCCTCTGCCACTTTCAATCAGTAAGCTGCATTATTACAAGATGCATTTTATGCCACGGTCTAATGATATTCAAACATGGGCTCTGCTATTCTGTGCAGATGAAGGATAGACCTGAAAATCTTTCTTTAAGATCACTGGATAGCAAGAACATCTTTTCTATTCTTAACTTACACGTTAAGGTAGTGTAAGACTTGGAGGCCAGAGGGGCAAGAGGTGCTTTGCTTCCTTATTGAGAGATCAGTACTGCTGAGCTCCAATGGATGCATGTAAAAGGTGTATTCCAGAGACAGAGACCTTTCCCTGGAAACATCCTGCCATCAACACCTTGCCAGCAAATACTTCTGCTCCTGACTAGTCCTYGCTGAGTATGAATCATGATTAATCAGAGAGTTCCTCACCAGAACAGCCTCATATTATACTAGTCCAATCCCGGGTGCTCCCAGGACAGCACAAAAAGTACAGGGGAAATATGGACCAAAATCAGGGATATCTGATTTGGTCAGTGTATTTAAGAGTGTTGCTAAGTGGAGCCAAAAGCGTTCAATGAGTGGGTGCATAGTGTGTGCTGATTCTGACATGGATTTAGGAGATGGGGAGGAATGAGAAGAGCAGAGAAGAGGTGAGACTTGTGAAGGAGAGTGTCAGGGAACTACTGAAAATTAGGAAAAATTCAATCATCCTGTAAGTGTTTGGAATGATTTCAAAAGCAAAAACGAGAAATGTCCATGTCACTGTGTTTTCACAGCTATACTTGTACCAGCATAGCTATCTCAGCAGGGCTTCCTATCAGCAACACAGCCAAGAGGAAGAGCTTTTCTGCCAGCTTTTCAGCCCATCTCCTGAGGTCAATGTCAGACATCATTATCTAGCCCTCCTAGCTGAATTCACTGAAGATGTTCTGCCTCACAATCATCCATCAGCATTTGCCAGCTGGGAGTTACCACCCACAGCTCGGCCCACAGAAGAAATCACTTGAGCATTCTCATATGCTGTGGACAAAGCTGGGCGAGTTAGCTCTAACCACTTCTATCAGCACTTTAAATTACTGCATTGGACATTGCCTGAAGTGGACTATGGCACAATCTCTTCTCCCTCTAGGTAAAGGGCGCAGCAGCCTCCAGGAGAAGAACAACAACAAGCCACCAGAGAACAGTAGGGTCTTCCATGATCACAGCAGTTTGCAATGTGGATATCTTTTCATGGCCTGAACAACATCAATCAAGGCAACAAAAGCACTTGCTRGTCAATATTAGTACGTCTACACCTGTAACTTTTTCTGGCACAGCTATGTCAGCAGACCTTCAGAGTACTATGACTTGGAGTCACAATTGCTGCTGGATTTAGCAGTCTCAGCTGAAGATGTTTCTGCTCTCTGAACTGTGAGGCAGTGAGCTGCTAGTCACCGTAGCTAAATCCAACAGRGATCATTAAATAGAGCTCCTGATCCCCACAATTCACGTCTCAGGAAGCTCAGCTCCCTGGTGGTATAAGCTGCTTGTGTAGGTGGTGACCTGTGGCACCTGCAGAGCAGAGAAACAGCCTGGTGTGCTGCCTGTGCTTGGGCTGCCCTCCAGGAGAGGGGCAATGAGGACGGGGAGGGTAGGAACCTCTTAAATTGCCACAGCACGAATGGCCAGAATTCAAGGGACTAGGCTCTAGTCCATACCAGCTATGGGAAAAGAGGGCATTTAGCAAAGCACGACCAAGATAAATCAGAATGAAATGGGAGGAGGCTAGCTGCTGGTGAAGAACAGGGAACTGGATCCCAACTAAGTGGGACAGGGTGAAGAACAARTAATGAGTGCCAAGTGGTGTGGACAGCTGCTTTCGCCCTCCTGCTGCCCTGGCCATCTGCTTGGAATTTACTTTCAAACTGAGTCCTATTATTTTTTTTTTAATGTCTGTCCTGGCCCAAACTCCCATCTTGTCCTTTATGGATCTGGTATTTTCCCTCAAAATCATTTAGTCCAGAAAAGCTGAATTAAGAAACAAAGAAAACTATTATTTAACACACAAATTCTTCACTCTCATAAGTTTCTTTCAGCTGTATTTTCCCTTCATACGGTCAGGTCAGAGTCTTGTGGCTGATTTATTACAGTCATTTAAAGATGACAATGACTTCATATGACTATCTCTAACTGTGTTACAAATTCATCACAAGCTGTGATCACAAGTCCTRGCTATGTCCGAGATTTAGGTCCAAACAACTGCATACTGTTGGACCCCCCCCAAGAAATACATTCACTGGCCTTCCCTTCCGGAAGAATGGAAATCATTAGTAGAATAAGTTCTCCAAATCAATCTGTAAACAGCCTGATTCGAAATTTTTCTCTCCAAAAGAGAAGGAAGTTAGGAAAGGAGCAGTTTAAACAAAAAGGGCTTTAGCTCCACCCAGTGGTAATCAGAAAATTTCAAACCATTTTTCTCCCCGTCATCTGCCTGTTGTGTTCCAGGGTCATTTCTGGGTACCTAATACCAAGCAGATATACAACAGTTATTTTTTTAAGCTGATGTATTAGAGACCTCTGCTTGCGGACTTGYGCGTTACAGGTCTGAACTTTCTTTCCTTGTTAGACTGTGCCTTCAGAAGCTGGTGTTAATCATTACTCTGAGATTATCTACATCAGCCATCATGATACTCTTCTTTATCTGCAAATTTTGAACATTTCTCCTCACTCACTAGCTTCCAAATAGCCAGGTGGCTGGGCATGGCACCATGACTCCTTTTGGACCTCTTCTCTCTCAACAGTGATTTTGGGGCAGGGGCGTGAGCAAGGGGTGGCACTTTTCTATCTATCTGGTATACCAGCATTTTAACCATTTTTTTGATTTTCCTGATGGGGCACCACTTTCTAACATAACTCACAAAACTATTTTTAGAATTGTGGATTCTTTTAAGGAAGGGTTTTTCTTGTCCAAATTTTCAAGCACAAAATGGCTCTCTAAAAGGACTTTACGGATTGACTGACAGGGACCTGGAGGATGTTAAAACCAGCTTCAACATTGTTAGTTGGCCAATAATTAAATAGTTCACAATATCTGACCTCATTAACACTGAGATACATATCATCAGCTCTCAAGCTCTAGGGCATAAACTCATGACACCGTAGCTAAATGCATTATGCTTTTTGGGTGGCATTGAAACATCAGTTTGTGACTCTGTTGGAAGCAGGGTTCTGGATTAGATGAACTCAAGTTCTGTGTGTAACTCTAAAATGTTGCAAACCTGCATTCAGTTTCTTACAACTCTTCCTGTCCTTCCTCTAGGCCCTCGCTGTTCTTTCTTAACTTTTTGAAAGCTGTATCTCATGTTTTACCTGTTTATTGCACCACATAAGTGTCAGTACTGTGGTTATATTTACATTTCAAAGTGTTTAGCCTGTTGCATTTGTCCATGGGTTTTGAGATGATAATTAGACACAGTGGCTCATTTTTAGCTAAATAGTTCAAAACATATGCGGTCTGAAATATATTTTAAACCAATGTGTGCTGCATGAAAGCAAAACTATTATTTTTTCCCTGTCTGAAAAGCTTCCAAGTCTATTCACCTTATACATTCTCTTGTGCTCTSTCTCTCACCTCCTTAGAGATTCTCATATTTATTTTCATTTTAATAACATTTTCCACCACAAAAGTGGTGTGATATTTTTAGCTATCAAACTATATCACATTCATCATTTAAGGTATTAAAATGATATATGAACAACAAGAAACAAAATCTAGCCAGCCTTTCTTCTCCCCCACAAAATCTAATTCATAAACCCCATATTTCACAGGGTTTTTAGCAGCTATTTAATTTTTCATCTCATCAGTGACATAACCAGATAAAGCTAGTGTTATATGCAATAACAATTTGTACAATGCATTGAGTAAGGCATTATTGTGKTATTACTTACAGGAGAAAGGGAAGTAGCTGCTTCACACAGCCTCTAGTGGACATGTATTAATGTCAGTCTGTCGAATGGCAGGAACGTGGAGAAGTGGCAGGTTGTGCAGCCCAGGCGAAATGAGGCTTCCTGAAGGACTCTAAAAGAGACGGTCATGCTCTGGCTGCCCCCATCCCCRCATTGCTTTTGCTGCCAGGAACTGTCACAGAGAAGAGGCAGAATTGACTTGAATTCAGCATTTTGTCATCAAAAATGCCTCAGAATTTGGCCCCTTGCTAACACACAGCTCTAAGACTAAGGGAGTTTGAGACTCCGAGCACTTTGAAATAACACCTGATAGTCAAAGAAATGAACCTYATCTACCCAAGCAGCCAGACTTCTTCAGTTATTGCATTTGAAATCTGAAGCCCTGCTATGCAACACCATGCTGCCTGTCAATAGTGTCTCCCACGCTTGTGTAGAGAGCATCTTGCTAGACAAGCTGYTTTCATTTTGAACACCTACGTTCATGTATGCAATAAAGCCTAGAGAGTTAGCTTAAAAGTACCTTTCCTGGGCTATTCRGTATGTCTTCTCTTGAACCGCTGCCCCCGTTGAGTCCAATAACCAGCTGCCTGGGTGTGACTCCCAGCRCCCAACCAAACCTGGATAACCAGGCAAGTGGCTACAAGAATATTGCTTGGGGGAACTGAACGTGTTCCTCCTCACCTACCTATCTGCTCTRGTGCATAATTTAGAGAGGCAGCGTCTTCTGAAACAGCCCACCCTAACCTTTCTTTGCAGGTATAATCAGTTGCCCATCAACCAYGGGAGAAAGAAAAAAAAACAAAACCAGTTCCTGCATGTTAATCAAATGTGCTGAGTGTACCATGAACCACAGCTAGCAGCACCTATGATGATATGTAGCCCCCTTTTCCCTCAATCTGTCCTCATTTCCCTACTTTTTGAGTAGTGCTATGGGTGGCTGCGGAGGTTCTTGTCAGTTTAGAGTATTTTTACAATGCAGGAATTTGATTTTTTTTAATGAAAGGTGGGCTTTTGCACATTATATTAGGGAAAAAAAAGCCCTCTAAGAGATATGGCAGGCAAATTTATAAGGAAAAGGATTTTCTTTGCAGCCAGAACAGTTGATACTTCAGTCTTCCCATTCTGTGTTATATAGCAAAGCTAGAAGGTAGATACTTTGTTTTCTGCCTTTCTGTCACTAACACAGCACTTTGTTTCTGGTCTTTGTTCAAATCTTTGGCCAAATATGGCCTGATGGCACATCTCCAAATATTCCTTTAGTACTCAGGAGAGTTTTCCAGGAGGAAAAGGAAAATTATAGCTCCTCACCCTCCAAAGATGACCAGAACCACAGTTCATATTTCACTTAAGTTCTATCAGGTAGATTAAACCCTGGATAAAAACAAACATCAAGTTGCCAAGCAGATTACTGCTAGACCACAACAAACAAACAAGAAAGAAAACCAGGCTTTTACCAAAGTCAGCAGTGAAGCTGTTAGGTAGAAATGCTTTGATATTTTCATGAAACATTAACCTTCAAACATAATTACTACCGGCACTTAAATTGCACCTGAAGGCTGCACTGTTGGGGAGAATTGCTATGAAACTGGCCTGCAGGGCAAGAACGTGGCAGGTAAACAAAAGTAATGTTTGTGGAAAGATAATGGGATACAGGTCAAAGCATAAAAAGCACCGCTTTAGGGAATGGAAGTGCTGTTACTGACAGGAGATTTGTGCCACTTTCCGCATACCAGCAAAGGAGATGGTGACTTGTTTGATGTTGCATGAACAGTAATCTTTGAAGACAGACACTACTGAAACATAAAAAGCTGAATGTTGGGAG
The DNA here is from genome assembly GCF_003343035.1 of Apteryx rowi. Classification (NCBI taxonomy): domain Eukaryota; kingdom Metazoa; phylum Chordata; class Aves; order Apterygiformes; family Apterygidae; genus Apteryx; species Apteryx rowi. Next base: position 1,224,725 of record NW_020450927.1, on the reverse strand, counting down.
AGCATAAAAACAATGCTTTCCCCTTTAAAAATCTCCAGTTATAACGCAGAAACCATTTTATTTTAATGTCTGGACAAAATTAAGCTAGATTTACTCTGAAGAGTTAAAAACATCTGCATTCTACCCTGGGACCCGAGGTTAATGAGTCAGATGTCTCAGTTGGAAGTCTGTTTTTGGAAGATTTCCAGCCCATTTTCTCAGATTTATGCATTAAGGAAGAGACAAAAGCTAAGCATCCAAAATCTTGCATGGTTATAGGCTCCCTATCRCCAGTCTGTATTATGTGGTATTTGTAAAATACAGGGGCTGAGACTGTGTGCTGTTTCTTCTGAAAATATGACATGGAGAGGAAAAGAAAGGACAATGCAAGTTAAAATCCAGCTTTGGATGGCTCTGATTTGTGGACAACAGCAGAATTCAGTGTGATACCCATCATAATACTGGTATACTTACTTGTATTAGGTCAATATCTAGCCCAAAGTGATTTCTCCTTCTTCAGGTGTCTGGGGTATAGAAACCTATTTAAATTCTCTGCCCTACTCAGCCTGACTCCCTACTCAGCCTGACTTTTAAAAGGACACTATCAGCTTAAAAGTGTCTAGAATGTGTATATAAATATAAGAGAAGTATTTGTTAAAGGTAGCATTTCAGGTAATGCAAATCTAGTATTAAATCCAGTAGAGAGGTGGAAGGGGGCCAGATCTGTTTTGGGTGATTTTCAGAAGTAGCTGAATTGAAAGATCCTGGTGTTGGCAGACATAGCAAAAACAGTAGAGAACAAGTTTTGAACTGCTGCAATTTCCACCTGAGCTCTTCTTCTTGGCCTTCTGACCTTTCTATACCTGGGATAAATTTAGGAAGGGGGGTTGGGATTAGGGAGCCTGGCCCATAGTACATGGGAGCATAATCTATTCGAAAATTAGGTTCTGAAATCTTTAGTGCTTTTGAAAAAGCCTAACTTCTGGTACATCAGCCCTTCACCACCTTCTCCTACTGTTTGAATCAGTTTTTAAATACAGAAAAGGAAGTAGTAACTTCCACCCATGTGTAATTTAACYGGTGCTAATGATTTCTAGTCTGCTAGAAGGAAAAACTTAGTGTGGACTGAGCCTTCCCTCCCAGCCAGCAGCAATTTCACTAGCCTATTTGGGATTTCCTGCTCTCTACCTACTACGCTCTTTGCTGCCCCAAAGTGGAGACGTGCCTGGAAGGCCAAGGTGCACTGTAGCTCCACTTCATACAGAGCAAGGAAAGCAGGGACACATCAGAGCACCCCTCTGAAAAGAAAGCGCAGGCCAGACCACAAGGTCTAAAGCAGAGGGGCTCTAGCTTGTAGCTGGGAGGTTTGAGGACAGGGATGGAGCACAGGACAACATTGGGAAAGACTGACTTGCTGTGCAGTCTTGAGCAGGTCACATTGCCTCCTCGACTCAATTTCTCCCTCTTGAACAGAGACGATGAGGCTAGCTAAGGCTCCTTCCCAGTTTACCCAGTAAATGCCCTGCTGTGGAAACGGGAAGACTGTATATATGTTTTAGAGCTGAGATTACAGAAACAGCTTTCCCCAGTACTCCATTGAACTAAACATAAAGGATTGCTGCTCATGGTAGCCACAGCTCTGTGTGCAAGGTTGCAGGGATAGTGTAGTGTCACTTTGGGTTTGCCCTCATGTCATCTCAGAAATCTGCATGCTCTGGTGACTGATAATTTTGTGTTTTAAAAACAGTAATGCTTCAATCACAGAGCTGAGCTCAGTGGCTTTTACAGCACCATTCTTGTCTGCTTTCAACTCTGCAGGGGGCTCTTCTGGCTCCAGAGATCTGCGCATGACAAGAGAGGGGACAGCAGGAGACACTGGGACTCAGAAAGGTGCACATCTTCCCTGCTTTCTCACCTCCACAGTTTGCAGCATACAGTCATGAGCAGAGGTTCTGCTTTTGTGTTGATTTTCTGTTCCCGGCAAACTGAGTGCCTCGGGAAGGAGGGAGCTAGCATACCAAGTTCCTGAGTGGGTGTCACTGCTTTGTAGCTTAGTGTAAAGTAAAGGTAAGCCCCACGAGGTGTCTACTGGGAATATACTACTAAAATCCTCAGACTTGGATTAACTTCCTTAACTCGATATTGGTTTTGACCTGCTTGCCTAGCATATGTTTTGGACTGAGCTGCATAAGCCAGCTCTCACAGGCTGCTGCCCACTTTGAATAACGCACTGCAATGTGCAGATGCCATTCCCAGGGCAACTGGCACCCTCCAAAACATTGCCTCAGGTGACACAAAAGCAGCCTCTTGTCAGCGTTGTTTCCAGTGAGAAAACAAGCCAGCCAGTGTGACTGGTTAGTTTTCATTCTCCCCAGGATTTCTGATGATTTTGAGCACAAGGGAGAAATTAAAATACCTGATATGGGTAACAAACTATTTCCATCCCTTCAAAGCAGATGTAAATRACATAGTGTTCCCATGGCTCCCATATGGTTTGCATGGATGCACRCAGAACGGCATTGCTATGCCTACTGTTTGGCTGGCTGATAGGCCAGCTGGGAGTCTATCGTGCATTTCTACTCGGTGAATTATTAATTATAACATGTAAACATGATCACAGTGTTCTTACTATATCTACTTTCAATACAATTTCCTTCCTTTCCCCCTACATGACCCTCAGTTCCTTTTATCCTAGCCCATAAGGTCATTCAGTTAATTTTGTATGACATTCTGGTCCTCCTGTGTTTGAAGATGGCTCCCACATTTGTTTCCCAAGCAGTCTTGTTAGTACTTTTGTGCTGTTCCTGCTGAGGGCAAAAAAAAAGCCCATTAAATAAGATCTCAGAATTGCGATTCATGTTTCAGCACAATGTGCTCCGCTTTAGACAGATTCTTACTCACTTTTCAGTCTGGTTGTAATCTTCTGATCTCCATTTTAAGCAMTAGCTTTCCCTGTGGCATCCAATATTTTCCAGAGCTCAGGTAGATAGATCTACTGCATATTCCTTAGGTAGAAAACCTCCAGTTTCCTAACAAAAGCTGTTACCACTCCTCGTTCCCAGAAACACATGGTTCTTTGCTCACAGCTTCAGTGCTTGATCCCCGAATTGTTTGCTGGGTTGAAAACGTGTCATAGGAAAGTAGGTCACACGCCAAAGAACAGGGTAAACCTTCAGAAATACAGTGTATAGAGGCTATAGACACAATTATTATCATCTCTTCTACCTCTCAGTTCTTGAAAATTCTTCCTGAACTCCCGAGGGAAGGCCATAAGGGCACAATAAAAGGAAGGAGGCTTTCTCAAAGCAAAGGCGGAAGAGTTTGGATTTATCAGTAGTCTATTAATGTGGATCCCTCTCATTGATATCTAGACTGCTCTAATCAGTAGTCTTGGTTTAAAGTCAGGAGTCGGTTGCAGTAAGAGAAGTCAGTGTAGGCCAAGAGTTAAAACAACAACAACAACAACAACGAAAGAAACGGATGGTGGAACGTGGCCCAGTACTTACAAAATGTTCCAGAAGCGCCAAGCTACCGTTTTGCACTGGCAGCAAACGCCAGTGTCTTTTATTGCGGCTGTGTAAGGGGAAGCGAAGCGGAAGGGGACAGGCGAAGCAGCTGGCTGCGCTGCGCTACAACAACACACATCTGTGTGGAAGGCATCGGTAGCTAACCTAGCGAAAGCGTGGGATTACGACGGGCTCTAGGCCGGACTCTTAAGAGGACGGCACAACTGGTACAGTGTTAGCAAGAAAGGGTAAATGAAGCAGCCAGGGCAAACACAGTGTAGCAATGGGACAAATACTGGTACACGTGTGGGTTAGCTTTCCAGCCCAGCAGGCATTCCTAGGAGAGGTTTGATCATCCAAGAGACTATTTAAATGCAGATTTTTCAAGTGCACTCAAATTTCCTCCCCAGTGTAATCCCCCCAGAGATGACACACTGCTGCTGCTTCCATTGCTGCCTGCAGCAGGTAGGGTGTTTCACTGCATTTGGATTCTGGACTTCAGGGTTAGGGTTAGAAACAAGATCTTCTGCAAACTTGATTTTACCTCACCCCCCCAAGAGCAAAAAAATATTCTTTTTTCCTCTTTGGCTTTTCCTTGTGTTATTTTTCTGGAAGATCTGTTGACAAGTTTGTTCTTTGAGCTTCTTTGGATCTTTTTCCTTAACAGTTTTGCAGTGGTTCTGTTCACATTTTTTTTTTTCTATTTGTCCTTATTCCTAGGATATCTGCTTACAAACATCAGTAGAGAGCTGGGGAGTAGAAGTCAAACTGGAGGAAAGGAATGGAACAAGGTATGCAAACTTACATATTGTATATATATGGAATTCCAAATAGCCTGTTTGAATCTTGCCTAAATTCACAATGACTAAAAACCACAACTTTATATGGCAGTTGTTTGACAGCTCAAGAAAAATCGTTCACCACAGCTCCTACAAAAACCTGCTGCTGCTACTGGCTGTTTTGCTGTCTGTATGATCAAAGACTGAAATTCCTTTTTATTCTCAGCATGATTTGTCCTGCTTAGGGCTCATCTGTGTTGACCAACTATATGAAGTTGCCTGCACTGCTCAATTTAAGCCATTTATTTACATTACTGCATTATTGCACACTGATTAATCATTAGCTGCCTTTTCTGACAAATGTCATATCTGTAAGACATCAGTATTTCAGATCATTCTGAGGGTGGGAAGGAGAGATTTGTTATTTTGCTAATCAGCATCTGCTTTGTCCGCTATTTTAAGTTCCCAGTACTTCAGTAGTACATTAATTAGAGGACAATGTGGGGGGAAATCTCTGTGGACTTTGTCACATTAACATATCATGATGTGGTCTCAGATAGGGTGGGGGTAATTTCTCACGGATGGCCCAAGGCTTTCAGAAAAGACGAACMTTTTACTGACAGCAATTCAAAGTGTAGTGAATTGCAAATATATCCCTGAGCCAATTTGCTGATAACACTTGTAGCATCTGCGCAAGTGTATTTGCCCCCAAGATACTCAACATACTTGTTTGTCATGCTGATGAAGGAGCAGTGGTTAAAGAAACACTTGCAACAGTGCATGTTTGTGTGTCACGTCTGCATGCGATTTGTTTATCAAATTCATTCCGGACTCTCTCCAGTACAGRCCCTTGTGACAGCTGTTGCCCTTATGAGCCACAGCATACAGGTGAGCCAGAAAGTTCAGTGGGAACCAGGAGAAGCCAGAGAAGAATGGCCATACAGCCTGGTACTCAGTGCAGTATGTACTCAAATGGTCATTTATAAGTGTATTCATAGACTAAAACAAAATTAAGACTGTACAACCTGCACATGGTGTACTGCTAATGAGACTCAATCCTCACTTGGAGGAACCATGGTTATGCTGAAAGCACGGCTCCAGCACTCCCGGCTCACCAAATTTTCTCCCTCCAGCTGCTGGGGTGACCTTTCTGATGAGGAAGACAGCCAGCCTGCTACAGACTGGCCTGGGCCCAGTTGTAAGCTAAGCAGATTCAATGTTGTGGAACTCCTCCATGTTCATCATCAGCTGACCAAAACCTTTGAGCTGCTGTAATGCCGAGACCACGGGAATGGTCCCTTTCAACCAAGCACATCCTATCTCTGACCACAGACAACTACAAATATCTTACTGGAAGGTATAAAAACTTCATTGTCAATATAAATATTCAAAGTATTTAATTATATCCCACTTAGTGTTTATTGGATCAGCACCCAAAGTGCTGATTTGCTGATGCCCTTAAGCCTGGGGGACAATAAGCCTTTTTACTTCTATGCTGAGTAGTGTGATTATGAACATAATTGAAGCAAAAGCCGTTTTTATTGTTTAGGATATGGAWAAGACTAGGTTAGCATTTCCCCAAACCAGAAGGCCACACTGTTGGGGAGCATGAGGTATATACCACAGACCTGTCCTGATTAGAAGGAATAAATCTGTATCAGCATAGCCATGCATCTGGAAACTGCTGGGAAACTGGTGTGCTGCTGGGAAAGGTGTAAATACAGGAAGGCTGCACAGAGCAAAATCACCCAAGAAACATCTAGCCAAGCTTAGGCTCTACAACTGAGAGATTGAAAACAGCCAGATACTCAGATCCACTAGATACTTAAATCCAGCTGAAATCAGATGCCTGGATGTTTTTGAACTAAGGACTAGCCAAGCTCCCTAGGAACACAAATCTCAGTGGCTCCTAATGGCTGCTGTCTCATTTCTGATCTTTTGCCTTTGAAAAATCATCTTTGTTACCCACAGCAAATTCTTGCATGGACTCCTTTGCAGGCTGGCTACAGGTGTTGGGGGAGCAGGCTGGGASCTTTGGTTGCACTGTCTATTTTCTTTCTTGCATCTAGTCCCATTCCAAGTAGTTTCCAGTCATTATGCTTTTACATTGGTCAAGCCCAATCTGAGATGGCTGTAGCCAAGGAGAGCCACTACCCAGGCAAGCAGACTTCGTCAGTGTGGTAGGTCTACCCACAGCTGTTGGTGCAGGGGGGCACGAGGGTCTACAGATGATGGGACATGTGTGTTTCTGTCAGCTCATTTTTCTTCTAGGCCACCACAGGCAGCTCTTCCTTCTTCACCCAGCTCCTCTAATCCTAATCGCAGTATCTCTGCGACTGACTAGCTTCTTGCTGCAATAGTAAGAGGCCAAAGAGCATGGCATCTTGGATGTAGGCAGCTGACTTCCACTCAGCTCTGCCAACGCAGCTCCTTTGTGCCCTAAAGCTTCACAGCCATTCCTTTCCTCAGCTGAACAGGCAGAAATCAGCAGTTTTGCTAGCCACTGAAGCCGGGTGACAGGAAACACACACACACACACACACACATCTATGTGAGATGGGTCTGGGACTGTCACCTGGCTTCTTTTAGGAATTATCTTAAGGTGCATTCAGGGCCCCAGCAATTAGCAGCTAATGAGATAATTTTAGCAGTTTCTAATGGCACTTGAAAAGCCACTGTCAGTACTATAGCAGTAAATAGCTCTTTTTATCCAGGATTTTTGATCTCTGGGATAACTGATGCTTACTCTTCACAGACTCCTCTGACACTGATACTTTTTCAGCAGCTAACTCAGGAGTCACAGCTAACACTCCGCTTCTGTCCCTAACTGCAACAGGAAATGCTTTGCATACAGGTGGGAACATCAGTATTGGTGATATTATGCTAACTTTACTCTCTAGGGGACAGTCATCATGGAAAAATCCAGTCCAGGCCTTCAGGAAATTTTCCTAGCAGTTATTAGACCACCAACACATTGGCATAAGTCTCATAAGAACACTTCTGCCGTGACTGAACAGAGCACTACTGTRCCTGCATTAGTGAACTGGAAGAGGGACCATATACAGCCTCCTAGGTCTTTTCCATCTTTCCATTTTAGGAACACGGCTTATTCCAACATCACAGTTGTCAAGTCAGCAGTTGGGGCAGATGGACTTTCCTTTTTAAGCTCCATATTTTGACAAAGCCACAATCTGGAATCTGCCTGCAGGGAATGTATTTCTTTCAAGAAAAAAATGTTACGGAGGGAGAAGCAATTTCTTTGCCCTTCAGTCAACCCCAGAGGAGATGCTGCCCATTCTATCAGCTTTTTTAGCTGTATTGGTTGCTGTAGCAATGACTTTCTAAAGGTAGCCTTATAGAGTGCATATCCTGGCATAGCAGGGAGCTACCATTTGCACAGTTTCCCAGTAGTAGGAGAAAAAAATCTGAAAGGGCAAGTCTGCGTTCTTCAGGGATTCCTGGTCCTGGAAATATCCAACAATATAAAGTAAAATGTTTCAGAGGTTTCTGGTACTAAYGGGGAATATGAAGTCCATCCTCCTCTTTCATTGCCTTCCGGCCAGGGAAGCCTTGGATCCTGAAAAGAATCCTTTGAAAATACTAAATGAAATAGTACACACAGATAATAATGGAGAGCGAAGCTTTGAATAGTGAAACACAGACTATTTAACCACACCGGGGATGAAGGAAAAAAGGGACACACATTCTAGGAACAAATTTATGGGCAAAGCCCTATGCGTCCAAAGGGGATGTGTGATCTTATGTACTTCAGCTAAATTGCAGGCAGAACTTAATCCACTGTTTGTGATGAGGACTGAAACCCACCCCTGAACGCCTTTTTAAGGCCTTTACAAAATAGTTTTTTACAGGACGTTCCTGGGTAGCGTCTCCTGTAAGCACAATCCCTCCTTACAGGACACTGCTGGCTCTGCAAAATGAATCTCTGCACATAAGTCAGCTGCTGAATGTGCACGGGGTGTTAGTGAGGCTATCTGCCAGAGCGGGAGAGCGGCACGCAGGTGGCTCTATCAGGGAAGACTTGTCCCCTAAGAAAGAGAGGGGAAATCAAGCAACCAGCACGTTTCTTTCTTCCCTCCTTCCCCAAATGCTAGGTCCCAGATGAGGGACATCTCACCCAAATGCCTGAGTCCAGATGAGGGGAGGCTCCCCCAAATGCCCAGCCATGCTGTTCCCACACAGTCTTTCACGGAGACCAAACCAGCTTCTCCTCACAGGAACTGCTTCTGCGACTGCTGCTTCCTGGGTGGTGGTTGAACACAGTCAGTTGTTCTCCCCCATCTTGTCAAGCCTGGAAGAARGGCCCATAAAAGTTTCTTTTCCTTTACTGAGCTCCTGCCATATTATCCACAGGAYGCTCACGTGAATGAGGTCTCCTTCAACCTCTTTTTTGCTACATCTCCCAAAGAGATGAACCTTTCTTTCTACCTCAGCCAAGACAAAGGATGGGCATGACATTAGAAGCGGCACTGACACTGAGCCTCTGGCCAGGAGTTTTTGTGCAGGCAATAGGCTACTTCAAAGCACCCATCTCAAAGGCAGGTATCTACCACTGCTTTACTTTGTTCACTTTCYTTCCCCATCATGCTTGTTTTGCTCCTATGAATGCAGAGCAAACGCTCTCACGTAGACTGCCTGCAGCCACCTCTGTGAGCCTTCCGGTGGTAAACAGGTACACATGGGCGTTGCAYGTACTACCAGGAGGGACTGTCCCCGTGTGGTACCAAAGACTGTATGGTACTYAGCATCTCTTTCATTCTGTTCATTGGTACTATTCTCTTGTAAGTATACTGGGTCCATAACTCTGAAAATGGATGTTATCTCCATATGACTCTGAATACCTGGAGAACRTAAAACAGTAGTTAACTTAGGGAGGCAAGATGCAACTCTTAYCAATAAAACAGCCACTCCTGCAGTAATAATTTGTAAATTGATAGTTTCATGTAGGCTCCAGCATGGCACCTGCATATTGTCTGACTTAAGTGAGCTAGATGAAGAGGGAGAAATAACTAAGGATAGGGGTGAATAAATGCAGCCTGCAAATTAGCTGTAGTTCTTTCTTCACAGCATGCAGGTCATCTTCTTTTCTAAGCAAAATTGAAACTGCTCTCTGCATCTGTATCCTGCTGCAAATAGAAGCCTGGACAGCAGGGAGAAGGGAGTGAGAAATGCCATTCATTTCTGCRCAGATCATATTTCATTCTGCATTAGTTTCTATCATTACCATATCATTCTTCACTCATGCTACCAACACTATGGTATTTGTCCCCCTCTCCCCAGTGTTAACACCACTGTCTTTAGGGTCATATTATAGGGTGAAAGCTGGACGAATTCGAGGGGGTGAGAGGAACCCCTATTCTGAGTGCCCTGCTCTTGCCAGCCACACTGAAGTCGGCAATAATTGGTAATAAAGCCTTCCCTCTACTTCAGCCAAAGTCTTTTTGTTATTTAGCTGGGCCAAGTGTGTGCTGGAAAGGGGAGTCAGGTCTGCAGAAGCAATGTTTCCAGTGGCATCAGCATGATTACGTGATCCCATAGAGCTTGGTAAGGACAGGTATTCCTACTTGCTGTAGGAAGAATTAAGGGGTAGCCAGGTTTCATGCCTACAACCAAGATATTTGATCTACCTCTCTGCAGCAAAAAGCCAGAATTTGATACAACATGTTCTGTAGACATGAGGACATTCAATCTGTGGGACCAGGAGAAAGGTGAAGGGCAGGAATGTGAGATGGGTTCTAATAAGAGCAAGGATTCTCTTCTCATGAGACTAATACCTCAGTGTAAGCAAATTGCTATTCCACCTGCTAATGCATGTAAGCAGCTGCTGCTCTTTACTTAAGGCAACAGCACACATTCCTGCACTAGAGGAAATCATTAAAGGTTTTACTCTTACATCCCTTTAGGCAGAAGGACTTCTGGAGGAGAGCTTCTCCAAAGGAACATTCCAGCTGGAGTGGGTGAACTACRTAAGTGATGAGAACAGACTGCAGAACCTGTGCTAGTTCTGAATACTTTGTCCAGAAYGTCTAGAAATGGAGAAAAATCTGCACATTCACGTACAAGAACTTTGCACAGTGGAGGTAAGGAGCACATTCAAGGTAAAGCAGAATGTTAACATCCTCAGCAGGAGGTAACACTTGAGTATCAGTTGCTTGGCAAAAAGCCCAAACTTCCTGCAGTTTTAATTGCATTTCCCCCGTGCCATCCTAACTGCCATTTGCCCCAGTGCTCCTGCTCTCCCTCAGCTTCCTCCCTCTGCTTCACTCAGCACGCACTCTGATTGCTTCCTTCTCCCCCCCCAGACCTGCCTGTCTCTGCCCATCCCTCTCCTTCTTGTTTTTTCCCCACTTTTCAAAATCCTGACACTAACCTGAAGGATACTGAGCTCACATTGTCCCTCCAGCTCTACATCCCACCCTGTCCCTTCTCTTCCCCATCACAGCTGCTAGCTCTGCCTTCTGCTCTGGGCAGCGCTTAGGATTGCCGAAGAGCGTAAGCAACTTTCACGGGTGAGTACTGAGAAGATGGACAGGACACGGGTGTGGGAATTCACAGACACGCCTCCTTTAGAGATGCTGTTTGTACTGCCCTCATGCCCAGAAGCACCAGGCATCCGCTGTTTTGGGTTCTGCACAAACATGCAGGAAGGCAACCCTTGGCATGAAAAACTCACAGCCTAAGCAAGAACAAGGCACAACATGTAGGGGACTTGAACAGAACAAGGTGTAGGGCCAGGGTGGAGGCATGCAATAACAACTAACAGTTTGCTGTGTGTATTTTGCAGGCTTCAAAGCTATTGAAAAAAAAATTAGCATGCAAAATGAGAATAAAAAAACCTTTTAGCAAAACATCCCCTTGTGTATAGATTTTGCATTCAACAAGAAAGGTTTTTCCACTTCTTATATATGATATTTCATACACATGTGTAGGGATAAGTAAAAATTACCTAGAATCCAGCATTTTATGCAAACCTGTAAATAAATATTCCTCTGCATGTCCACACTTCAAATACTGCAGCTTTGCGTTGGTGCAGAAAAACCTGAAAACCAGGAATTGACTGAACAAGAAAATTGGGCTGACCACATTTCACTTGTCCAGGGTGATAGGAATAAACCCATTAATTAATGCAATGTAGTTCTTTTTTCACCACTTGTTAGTAATAAAATAACCAAAAATCCCTTGCCTAAGATATGATTTCAGGCTAAGTGGTCTTTTAGCTTCGAAAAAAAGGCAAAGTATTCTACAGACTATAAAAGCAGAGAGCAATTCTCCATGTCACCACAGATTGTCGCCCTCTCACTCCACAATGCCAGGTATTTCCAGGCAAGAGGAAGGCTTCAGAAACCTTGAGAGGTTGCTGTAACAGGGAGGCAGAGTCCGGGACAGAGCCCTGGCACCCCCGTGGGACTCCCCATCAAAATACCCAGCCACAAGCAGAACCCGGTGTYCCAGAAACACGAGAAGGGAATTGCTCTGCTGCTCTTCCCAGCCACAGACCCCCTCAGTTCACCCAGGCAGCTCCCGGTTCCAAGTGCACGTTATCCAAAGCACTAAGCTGCACTGTCCGAATTTCCCCCCACCATCCTCCGTTACACAAAACCCAGGTGCAACTTGATAGCAGAGAGAACAGAATTTTAAATCAGCACAGGTTCAAAGGGTCCAAACTGTTTAAAGTTAAAGTTTATTTGTATTCTTTGTAGGAATATCAATAAAAGACCTCAAATGTATCTATATCTGTACATATACAAGAACCTTCAAAAATTATTCACAGAACAAAAATAAATCTTCTTTAGAACAAACCCAGGCAATGAAATGCAGAGATGGAYCTCAGAGACCAAACAGTCCAGTGCTACTAGCATAAAAATACAGCTTGAAAAACAAGTTTATTACTTTTTTAAGGTGTACTTTGTTGAAATAAAAAATAAATTATTTAGAGCTATCATTGTAAAACAGTTCTGTGTAGTAACACTCTTATTAAGGCCCTTGAGACAGAAAATCTATTTTTACAGGTAGGATTCCTGGTAGGCATGATCTGTAATGACATGCTCTCTCTCATGGGAGTTAACTCACTGTGAAGAAGGAAACGTCTAAAAGCATCAGCCTATGTTTAACCCTTTTGATCTGTCACACAGCTGGATACCTGTGGCTGACCAGAACACTTCTACACAGTTAACGCTAATCACTGATGTAAATACACGTAACGGTTTCACCTTGGACAGGAACTGTTCTTCAGGAACAACACAGGCATTTTTGCAGAACACAGATAGGATTTGCAGAACACACATAGGATACATATGTAGTTACCCTGACAGATAAATATTGCTGACGCCTTCCCAGTACATTGCTGTAAAAATGACTGACTTCGATTGTTGAGTTTTCAGTTGAAGTTAAAAGCTGGTGGGTTTAAGCAAGCAATAAAACATGGAATTAATATATCATGTAAAAAAAAAAAGAAAAAAGCCTAAGCCAATCCAAAGCAATTGCAAGAACACAAAGTAGAACTTATTAGATGGATACAGAAGTTATTACTGGATACACCCCATATTCTCTTAACTAGAAAATATACACATCCCTTTCCATGCTCCTCTGGATCCCCTCCTTAGAATTATTTCATTTATGAGGAAAGTTGCAAAATGTGTAGCTGTATGAATCTGTGCTTTTACACATAGCTGCCCATTTCTAATACAGTAAGGAAATGACAGTTGGTACTTCCCAGATGTGAAACCTTCTCATTCCCATAATAAAGGCCTGAATTCCTTGAGTTGCAAAGCATGGGCATTTCCAGCGGTGCTTCCTCTGTTCTCCACAAGTGCCTGTCTCCTCTCMCGTCCTTCAGGTTACCTCTGTTCCTCATGCACCCTGCAGACACCATACACAACATGGCAAAAGGCCACAGTGCTATAAAAAGGGGCTGTATTTCTTTGCTCCACCATACCAGCCAGGAGCTTTCCCTGAGAACCTGGAAGCCCAGTTGGCTTTGCCATTTGGGAAGGATTACACACTTACAGCAGTGTTGAGTACACAAGGCCAGCAAGGACCGAGATGCCAGGATGGGGCAATTTTTCTGTTTCAGCCTTAGGAACACACAAATATCACTCCTACTGGCTATTAATTTTTTCCTGCACTACTTCAGCTGTTCCCAAATGAGAGCAGCAGTTGCTTGCAACAGCAGTAGGCACGTTCTGATGCATTTGGTGAAAGTATGAACCAAACCCCAATGACTACAATGTTCATTATCRGATTTTTGCGCTATTTACTTTTCCTCTCATTGCTGCACAAACCCACCGGCTGTTAGTCGGAAAGCAAATGTGATCAGGCCCAGTTAGGGCTCTTGTTCCAAAAAAGACAGACCTTTTGGCTGCCACGTGGTTTAGTGCCACTGGAATTTTATCAGACTGGACAAAATAGAACCTGACATTTTCACATATTGTCGGCTTGAAGCAGCTTAAAATTTCTCTAGAAAGCCGCTGGGTGACAAACTGGGAGAGACAGCTGCCTGCAGAACTCAGGAGCACAATGTTTTGTTCTGCAGCTGATCAATTTTAGTCTTGCAACATTGCGAATCRGTGACCTTCACCCCGTTTTGGGTCAACAGGCAGCTTCTCCTCCATACACCAACAGAGACAAACACTCTTTGCACTTTAGCGTAGAAATGGATACACAAGCAACAYGAACCAGCCTAGGAACAAGCTGTGAGGGCAGTACTGATAGACCCTTTTAGAACAGCAACTTTTCCCAGTCTACAAGCTTAAGAAATACATAGGCAAAAGGACGTTATTCAGAATGATACATCACTAAAGAGCTCACCAAAACATATAAACCTCGGGGCAGGTATTATTTCCTCTCTAAAAAAAGAGGACTGAAATGTTGCCCCTATTGCATTTCTTCGCAGAAACCGAAGTGCACTCCTTGGACTCTTCAGCATCTAACCCTAGAGCTACGCCAGTGATCTTTAATAGATTACCAGAAAGCTGGTGAACCCTGGTGAAATGCRTTTCCCAAATTAATGCTAGACTACTGCTACCAGAATGACATCTCTGCTACTGCCTTGTTCTTCCAGCCTGGAGGCAAAAAACCCTCCRCAGCCAATGTATTCAAATGACTACTTGCTCTCACGTTTCAGTCACAGAACACCCATACCATTTGCACTGTGTAATAAATGAGCAATGCACATGCCCATCTGAAAAGGCTACTTTGGGGAAGAAATTTCCTGTCATGCAGCTGTGTAAGTACGGTAAATAGCAAAGGGAGATGCAAGTCGCACAAAAATACTCAACAAAAAGGGGTTGCAAGTGTTTGTTGTAAGAGAGCGCAACTCACACAAGACAGAAATTAATCCAGGCTTGATGTACAGCTACAGCTGTGATGCATGAAGGAAGAAGGAAAGGAAAAGGAACTGAAAGGCACAGTTTGAGGAAGAAAATATCAGAGGTCAGCAAGGACCGAAAGCTGGAAGACATCATTTGGAAAGTATTGAAAATAAGTCACTACTGAGCAAATGCAGTGCGCAACCCCAGGTGTGTCCACGACAGCGCAGACTTGGCTACGATACACYGAGAACGAGGCAGGAACGCTCCCTGGCCTGCAGGACCAAGCCGCATTCGAGCAGTGAGACAGAAGCACTGAGCTGAAAGAACTAAGCATTACAGATAAATCCCTGCTCACTGCTGACAAATCTTCTACCTCGAGATGTAAATTAACAGCCAAGGCCTTGTTAAGAGATTCATACACATTTTCCTTATACATCCTACAATGCAGGAGATGTGGTCTCTGTATTTATGCATAGTTAGTAACGTAATAGACTTGTGTGACAATGTTTAATTGAAGTACGTTAACTCACAATAACCAAGGTAGAACAGTTAACATACTGCACTCTACCACAAACTGAATTTGCCTACAGATGTGAGCTTAAATCATTTCCAAACAACAAACTTGACAACAGACACTGAATTTGGGCCGTCGGCATTGCCAACCCTTCATGTTCACGGCAACACGAGTCAGGTTTCAAGAAGTCATGAGATCAGCTTAGAAATCCCCACATTTTTATTGTAATACAATTTTAGAGATTCAGAAACTAAGGCCAAAAGAACAATCAGATCATCAGCTCTGACCCTCCTGAAATGCTGGTACCCCTGTGGTCATCTCACAAGCTCTTTCTCAGTCTAAGCCTGGACTGTTTCGCTAAACGCACCCCACAGGAAGGCAGCCTTCGGAGGCTGGGTCCAGTTTTGAGAACATCAACTTCTCCAGTTTCCACAACTTGTTTGAAGGGTTAATTACACTTGCTGTTATTAGTGTATTCTTGTAATTCAAAAATTGAATTGCCGTTGAAATGATTTTATTTAATTTCTGAGTTCAAATCATCCCAATTCTTCTGTAAGAAAAAGGGATTAGAAATGTACACTATGACGTGAAAGTGAAGATTCACAATTAGTTGACTCAAGAAGTTGGGGCTTTAGAAAACCTCAGGCTAAGTATTGTGACGTTTGGTGAAATCATGAGAATTGACAATGCTGTGTCATTTATTGTGAATCTTTTACAGTATGTGAATGTCAGTATCTTCCACAAGAAGGTCACTTTGTAATTACAGATGCATTCACATATAGCCTGTACGTATGCTTCGGTGAAATGCAACTGAAGGTAACTGGAGATGAAAAGTTTAGTCTCGACTCCTTAAGAAAAAAATTGGTGAGTGCAGAACGCCCAAAAAAATCCTTAAAAGTATCCAAAGAAAGACAAATTTCAGTGGAAATGGAAGATCTTTTTTTAAAAAAAAAAAAAGGCGCAGAAAGCATCTTTCAGCAGAACTAGACTGGCTAATCCAGTGGCTGAAATAGTGAAATTGAATGTTGCAGAGTTAAAATGAAGAAATCATCTAGAAAAAATGAATTTTGCATACAGAAATCTACTGTGCTGGGCATGGGGACCCTTTGGCTAGCCCTTTCTCCAGAGCATTAACCTGCTTGTTCCCGATGGAGTGCAGAGAATGAATTCAGGGTGCTACTGCATGGTGCATAAAGTGAGGATTGGAYAGAAATTAAAAAAAGAAAAAAAAAGTATTTACAGGTCTGTAAATTCTCAAAACATAAAATTTAAACTGTATTAGAACTGACATAAAAAAGAAAGAATCCTACCTTGAAAACTGCAGATTCCCTTTCTCTGTTTGATGGGAAGCCTGACTTTGTGCAAATGGAAGGAAACAAGCTTGCTGCTCCAAGCGGAGTTTTTACCCAGAATGTTCAAAAAGTCTGAATTGTTTTTTTTGCCGGAGTCCTACCAAAAGTAACTACAAATTCCAGCAAGAGCCAATCTTCTTGCTAAAATGTTTGCTATTGAGTTTGCATTCAGTTAAAGAACAACTAGGGAAGAGGGGAATAAAACCAGCAGATGAGTCTTTTTATAGAATTCGTTTCACTACTATTTCACTCCACTCAGGTACTTGTATCAGTCAGCCTGATATATACAGCTGCTATCTAAGGTAACCCACTTCTCATCTCTCTCTCTCTCTCACCCACAACACACATGCACTCACACTCCCCTCTTCCTCCTCCAAGGACTGCAGTGCTTTTAACAAGAGAAAAAAAAAATAATAAAAATAGCAATAATTAAAAAAATCTACAGTATTCACTTCCTTTTGGTATATTACATCAACATTTTCTGTACATGACTCAAGAGATGCCTTTATTTACACAGTGATATGGAAGGACTTGTTCTTGGGAGCCCGATTCTCTTGGCCTTGAGTGGGGAAATAAGGCCCACTTTTCAGAGTTCTTCTTTCTTTTCCACTTTAGCAGCATTATGTAAACCTGTGAGGGGAAAGGGGGTT
Source organism: Apteryx rowi (assembly GCF_003343035.1). Lineage (NCBI taxonomy): Eukaryota > Metazoa > Chordata > Aves > Apterygiformes > Apterygidae > Apteryx > Apteryx rowi. The sequence continues at coordinate 1,207,617 of NW_020450927.1, read as the reverse complement.
CTCAAGTCTGCTCCCTCTTGCCCTTCTCCTGGGGAGATGGCCGGCAGCGTCTGCCCAATTAGCAGCTGCTGTTCTTGAATTCACCATTCTCCGTGATGGAAAGCTTGGTGGGATTGGTGGGCGAGATGCCATTGCGGACTTGCATGCTGTAGCGCTCCTTCACTTGCGTCAGGGCACTCATCAGCCGCGTGTTGGCAGAGTCCAGGGACACGATCCGCTTCTCCTGCAACAAGTAGCCCAAAGTCAGAGCTCCTTTGCAAATGAAATACCCTTGCCCCACCAGCCTGCTTCACCAGGAGCTTCCAGGACCTGGGGCTGGGACAGTGTCTGCAGGTGATTTCTAGGCAGAGGCAGCCTTACTGACATTCTCCGGTAAGATGGGATATCTGCCTCTTTCTGTTTTCTTGGGGTAACATCGCCCAGAGGCTTTTCACACGCCAGTCTGGCCCTTCTGGCCTTTTTGCACCAGGGAAGGGGACAGTAAGTCAAAGTTACGTTGGTGAACGGATCTAGTCACAGTGGCTTTATCCAGGCAGCCTCCAACTGAGGCAGATGGAAATGCAATATTTTGCCATGGAAGGGAAGGGAAGGGTGTGGGTGTTAATAACAATAGCCAATTTTTTTTTAAATGTGTTAGAAAAACAGAAACAGGCAGCAAAAGAAAAAAAGTGATGGGAAGTTTCATTCGGCAGAGAAGAGTGCAGGTGATATCTAATGGCCATCGTCTCTGTATATTGGATGGAGTGTGCTCAGAATAAACCCATGGTATGCTTGAAATTAAAAAAAAAAGAGCAAATAATGGCAGCCTGCAGTTGCCAGCAGGAGCGAGGGTGCAATAGCAACATAGAAAAGAAGCAGCCAAAAGCTAAGACTAAGGGGTTATTTGAGGTGAAGGGGAGAGAGGGCAGTGTGGGTGGAGGGGGAGATGCCATCGACAACACAAAGAACAAACACTGAGCACTGCTCCTAGACCCATTCCAGCTCAGAGGGCTCCCGGGCTCCGCCGAATTGAGGGCTCGCTTTGTGTCCCGCTTTGACGCTTCGGGCACAGAAAACGCTAGCCTCCACTTTTAGCAAAAGTACTCAGAAAGCTAAAGGACGTATACTAAATTTATTAAAACAAAGCAAAAAGGTGAAAAAACACCCAAGAACAAAAGCCAACCTACTAAAAGCTAGACTGCCCGCAGTGGGATCCAGCACTGGCGGGTCAAGCCAAAAAGTTGGCGGTACAATTAGAAATGTCAATTTTCATCTTCCCTCAAAAAACAAAAGCAAAAACAAAACAAAACAAAAAAACCGCAGCCACACAAAGCCGCAAGAGACATTGCAACAGGGAAACATGCTCTCAATAACACCAGCACATTGGCTTTTTTCCATTGAGGAAGAAAAATCTTTAATTTCTATTACTTGGGTGAAAAAAGCTGCATGCAGGGACTCTTCCCAGTCCAGCCCTTTGAGAAACAAAACGAAGGAAAAATGATGTACAGAAGGCACAAACATTAAGGGATAGTTCAAACATACTGCTCAGGAGATGCAAGTGCTACAGCAGCCCCATGAGATTTTGATCCCAGCACATCAGCTACGCAGTACATCTGTAATCAAGTAATGTTTGCTTTCCTTAGTGGGCTTCTGCCAGCRAGTAAATGTTAGGGTGCAAAAACAAAGCAGAATTTAAATACCGTTTATATTATGGCCCTGAAGAGACCAAGCTCTGCATAGCAGAGCGRGAGGAGGAGGAGGCAGGAGAAATCAACAGTAAGGCAGGCTATAGCCTGCCCTAGTATTTTGCCCGATCTAGCCAACGTAAGCGAGAAGGGACAAGGGAGGAGTTAAGGCCTTAGCCTTTCCTCCCATGCTGAAATAAATGCTGGGGGGAAAAAAAAACAACCCAAACCAAACAAAAAAATAACTGCCTTAGCAGAGCTGTGTTTCTCAGCAAGTTAAAGCTCCTCCTCCTTGGACTAAGTTTTCCCTGGAATATATATATATTTTAAATTAAATATCTTTCCAAAGCATGTAGTTTTACAAAGAGTTAAAAATGGAAGGCTGGGTATTTTCTGGCATCGATGAGTGCTCACTACACCAGTCTGCAGAACAGCTGGGAATCCACACCTGGAAAATCAATCTTTAAAGAATGAGCTTGGTGCGTAGAGGCACCTTCTCACTCGAAGGAAAAATACAGTCTGAACAAAGGTGTTTCTAACACACACGAATGAGGCACGGGAAGGAGGAGGAGCTGGAATGGGTAGGAGGTCAGCGCACTGGGCCAGGGCTGGGTACTGCTCAGCTAGAGAACTGATTGGGTTTACTTGCCTGTTTGAATTATCTCATCCCCATTTATGACCTGTAATTTAACACAGCGGAGACGTCACTTGCAATAGCAACTGGGCTAGTACTCTTTGCAGCTCCGCTACTCCGAGGAGAGTTTAGCCAGACCTCCCCTGCTCAGTCTGGGACGCCTCGAGACCGCCTGGGCTTCCCGGCTTGCACGAGGCGCTGCACCGGGCCCRTGCAGCCAGCACGTGTGCTGGGAACACGGCTCTCCCCCTGCGACGGTTTAGTAGCGCGTGCTACACCTGAACACCAGACACAAGAGCAAATCCTGAAAAGCATCTTGTGGCGAGGTAATTAAGCACAAGAAGCCCAGGTTATCACTATTCCTGGCAGTCGCTTAAATCTTCAAACAAACGGGTGAGATAAGCCAGGTTCCAGCTCCACTCCATACATCTCGCACAAAAAAGACCTTTCCTTTTCTAGCCACTATACATCCCTGTGCCGAATGACTCACAGACTAAGAAAAAATGTTCCAAGTGTGATTTAAAAGGATCACTGCACAACCCAGTGAACACTTGGGCTCCTCTTTTGTGACCGTTTGTTCTGAATCTTTTACCCGTTTCCTTCTCCACTTAGACAGCCATGAAAGGGCAGTGACCTCTAAGCCTTCCCCATGACCGACACTGAAGTAGTCAAGGTTTGCTGATGGCCTTGCTTTAAACAATGCTACTGTCTTTTCAACAATTCCCCCTGCAGGTGATAAGCGATGCAAGTTCCTCAGTCAGTCACGGTCTCTCAGATCCTCCCCTCTCCTATGTCTTTCTGTGCATTTGTTCAATGCCCCTTTCACCTTCTTGAGGGGGATGAAAAAGGTGTCACATCCCTCAAAACCAGGCTGCTGTTTGGATAAACTCTGAAAAATGGCCCAGTACATTTAACTTCTGCTCCAGCTTTAAACTTGCAACAGTCCTTGATCAGACTGTACGAAAGGGCTGATGTACTGTTTCTCCCTGCACCTCCCTGCCAAGAAAAGACAAAAACTAAAGCAACTGACATTCCTGTTCATTGTCCAGCACTGCAACCCCTCACTCTAGATTTTGAGTGCAAGTCCTCACAGAAAGGATTTCTTCTTGAGCTGCATCCAGAAAGGGCAGCTACACTGGTATGCCCATTYGGACCGTCTTGCACTATAGCTAGGAAATATAGATGGTGTAATTCCAGTACAGCTTTCTTCTTATTCTACAAGGTTAGAGAACAGATGGACCACGCTGTTGTACACAAGTGATTCGCTCAGATTAGACGACATGGATCCAAAAATCCAGCTTTCATAAACAGCCTTTCTGAAGAATAACTGTGGGAAAACAGGCAGAGGCAGCAGACAAAACTTAGAAGTTCGCAGATTGTCAGAAGGCAAATCCGCCATAAAGCATGTTTCTAGTGCCACCAGTCTTTTAAGAATACATCTTTTCTCTATTTTGTATTTTCCCTATGCTTCTGTGTGAGCTCAAACATTTCAAGTATTGCTGGCCATTCAACAGCAAAGCAATGGCCAGGGTACGCCTTTTGGGCTCTCTTATGTCTGTGTCCTAACACACCAGTAGCATCTTCAACAATGTTCAACTGAGGCATCTGTTTTTTTCACCCTACACAAGGAGAGACAACTTTCTGAAATAACTTGGGTTGCTGCTGAAACATGTAATCCTCTTAAAGGATAATTTATTAAAAGTTATACAGTTGGAACTATTAAAAAGCCCAGAAGCAGGAAAGGTGCTCCCTAAATGCAAAACCCACAAACATAACAGGCAGGCAGATATCAAATCAGTCTCATGTTCTGTTGTCTAAGCTTCGCTCTCAGGCATCAGCATGGACACAGAAGAAAAGCTGAAACGATCCCACACAATACATTCACATGCATCACCCACCAGGTCCCACTTTCCACAACTAACTTGTGTTGACTGAGGCAAGCACTGCAGGTTGGTGGCAAAGTGGGCGTTTCTCCCAGACTGACATGGAGAGTCAGATGAGGTGAAATGCCACATATGAGAGATTACATTGGGCAATGCTCCATGGCAAGCATTCTCTTTTCTCGCACATTCAAAGCCATGTTTCAGCTTGCATAGCTGAGATGCATGCACATGGCAATTAAACTACGCCAGTATGAAGCACAGCTTTTCCAGAGTTCCCAGGCCCACACTTGGAACAACGTCTACACAATGCACCACTGTTCCTTTAYCACTTGGGATCTCCTAAAGCAGAAAAGGTTTTGGAGAAGCAGCCAGTCCCGTGATTTGCTGTCAAGCTTTTTCAAAGCTTTGTGTCAGATAGTAGTCTTTATTGTATAAAAAACCCAATTCTCTTCTAGGAGGCAGCAAGTCACATGTGCAACACCATGGGCCAGTACTGGCTTGGGAGCTAGATAATAMTGCTGGGGCAGGAGGATAGGGGAAAACAACGGGTTCTAAGCACAGAACACTTGGCTCCTGGAGATCCTGAGCTCCTTACCTGTGCATCAATAATTTTTTGCTTTGCATCGATGACAGCTTGCATCTCTGCATGATCCTTCTTCAGCTCCTCTTCAACTGCCATGAGTCTGATGCGCAAAAACAGAGAGAAATTAGGACAGTTTAATACTATTCCTGGGTGTTTCGGCTACCGTGGGACTGTTGCCTTGACTTCTCTGATTGTCCTCTCTCTGCAAGAAGACAATTCTGCTGCATTCAAGAAAGCTTATCTATCCTTCTGCCATCCCCAATTGGCTGAATTTATTATTCGCAAAGTRGGCATTGCCAAAAATCTAATTGTTCTGTAAAACTACCCCTTGAGTATAGTTTCCAAACAAAGCAAATAGACCAGTTATGAGTATAGCAGACACTAGGGTTAGAAATTCCTAAATCTTTTTGTCCACTCTCCTGGCAATCTGAGGCAAGTCTCAACACTTGTATCTCAGTTTCTTCATCTCCAAGGCAGGAACAGTATCAGTCCAGAGATGTCAATATGCCCACATAACTACCTTCTTTACTGTCAGAGAAAACATGTAACAAAGGGGAGCTTCCTGCCCTACATGGTCTGCAAACTTTCCAGCAAAGTCTCACCTGCTGATGATACTTTTCATCTGGCTGTCCTTCTCCTCTTGTTGCCTGCGCAGTCTCTCCTCGCTGTCTTCCAGCCTGGACTTGTACTCCATCAGCAGCTTCTGCATTTGCTGCTCCTGCACCAGGAGGCGCCGCTCATACTCCTCCAGCCGGCGACTCGACACCTTCAGGCGCTCCTTCAGCTTCGCTATCTCTTGTTCATACTGCATGTGGAAGGAAGGAGAGAAGGAAAGAATCAKATGCAAAGGAGAAAGGAAAAGATCAGATTATTATTTTCTGCTGCTGTTGAGAGAAAGCCACTGTTTGCTTTCATAAAAAATAAATTGATAGAAGCAAAGGAAATGACAAGCAGACAACTGCGGGCAACCACAAAGGACCATATAGACTCCCATTGAGCATTAAGTTATTCCCACACTGTAGGATGTCTTCCTGCAGCACAATTTAAGCACTCAAATAGCTCTGACACAGCTCCTCAGTCCTGCCTGGTAACATCCCCAGTTACTCCAGACCCAAGGAGTTCCCAGACAGAAGCTGCTAATAGTGCTCAACTGTAAATAGATGTCCTGGGGTGACCAAACTCATGAAAGGGACCAGTATTGTGAGCCAAATAACTCGTTTTTCAGGACCTAATGAAGATATGAAACCAATTATCCCAGGCTGAAGGCAGAGCTTATCACTCACTACACAGAGTCTGCGAATTTACTTGGCTGAGGTTTCGTTCTTCCACCTACTGTCTCTCTGGATAATCACTTCTGCAATAGTGCAATGAATCTCAGCACATTCCACTTTGGTTTTGGTTCATTCACCTTTCCTAAAAATTCTGTGTTCCCACTTCTTGTCCACCATATGTTCTCCTCCTCTTCTCTTCCTGCCCTCTCAAAATACCAAACCTCTTATTARACCTCATCACTGTAGCAGCCATATACACGGAACTTTATTTGGAAAAATGACATCTATTTCGGCAAATAAACACACTTTAAAAAAAAAAAAAGCCTCTCAGGAGATGATGGACATCTCTGCGTAACCCTGAAATACTCTACCATCTAGATGACAGATATTTGCCTTGGGTGAAGCCTGAGACAAAATCTGAATGCATTGCTGATCAAGATTGAATTGCATTTGCAGAGACTTGTACAAGCACTTAGCACATACCAAACTATATTCAGTTGAGTTAACAATCAATTTTTTTAAATGGGGTTTCATGATCACTAAAAAATTTTGCAAGTGTAGAAAAATGACAGTATACTATAGCTAAAATATTGTCATAAAAGATAATGAGTTGAGCACTTAGGCAGCATGACTTATGATGCAAGTAAATACCAAATATCAGCCTGTAATGTATGAACTCTCAGCTATGTCAGTGTGCACCCATTTGACATGGCACAGCCTGTAAATAGATTAATCTATAGTATGGGATATGGTACTACAGATAACTATATGACAGCCCGTACAGTGGGAAGCTATGCCAACAAGACCTGTGTTCGACTCCGGCACAGCRGCACCTGAAAGCCATCTTGAACCCAGCTGAGGGGTGGACAAGGCTCACTGGAAGCCAGAGAGTCTGCTGCATACAGAATAAAATTTACCTTTTCAGCATGCTTGACTTCATCTGGATTCTGCTCTGCGTCCTCCTCCACTTCTTCATACTGCCCGTTATTGAGAACCCACGCAGCTGTCCTCTCCACTGGTGACATTGTGGCAGAGTCCACAGGCGAGTGAACCTGGAGCAGAGACACCTGTAAGCATTTTTCAAAGAAATTACATACTAATCAGCTCTGAAATCACATTTATTCAGAGCAGAAAAATGACCATGGGTCTGTCAGTCTCAACGCCTCCCCCAAGCCCCTCTTCCAGAGATGCTTCATCCTCACTGGACGTTGGACACACAGCGCTCATTTGAGCCCCTCTAAAAATCAATACACCTGAGAAATTTTTCTTTCTCTTTGTCTAGGTGAGCTTCTCTCTTTCTGGAAAAGCTCTTATTTCTAAATCCTGTCATCATCCACCTTCCACTTCTGCCAGCTTTTCAGTAAGGCTATTGCAATCTTAGGTTTTTCTCACACCGAAAATAGAGCAATGAAGTGTCACTCACAGCCTGTTCAGGAAAGATAGATTTGTTTCTTGGGAGGATTGAGGAGCTTAACTCGAGAGCAGCTTTGTCAGCCGGGCTACAGAGAGCATTTGCGATGGGGTACTGGGCTGCGTGACTTCGACAGGAGACAGCACAGCGGTACATAAAAGTGGCAAAGAGCTGTAACATTATCATTTCGGTGTCTATCAGATTTAGATGGTTTATTGTAGCATATACGCTCAGCCAAGGCTGGAGAAGGAAGCCAGGGCAAGCAGCGCTTACTAGGGGAACTTAAAGAAGATAGCCTCTGATGAGGTTTTAAAGGGAATCTAAAAAGAAAGGCAAGAGAAGAAACATGAAAGTCTCCGTCCGGCTGAGGAGAACGCGGCTTGCTAGAAATTCCAAGCAGTTTTTGCGGACAAAGGCAAGTTTATAAGCACAGCAATTAGCATAATTCCCCTTGAAAGAGCTACACTGTCTTAACTCTTGGAGAAATGTGAAAGATTGACTTTTCCCCTATTTGTAGCTCCTTTTTGTGCTCAAGCAGCTCTTCAGATCACCCGCCTTGTTTCAATATTTTACAAAAGGGAAACGTGCTTTGTGGTAGGGGGATTTTGAAGTCCAAGTTTCCGTGAGGAGCTCTTCACGGGGGAATAACAGCTTCTCAAGGTGAGTCAGGTGAGGGATCCTGACACCTTCTGTTTCGGCTCCTCTTGGTCAGGGGGACAGGGCTGCTGGGTGCTACATACGTCCCACGCCAGTTCTGCCCGGAGGATCTGCCAAGAGCGGTTCAGCTCTCCTGAGCAGCGATGAGGGCTCCGGCACTGGCAGACGCCTTAGCAAGGACGGCTATAAAGGCAAAGATGAGGAGAAGGAGCTGAGCAAAACTCTGCGGCTTGAGGCAGAGGCAGGGGCCCTGTGCCTGGAAGGAAGTCTTCGCAGCAGAAAGACGAGGAGCTCCTTTCAGCTGCAATATGACAGCTTGGCAAAGCTCCTTCAGTTGGATTTTTCACAACAGTATTTGCCACAAGGCAGCCTGAGACCATGAGCTGTGCGTGGCTCTGCCACCGGCCAGCTCCTCGCAGAGGCAGCTACTTCGGTGCTGGGAATTGCTGGAGGAATTAGGGAGGGCTACAATGAACGGCGTCACCGTCCCTTGGAGTTGTAGAGCAATAAGGTAGCAGAAGAGCAACTATAAACTGCATCGCCAGCCTCCAAACGGACGGCTGATCACCAGCAAACCTCGCCAAACAACCTTGCAGCTGCAGGACCACAAATTTTCAGCAGCCAAGCTTAGAAACTCTACAGAGACCAAGCAGAAGTGGATGGCAAGTACTTAAGATGCTAAAGGGTTATGAGTTATTCTAATGTGGGGGAAAAAAAAGAGAAGCTTGCTAGGAACGTGTATTAATTCCCTTCTTTGCCCCCCTCCCAGAGGAACACACTGACACTTCTGTTCCCACCTACCTACTAAATGGAAATGGAAGGCAAAAGCTGACCTCTCCCAGCAAAGAAAGGGCCTGCCTCTATATTCAGAAACAAATGGGACTTGTAGAGAACAGAGTCTAATAATTATAACGCCCACAAAGCATGCCTGGAAAGAACATGCCAAGCTTCTGCTCTTATTTAAAAGAAGAAAAAAGGAGAAAAGAGAATTCCACAACACAATTTGCAATTAAAAGGAGGCAAAGGAACTTGCCTCAAAAAAATTTTGGCCACTCAGTTTGGCACACACCGAGACATTTCTCAAGGGTGTGGGTAAGGAAAGAACAAATTGATTTCTGCGACTGAAGCAGGAGCGAGTACTCTAATGAATCCAGAGAAAACAATTAGCATGGAAAAGCAAGAGTGGAAAAACAAGCAGACGCACATCAGCTACAGAGGGAGGAAGGCGACTGCCCCGAAGCCAGCCATACTTGCAGGCATTTATGGAGCTGAAGGTAAAAAGTAATTGGAGAGGAGGGAGGTCCGAGACATCACTTTGATGCTAAGCAAGCAAAGGTAACCGATTTACACAGGGGCAGTCGGGTAACCAGCAATTTAAGATGGAACAGGCAAAACAGGAGACTAGTCAGGGGTTTGCAAACAGCTAACTGAGCATTTCTCTTAAATGTACAAAGGGCTTAAGCCACCCGTGTGAGGTGTTTGCGCAAAGGCTGTGGAGACAGACCGCCTGTACGCTCTCCGCCGCCCTCCTCCTGAGCCCGACACCTTCGAAGGGCAGCCGTCGCTGTTTACTCACCCAGGCGCTTCCCCTAACAGGCCCGAAGGAAACGTACCGGTTCCACGGGGAATTTTGCTAAGATACTGCACAGAGCCGCACGCTACAGCTCGGCAGATCATAAAACACAGGTTCACATCACGGGCCTGAGAACTAGAAAGGCAGCTGCCTGATTTTCAAATTTATCCTTTTTTATTGGCCTAAAAACTTCCCAACATCTCTGTGCTAGATTTAGAGGTATTCAATATACTTAATCTAYCAACCCCTCTGTGCCCAGATGAAAAACAAACACTCAAAAGGAAGACACAAACATATGCACTTCAAATAATACACAATTATTTTCTTCGGTACTACCAACTTGGCATAAGAGCCTTTGCTTTGCGATTCAGTGTTTCTGATCTCCCCGTACTTCAATGAACTTGAGATATCAAAGCAGTTTTGAAGCTCTGATTGCTCCTGGGTTCCCAGACATCATCCAGACTCTCCTTCCTTAGATGGTAACCTTCAGGAGAGTTTGCCAGGAAAGCTACACCAAGGGACTGATCCCAGTAAACCCTTCGGCAGAGATTCAGCTCATGTCGGCAGCTACATTCTTCTGCCAGCTTTGCTTTACCAGCCAAAACCCTTCCCCTGCATAACCGTGTCCTCACTAGCGCTTTTGCCAGAAGGCTTTGCCAGTGAAGAGGTCCATAACCTCCTGCTCCTCGCTGATGTAGCTGAGCCGTGTAGCCTCAAGCTCAGGGGCTGCARCTTTCTGGAGCCAAAGTCCTCACTYGTGCCTGTGGGCAGAGCAGTGTCCTCTCTGGAAGACCTTGCGGAAAGCAGGAGCTTGCTGAAGCAGGGCCAGCACCAGCACGTCTCAGCTCCACGCACAGAGCTGCAACAGTGTCTGTTCTGCTTCCCTGGGCGCTCGCAAGGTTTGTTTCCAAAAATAACCCTTCAGAACTAGGTGAAGTAAATCAAACACCCCCGTGGTTACCTGTCACAGGGACTACAGAAGACAAACATTTAATGCCAAGGAATGGCGCAGGTGTTGCCCTCAAGAGCCTCATCCTGCCCAGTTGATAAGCTTGTAACACAAGCACTACACAATCTTTTTTTCTCTTTACTATGAAACTAATTTAAGAAATGCTTTTTCATATACAGCAAATCACAACAGGATTTTCTTTTTTTGTTTTTTTTTTTAAGCTAAAGGAATGTTGGCTTTCTGTCAGGAAAAATCTTGATTTACAGAAAAATTAAGTACATGGAGCTGCCTATGAGCAAGTGATCAAAATGCATGAGGAGTTGGTACGTATAAACATTCCTTTCCAGAAAGTGTTTGCAGTATTCATAGTTTGGGATGATTAATGAAAAAATCAGTATTTTTTTTTGGGGGGGGGGAAGGCAGCAGGAGATTGTTGTCTCGTGGTGAAATACAGTTTTCTCTACACTTAAGACAACTCTACTTAGTTATTACTTTGGCAGCTGTTTATTCCATGGCATTTTGTCTTTGTTCATGTCTGTTTTTAGGTGGCTATGATTTTAAATGAGCACCACAGGGCAAATGCATTCTCACGTGGCAATCAACGAACATTTGGAACACAGCTTCTTTTCTTTTTTTTCACTCTGGGAAATTTTCAAGTTTTGTTTCTTTCAGCAGGCTTGCTGCTACCTTAGTAAATGCAAAACAGCTTTTTTTTTTTTTTTTTTTTTTAAAGTTTAGTACAAAAGCATCCAAAAATAAGCAGCAAGCTAGGCTTGCCAAGCTAGTAATGGTAACAAGCAGAACTATTCCTTGTACTTGCTACTGGACACTGGCTTCTTCAGCCACTGCTCTTGATTCAACTCATATTCCTTGTCTCACATTTAAGTCAAATGAAAGCTTTGAAGGTCAATGCAGTAATCAGCTAAATATCCAAGCAGAACATTGCAAGCGCCTGGGAAAAGACTTTCCTTACCTGCTGTGTCTGCTGCCTCTGAATTGCCCTCACCTTTGGGACAGGGCTCTCTCTAGAGGATGAGGATTGCTGCCGGGACCGGCTCCCATTCTGGACGGGTTCAGGCACCATGGCCCCCGACACTGCCGACATGCTGCCGGTGCTCCGCAAGGAAGCGCTGTGCGGCAGCGACTGCGGCRCCTTGGCCCTGGCACCCAGCCCGGCTTGGTCCATTTTGCGGATCTGTGCTTGGCTGCTGCTGTTCTGGCGGGGCAGAGCGATAGGTACGTGCTTGTCCGGCACCGTGTGCCGCCGGGAGAAATCCTCGCTCTGCGTGCTGCGCTTGGTGAAGTCCTCCATACTGCTGTTGCTGGGTCCACTGAGTTTGAAGTCTTCGCTGTTGCTTCGGCTCCGGGAGCTGGCAGTGCTTAAGTTCTCCAGGCTGGAGTCCACGGAGGCCTTTGGCATTGGCGGAGGCGGGTTGTTGAGATGGTAAACTGGGTTCTGGAAYGACAGAGGCTGGAGACTGCCCTGTTGGTTCAAAGCTGGGTGCAGAGGCCTTCTCACCTGGGGAGCACTCTGGGGCGTGCTCTGGGTTTCCCACAGCTGTTTGATGTTGGCCACCTGTGTTATAGAGAGCTGGCTGCCGGCCAAACGCAAAGGCACGTCGTGCATAATAGAAGCGTGATCGCTGTGAGCCGTGTGAGGGTCCTGGAGGTCCATGAGGGAGATGCTACGTCCATTGGGCAAGAGGCTTTCCCTTTCATCCTTATCTGAGTAAGTCATGCTCTGGGTGGACGCCTGCTGAACCAACAGCAAGGTCTTGCCCCTAAAATATCCATCTACATTTTCCTGGGTTGGAGACTTCAGCTTATGCAAGTCACTGTGGAATAGAAAGGAATTTGGTTATTTTTTAACCAGCCAAGACCCCATGAGATCCATTCCAGAGAAGCCTTTCTACCTCATTTAACCCCCCCCAACTTCCTTACTCTGAAAGCTTCAAGGAACTAGATTTCCTTTTATGAGCTCTCTGTGTTTCAAGTTGCAACACACTCTTCCTTAATTACTACTTATCTTTGAGCATTGTTTGATTCAAGAAGTGCTTCATATTTATTTTTCACAGGTGAAATGCAAACCATTCCCACCAATTTCTCCCCCCTTAGACATTTCCCTTCCCAGCAAGACTTCAGAACATTTCAGATTACATTTAACCCTTCGCCAGCTCTATATTATTGTGTCTGAAAATTCAACAGGAGCTGTGTGAAGGCTCTTATAAATCTAGGTAACTCAGAGGGAAGGCGTTTCCAACTGTCAAAACTTCTCAAACAAGTCTCCAACTTGAGTCTTGTCTCCAATGAGTCTCATACTTGAGAGCGCAGAAGCTAGGCAGAGGCCACAGTATGCAAGTTCTTTGGTGTTTCTGCCATGTTACAGCTTTTTGCTTCAGATTAATTGCTACTATAATGTGGGAAATGCTATGCCAAACAGAGAAGGGACTGTCTTTGTTATTCCACTTGATAACAAGTCCCACTTATAACACAGATTTTTCATTAGCACTAAAAAGGCAGCCCAGTCTCCAGAAGGAGACATTACAGTCGACTTTATGCAACTGCTCACTCAGATTGGCAGTAAATAGCGAGACTGGTAGCTAAAGTTATTGACTTCCAGTCTGACTCTGGGTAAGTCAAAAGCTTAAAGCCTCGAGTGCTAGCTCATGCATCTCTTACTGGGATGTTGACCTCCCTGTGATAGCTACCAAAATCCCCAGCTCCTACAAGTGACCTAGACAGAAAGTTCAAGCAATGAAGCATTCAACTCTCCCTGGGTGCTCTTAAGTGAACCCAACCACACCCCTTATCCCACATCTCCCCTCGAGCTCTGGCTGTTACCTACCCATCAGTGGGGTCCTCGAATATCTTCTGAAGCCCTGAGGAGAGACTGCCACTGACATTTGGACTAGAGCTGTGCTCGGTGAAACGCCTCAACTGCTGCTGTATGGGTGTAGGGTTGGTCATTGACTTGGTGATGTCAGCAAGAATACGAGGCAGAGGTCCCAGTTTTGCCACGGTCGCCTGTAGGAAGGAATTTTCACCCTAATTGGACAACAAGCACCGCGACATCCGCCAGGTTTTTGATAACGATGCACAGAGGCGGAGGGGTGGAGGTGGAAGGAAGGAGGGTGGGTGGTTGTGTGCGGGTGTGCCAGGACCGTAATGCAGTGTTACGGAGCAGCGTAACCACGGCGACGAGATGGATGGAGGAGACGAAACGGGGTGCAGCAGACATTGAGGAAAGAAAAGGAAATAGAAAAGAAATTAGGATTGACCCCCAAAAACAAAAATCATGCTCAACAAAACCAAACTGTGGCCATTCCAATGCAAAACTATCATGCAAAGCAAACTAAGGCCAGGGTGGGTGAGGTCRAAGTGAAAACTACAGTATCTACTCATTAAAGGGGATTTAAAGACTACAGATTCAGCTAGTGGGAGGGAACTTTCCAGGCAAAGGGAGTCATGTGGTAAAAGAAATGCATGCCAACAGACAAGGGATGCGGCATTCAGGGGATCATGAGAGATTTGAGAGGGTTGGGGGAGATGGGGAAAGGAAGGTTTTCATTTCATAAGCCTTTGGGTTTTGGCATCCTACACTGATGCCATCTTCTGTAGCAAATTGTTATCAAAAACTAAGGCGCTCCTCCCTACTTAAAAATAACTGCATGAAAACATCAGTGACCCTCATTTCAACATTACCATGTCAGGTAGGGATTAAACGCTTAGCTTCACATTTAATTATGCCTTAGCTTGGTGTTGGCCAGGCCGAGCACGGCAGCAGCTGCCCGTAAAGCAGCCCTGAGGGGAAGGTTGCTCATTCAGATTCTTTATTTTTCCCCTCTTTGGGTCAATGCTGGTTGTATCATCTACATGGTGCCGCTTGCTCTTGTGACCGAAGCAAGGAGGTGAACGTGCTGGAGGTTTAATGATAAAGTAAAAACCCCTACAAAGACCATCTTCTTTTCAAAGATGTCCTTATTTTTCCTGTAAGCAGGTATTCGGTCAGTTTGACTCCAGAGAGAGGTCTCTTTACAGACGCTTTCTTAGAGCACGTCTTCTGGTCTATTAAAATCTTTGAGGTTACTTCTCTCATCATTTCCCAGTCATTACCTACACAGTAAAGCAGTATTACAGTGTAACTTTATCCCTTAATTCTCTTTTCAGCAAACCACTACGCCAGCTCCCAAGGGCCTGTTAGGATAGATCCATACATCTAACCTCCAGAAAGGGCAAAGCACATGTGCTTTAATGGTTTAGGTCTGGTTCCTTCCCCTCCCAGCTGCCCAAGGCATTTACGATTTTTTCATTTGGAGAGCAGCTCACAGTAGCTAACCCCCCAAACCCCTCCGCACTTGCAGAAACTGGGTCTCCCTTGACCTGAAGGCCTGACCAGTTGGAGGAAGGTGGCACAGTTCAAGGCACTGAAGGATTTCCCCCAACTTACAGAAATGGAGGAGCCGGTCTTTTAAGTGCTCCCTTTGCCTGTTTTTCTGAGGCTGCTGAACTGTCTTTATAGCAAAGATTTTACTGCCCGTGACACTTCGAGTGTAAACTGTGTGCATGTATGAGGAAAACAGATAAGACCACAAATTGTTATCAGGCTAAGATTAACTAAGATTAATATACATTACCCTTCCGAGTCAAGGACATTTAGATTTACTCTGATGCACAAGCTCAGTGTCTTTTTTTTTTTTTTTTTTTTAATAATGTGCTGTGAGAAAACAAATATCCAACAAATCACTATCTTGGCAGACCTTACTAGCAACAAAAATCATTAGCAGCACATTGCAAGTCACCTCAGCTCTCCAGTTTCAAAAGAAAAAAAACATGGAATATGAACAAAATAATGCATCTCGAAAAGCTGAAATATGGAACAGTTCTAAGCACTTTAAGAAAAAAAAAATACTGATTCGCATCTCAGCTTCTCTGGGTCTTATCAACTTCGTTTGTTAACAAGGTTTAAATGATTTGGGGTCTTACAAGCCATGTAGCTGGGGAAGAGCAAACCAAACTGCTCTTCTATAGCTCAATGGAAACAACGCTTATTGCTGGAGATGAGCGTCTCCCGCGGCGAGAAAGGAGCGCCGGCTCCTGGAAAACACACCTGACCCCAGCACAGASAGCATCTCCCTTCTGTTGCACGGTACAACAGAGTGGAACAAGGCTTCTGCCTGGCACCTTCTTAAACTAAAAGCTAATCCAAAGACCACAGAAATGAGCAAATCTCAGTGGGCTTTGGGTCAGGCCTTCAAGGAGAACAGTTCTGCCTGGCCAACACATTACTTCACCCCAGCTGGGCAGGGCAGGGCCCAGCCAAGTACCTCAGTTAGCATCAAAAAGGGCACCCCCACATTTCCATTTTCCATCCAAACACTCCGCCTTTTTCCCAGCTCACTTCTGCGAGGGGCCTGGCTCCCCAGGGAACGCCAGGCTTGCTTTCGAGTGTTGCCCTCTCCGCAGCTTAACACCCAGCCTTATTTGAGTCCCCGCAAAGTGTTTGCACTGCTGATGAAGCCCAAGCACTTCACGTGCCCGGCTTCGGGCCTCCGGAGCCGGCAGGGCCGCGAGCCGGAGCCGCGGAAAGAACAATTGTGAAATACCACTATCACGCATTCCTCTCCAAAGCTGTTGAATACTTTCTCCCCAAAGCGGCTCCGGCTGCTCCCTTGATGTCTCCTAGTGTTTACAGTTGCTACGATACAATCGCAGGATTCACCCTCCCAGGCCTCCAGCCTGCTTTACCTTATCAAGCTGGGACACAACCTCCCACAAGAGGGAATGCAAAACCGAGAGCTCTCTGCCCAGGTCGATGTAGCCCTCAAATCCAGGCATGTTAGAGATGGTATCTGGATTAGAGATCTCGAGGAGAAAACGCTTCATTCCCCCCCACTCATGTTCCAGAAAGTCATTCATGAAGGCCATATACTCTTCCTTATTACCAAACCTGGAAGAAAGGGGAGGGAAAACCCAGTCAATAACTGCCACACAAAACACACAGGWCAAAATAATTGTCTGTAAACACTTAATGGTTAACTTTTGACTTGCCTTTCTGAAAAAGGTGTTTGGGAGGGGAAAAAGTGGACAATTTAAGAGATTCCCTGCTTTCTTGGACTTATTTAAATACTAGCAGCTTACTGTTCATAATGTCAACAAGGGGTTTGATAACATCTCTTCCCTCCTCTCCCTCCTGCAGACTTTCTTTCTCTCCTCCACCTTCTCTGCAGCCCTTCCCCTACAGAAGACAAGCTCCTTGGCCTTCATTCAGCTGGGAGCTTTGGAGGTGGAAGGGGAAAAAAATCCATGATCCTTGGCGGGAACAGTACTTTCTTCTTTTGAAATTGCATACAAACACACACACACTGACATGCTAATGCATGATTCTCTTCTTGCTTTTCCCCTGTGTTCCTCTACTGAATTCAACACAGTCCAAACCTGTGTATGGAAAGGAGAATATACCTAGCTCAGCCCTGAGGTATCCCAAAGGGAACAGGGTTCAGATACAGGAAATTTCTTCCTTCTCTAAAGTCTACTCCAATTTGCCTGAGAACCAGCGGCCTGCAAATGTGACCACCAAGCAGGGTTCCCCTTGCTTCACCCTAACATTTTTTGACTTGCACCCCTAGAGGCAGAGATTTCAGGTTCATCACCACCTACTTAGCAAAATTGGCGAGATTCTGAATGACTTTAGCAATAAGTGTGAGGGTGCGAGATGTCCGGTCATCAGGATACTCCTGCATGAGGCTAAAGAGGCTGGGGGACATGATAGCAGGGCACAGGAACCGGAGGAAGAGTGAGGCACTGATCAGGCGTTCGCTGATGTCCTGCTTGCCCCTGCTCAGGCACTGCTGCTTCCAAGATGCAAATACCTCCTTCAGCTCACGAGGGAACACACTGAAAAACAGCAAACCAAGAAATACAATGGTGCGGGCAATGAGATGGAGCAAGTTGAAATGGTGACCAATCACTTGCAATAATTAACTGTGAGAAATCATCATCGGCTCCATTTTTTTCCCCCTCTCTAGGCTAGGAAATGTCATTAGGCATTTATTCTTAGATCATCATTTAATCTGCTGATACTTAAGTACTGGTAAAATCATCCCTTGTTCAAATATGTGAAATGAAGCTGTTTTCAGACACACTGATCCACAGGCTAAAAACCACCATCACTACTCTGGAGCAAACAGGGTGCTCAGAGATTAAAAACAAATTGGAGCAAACTGAACTCATCTCTATAACTGAAATTTGTATTTTGCTTGTTAAGCTCTTTCACTGCTTTGCATCTGCTTTGCCCTGAAGCAGAAAGGCCGTTTTTTCAACGATACTCAGCAGCAGAGATTAATAAAAATCTTTCAGCCGATTTTACTTCATGTGATCTCCTGTTCGATTTTACTGATGTAAAGGGTCTGAAAAAAAGCTGTATATACGTATCAAAACTACTTTTTATTCCAAGGTCAAACTAAGCTATCTTTTCACTTTATTCCCTCCTTGTTCAGTCACGACTCGCTATCTGTCCCCTTGCAGAGTATTTCAGTGGAAGCTCCCACTGGAATTCCCCTGGTTTGGGCAGAAATACCACCTACAATATTGCGTCCCAGGTAATAAGGTAGTGAGAAAAGGAAACGAAGGCAGTCGCAGAAGGTAGATGGGTCTACGCTATTTCCTTGCACGACTGCTGGTTTCACACCTTTAGWAGAGGAATTCGCACCTTGCACTCGAACGAGCTATGGGGGAGAGAGGGGAGGGGAGATGCCTCACCAGTAAGAATTGATAATCTTGCAGAAGGCCAGCTCACAACACATTTTCAGGTTGCTCTGATGATCTGTTAATTCACTGGATGAACACTTGCTGGGATCCACTTCACAGTTTTCATCTGACTCATACAAAGCCTTGATAAACTCCCCTGGACAAAGGGAAGAGGATGACAAACCAGGGTAATTATACGAAAAGCCTCCTCGACACACCTTCAAATCCTGCTTATGCCTTTCCTTAGCAACTGCGTTCTCTGCTCTCTGTGTCTGCAGAAGTGTCTCTAGACACCAGATGTTGGGGACCTGACTCCTCCCGGCTCTTCCAGAGCACAGCGCTTGCCAGGCCGGCTCACGCGACTGGCGCTGGGCTGCTTCGGCCTCCTGTGCCCCCGCTGCCCCCAGTACGCGACCAGGGTGGCTTTGCTTATAACCCCTGCAGACACCTCACTTAAACTGAAGAACGCGTTTTGACTTTGCGTCCAAATGGTGCTACCAATCACAAAATTGCTCACAGGCTTAGAAACAAAGCTTTGCTGTTTGTCTTTATAACCTCCCCAGGAAATGCACTTGACAATGATATTTATTTTTATTGTCTCTAAACTAGCTATCTTTACATTTCAAAAGATAGCTGGCTCTTGAATAAGAGTAATACCCAAGTGCTAGATAAATACTGCTTGTTTTCTCAATCTCTTATATCAACATCTTACAACATTTTTATAGTCTTCATCTTTCAAAGTCCCTTGCATTTCTGTCATCCTTCTCTTACTGTATCACAGCGGAAACTGGACACACACTCAGAAAAGGATGAGGTTTCCTTTGTTTAATGTATTTAAGTGCACTACTCACTGCTTTTTTTTTTTTCTATATATGCTAGCATACCAAGTGCTTTTTAAACTGCTGCTGTTCAGTAGGCAAAAACCTTCATTCATTTGTTTAATGATTCAGTGTCTTTTAAGTTCACCTCCTCCAATGATCTTGCTGGCTCCGAGCTAACGCCACAAGGCTTGTTTGTGCAAAGGGGTTTTGTTTTTCAGTCTTTGTTTTCTTAAAAAGCCTTAAACAACCACCAACCCCACCAGAGCTTAAGTCAGCAGTGTTCTCACAAGCAAATCAGGTGGCACATTTTCTTAAACTGTTTTGCTTGGGTCCAAAAAATTTCTGCTGAGGGCATCTAGATCACTTGCTACACTCTCAGCATCACTTCTGTGAGCCAACTCTGTTTTAACTGTTGTTTCCTGGATTTTTTTTTCCCTTAAATGCCTTTGAAATGTACTCTGTGGTCCACAAGGCCCTGCCTTAATCATGTATTAAGATGCTCTTACAGATGAATTAAACAGCTAACACCAATGCAATGTCATTAATTCTTGCAAAGAACATGGCACCTGAGTGAAATGACTGGAGACATTCACAACTTGACAAAGAATTAGAGGAATATATTGTCGTGAGCAACCTTGCCCCGGGCGACAGACAGGCTGGACGACTTAAGGGGTATTTTCCATCTCGAACGTCTATGATTTACAATCTTATCACTCAGCACCAATGTTCTAAACGATGTAGTAAAAGTCATTAATTTTAAAATATCTTCCTGCAATTACTGCATATTAAAGGGCTTACAGTCAAATGTAATATACTGGGCCCACAGCTGATAATTTGGTCTGCAGAAAAGTGCAGCACAAAGTAATACGCTGCTCATTTCTCCACACCAAGTGAGGGCCTGGAACTGTGACTTGTGCTTCAGTGGTTCCACCCATGAGAATAAGACTACCAGAACAGGCTCATTACATTTAAAACATGGCCAAAAAGCATATAATCACAGACCCGACTCTACTGACCCTTGGAACCCTGACTAATTTAGCCAACTAATTCCTTGATGACTTGCCAGTGTCTACGATTGCTGAGGACATGCGAGATTGCTGGGAAAGGCAGCGTTTTTTTTTTTATTTTTTGTGAAAGGATGTGGTATGGGACTTGGCTTTGGCCTGCTCTAATTTCTCTTGTATCGGTTTCCAAACCTTTCTTCATCCAAGAAACAACAGGGGGATGGGTGGCTCCCTGTGCAATCTTGGATAAGAAAGACGTCAGCATGAAGTTGGCAAGAGCTAATTGTAGAGAGGCTGAGAGCTTCATGGGAAGGCACCATACATATTTTGGTCCTCCTTATGGCGATACTAGCTGCGTGGACAGTAATTCTCAGGGTGGTGGCTAGACTAGAGCAGAAGCTTTTGGTGGGGAGGGGAAGACGTGCTGTTACCAGAAGCCAGCCTGGCACGTAACTGTGAACATTACGGCCCTGCTGGGGAACGAAGCGGATCATCCCAGCCTGGCCTGGCATGTATAATGTGGTGGCAAATAGGGAGCACTTTGGACACACAGTCAGAAGGCTCCCTAGATAGTCTGCGTCTTGTTCTCCTGCTCTGTGGTGCTCAGCAGCCCTGCAGCCTCATTCCCTCCAGCCATGTTTGCTGGGGTCAGGTACCAGTCTAGAAGGTTAACATGAATATTTAAATGCTGCATTGCAAAGGTCAGAGCCGAGCGAGTCCAAGGGTCGCTCTGGAATATGCCAGCATTATCACTGGTTGCAGCTCAAGCTGCTGGAAATGAGTTTCCTTGTAATGCCTGCATTCAACCCAAACACTGGGGTGGGTGTCTAAAACTTAACACTTGTTAAAATTATAGCCAACATTTGCTGTTAACTACAATAGCAAGTGGGAGACTGACTGGAGACACCCCAGCAATATGCATTTGTGGACAAGAACCTCTGTTGTTGACCAGATACCCTTGAGTACCCCCTAGGTGGTGGCACTTTGGACTAAAGTGGTTGTAGGAGCTTCCTTAATGTAAAGGGASACAAGGGAAACATATTGTGAAACAATACGAAGAAAGCGTTTATAATCTTTTCTGAAATCTCCACCTGATTGGATTGCACATGATACTGGATGCACCCCTGGTGCCGCAACACAAATTACTGGACTGCATTTGCACTGTTAAACTATGTATCAAAATCCCTTTTTAAGCCTATTCTTGTGCCAGATGGAACAATCACCACTGTCCGCAAACCAGTTCCAGTATTACACCTCTTTATCACAGTTAGAGGCACAAAAGAAGGTTACGTGGAAAAACGTAGTGTGGTGATACAACCATTAAGAGGGACCCAGCTTTGTCAAACCAGGTTTGCCTTTTCTCAAGTGCTACTCTTAGAGGCACCAAAAAGCGTCTCCCTTTGCAGGGAGAAAGGGCACGAAGAGTAGGGAGCATATATTTTGCTCTCTGGATACCAGACACCTGGGCTCAGTGCTGAGGTGGTTCCTTTCCCATCCTGCATTACTAGATGTGCCAGAAACAAGGCTTCAGACATGTCACAGAAGTAAAAATTCATGCTGGGATGCTTACATGTCACCAAACCTCATGACGAGGGTTCACTAAACACCTCCAGAAAGCATCATATTTATGGGGGGTGACATGGCATGGGTACAAGGGATAATGTTAAATAGTAATGCTGGAACTGAGAGATTTATTCCAGCTTCATCACTACAGTAGTGGTCCCTGGATGGGTCACCTCCCATGTCCCAGCACACAGAGTCCAATCCAGTTACTTGACTGATTCTCTGCAACAGGATTAGCCCTTGCAATCCAAAGAACTGACAGGTTGGCACTTTCTTACCTAGTGCATCGTGAAGATACTTCTGCCCTACCAATTTTAGGTATTCCTCAATAGCTTTGGTAGCAAGTGTGTTCTCCCTGAAGATCAAGACATCATGCTCCCCACAACGATCTACCTCAGACATCACCAAATCCGTCAAGAAGTCCTGAAGAAAAAGGTCAAATGGGGAGAGGTTATTTTAACCGGACTCAGTCACGCTAGGCAGAAGCCAAGGAGTAAGGATAAGAGAGGAGCAAGAGGATCACTGAAATAATTGCCTAACTTGGGACATGGTGYGCTGACGATATGGGTAGTATGGGCTACATGAAATAGCCAGGGCTCCTCTTGCACTGTGTAGCCATTTGCCCAGGCCAAAACATGTTCTTGACTTTAAAAATTTTTGATTCTTCGAAATGGAAATACTGGTTGAGAATGAGCAAGTAAAATTATAAAAGAAGAAGTAAAAGTCTCTAAAAGAAAATTTTTACAGCCAAGCTTCTTGTCTGTCAGTCCAGATCCTGAACAGAAACCCTGACGTTTGTTCGTCTGCAACCTTGTCTGCTCAAAGAAACAGATATATCGCATTTATCTTTTCATGCTGAATATTACAGGCAAACTAGACATGTAAAAACCCAAGAGGGAAGTTATGAACAAATTCTTCCAGCTCAGAGAAATTTAATTAAGAAGAATGGCTTACAACAACTTAATTCACAAAACAAAAATAGCTCAGGATTTGGCAAAAAAGTTAGCATACTTGCTGTGGATCTACATGGCATTCAAATACCTAGGCGGGAGTAACAAGCAAGTTTCATTCTGTGAATAACCTCTTAATATAGGGCTTAGTTCTATAGTAATATTTATTTCCTCAAGTGATAACTGCATATGAGTCAAGGACACTCAGCATGTCACAAGAAATACTCAGTATTTAATAAAATCCAGTATCAGTCACTGTAAAGCTCTCCAGGACAGGAGCTGTATTTTTCTCCTAGTTTTTTTACTTTTCAAAACCCTCCCCGCAAAAAACCCACCATCCTGAATTAGAACTAAATGATAACTGTGACTTGCTAGTTCTGCTGCAAACATTAGCGTCCTCCAAAGTCTGAAGATCACTGTAGTGAGGTATCCTAACCCATTAACTACACAAAACATAATGCAGTACTAACATATAAATGCAAAATTTTCAGAACAAATTAGTGCAAAATRTTCAGAACAAATTAACTATGATAAAAGTACATAAAGATCGCTTTCAGTACTTTTGTTCTTTAATCACTTATTACTGTTTCTTTCTGAMAAAATCTGAGAGCAACATTTTTACATGGTGCAGGCTGGGGACATGCAGCTGTATCACCACCACAGTAGCGTGACCTGCAAACGTACCCTTTGTAGCTGTAGGTTGTGGCAGCCTAGACTGCTCAACGCATCTAGCAAATAGAGGTTCAAAAATATTGGGGCACTAGGAAGACAAAATTATAACATTAATTTATCTACTTATTGCAGCTAGCACTGCAGGAATCCAAAGGCTGCTTTCCAAAAGTACTTCAATACAACCCTAGAGGAGCTATCCTAGCTAGCAACTTCTCTGAATCAGACAAACAACGTGGTGAGGAATGAGCTCTTATCACGCGTTGTGACAAAGGACCAACCTTTCAGAGAGGTACGTCAAGGTGAGAATGGTGGAAKAGTGGCATTTGATTACGTACACATACAGTAAAAGGTTATTTTACAGCAGYTGAATTAGGCCGTCACTTGGGTGTTGCGAATGGCCTTTCTTCCACATCTCAAACCCTCTAACTTGTGTTTGGTGGTGCTTAACTTGCTCTAGMTGGCAATAATGGAAGAGTTAGGATACAGCTTGGTACCCCTCTCATACACCCACTTGGCAGGAGCATCCAGATAAATYGATGCCTTTTAATGCTTCTCAATTTTCCGAGACCTACAGGACATTCTCCCACACCTTTTTTTCAAAAACCGAGGCTCACTCCAATTGCTGCCTCACAGAGAACCATCAGTGTGCACGCAGAAGTCCTAATAACATCCTTGGGGCAGATGGGATCAACATTAACTGAGCACGGCTTCTGCAAACGGCTGTTCAAACCCTGACCAAATCAAGGTTAGTATTGATTAACTCATTTAGCACTGAATCAAAGATGGCATACTGCTGTTCAATGCATTAGAGACATTTATAGAAGTTATTTGCTAGCTTATTTCTCTCTTACTCACTTATCTCTTCTCCTGTATTATGATTTTAGAAATACAGCAAAGGTTCCTGAACAGTCAAGTGCTCAGAACAGTCCTCAATGCTCAGAGTAATATCAAGTTATACAGTCCTCCCACTTTCTCATCTACACTTTGTACATAGTATCTTCAATCTTTGCATCAACCCAGGCACTTTCTTTGTTGGTATGATACCTATCTACATGCACTTGCCCCAAGTCCTTTAAAATACTTTCTAGACCCTTTCCTTAGCCTTATATCCCATCTCTAGAAATGCCATTAGGCACCTTTTGCTGTTGCGTATGGTCATGCCAGCCCAGGCTTCCTACTTTCTGCAGTGTTATAGCCCAGAAGATACCATCTGTCAGCAGCAAGAGGGAGTCACTTTGACAGGGGCCGCCTGCTCTTACCTTGGCTCTCCCAGTGCTCTGAAGAATGTGCACCAAAGCACAAGCCATCTCTTCCTTATTCCTTACGCTGATCACCGGTTCTAGCACGGAGCACAGCATAGTGTAGTTGCTGGTAACAAACTCTGCAAATTCTTTGTATTGCTCCATGGGCAAGATGGTTATGGTCTGATAACGGGACTTTATCCGAATGGAAGGTCCCCCTGATTTCCCTTTATTGGGTGTAGGCGTGCTGACTGGGTACCATTTTTCCACAAACTGGCGACCAGTTACACTGGCCATGGGAATGTTGACCAGGCCCACATAGTTGTTCTTGTCCTTTTTCTTCTTCTTCTCCACATCCTTGTAGATGTGAACTGTGATGCTATGAAGAGGTGGGAGACTGTAAAACTCAAAGTGCTCTCCCCAGAAAATGTTATCGGCTTTTGTTTTGCTGGTGGTGCGGGCAAAGAGAGTGTCATCAAGGCACAGCTCACAGAAGTATTTCTTCTTGGGGGCCAGGTCCTTTGCCTCGATGATCCAAAGACGGAGCACATTTTCAGCTCGACGGCAGTTGTCCTGTGAGGAAGAAAGAGCTCAGCTTTGATTCAGAATCTCTAGGAAATCGAATGTTTTCTCTCCTAAAGCGGAAGCAAAGGGCTGTCTTTTGTGTGTCAAAGGTAGGGACTAGAACATTTTTCTTCTCAGAAAGCTGTATTTGAAATGGTTTAGAAAACAAACACACTGCACAGGAGCCACTCAAAAGCTGCCAGACTGCTGGGACACAGTGTGCTGCTTACTCTGGCAAATAACTCCAAGAGCATAGTGAGCATGTCCCATAAAGGTAGCACGCCAGCTTCGGAGGTGACCTATCGGATATTTACCAACGAATAACTTGATTTCCCTTCTCACCCAGGCTCTGAACCCCCCTTTCTTTTTTTGCCAACACTGCACCCCCACATTAAGCCATGGAGCTCCGTGTCCCTTGCTTCTGAGGTGCACGGTATCGGAAACCCAGTCTGAAGCATCGTAAGCAGGCACCGGGGCAGCAATCGGGAAGCAAGGAGACATGATATTTATTAAAGGTCTAACCTACTGCACTCTAATAGAGTAGTGCACAGCTGCTTTTGATACACTGATGAGTGGACTCCTCCCCAGACTAAATTAAATGAGCAGGCACCTGTGGGATCCCTTGGTACACTGGACTAAAATCCAATCATACCACCTCCATTCCACTGGTAATCTTATTTCTGCATTTTCTATTACCTTATTTGGCTGCACTGTTCTGCGTAGGTTTTCCATCCACTTGTCTCTCTCTGCTGCAGAGGAACAGCTGAAACATTTACTGCCACTGGAGTAGGTTACCTGGAATATATAAATATATAAATATATAAATGACAAGCTGAGACCAGGCAAGCCTAGAAGACATGTAAGAGGCTGCAAAAAGCAAGGAAGACACCTAGGAATGTTTGAGCAACAGGGAGTAAATATGAAAAAGGCAGGAAAACATTACGGGATCCCAGAAGGCAGAACAGGCCTGAAAGGCCCACAGAACGCACAGAGAAAAAAAAGTCAGTTCAAATTAATATAAAACTAAAAGGAAACATATGAGGAACCAAAGGCTCCTCTTAAAGACTCTTAAACAAGGCTATCGTCAGCCAGTTAATTTTTTTTTTTTTACACTTGTTAATTGATCCATAGCTATTAAATGCTTGCGGTTTTCCCAGTAAGTCCCAGAGACCAGATGATTTGGTCGTGAACAGTGGAAAGACAGATAGAACTAACAATGTATTAATACAAGGCAAAACTCCCTGGAAGTGGTGTCTTCAGGAAACGCGCAGCTATTCCGAGGGGCAGCGCACGCAGCAGCAGTCCAAAGCAAACTGCACGAGCTGTGCCCTGACTCGGGACCCACCACTCGACGCCTCACACAGCTCCGCCTGAACGTGGGAAGGAACCGTCTTGGTTTCCTTCGCTCTGCCTTGGCCTCACAAGCTTCGTTCACTCTTCCCATTCACTCGTGCACACAATTAAAACGCAGTTTACGGCAACAGCCTCAGAGCGATGTCGTTGCCAGTTTTTCACTCAACTCCCCAAACCCAAGCAGGCTGGAAAGTGCTTCCAAACAAAAGAGTACAGATGCAAAGTGAACGTGAACAGCTCCTGGCTCAGTCTCAGAGAAGAGCCTGGTATATGCTGGTTTTCTGCCAGAGCAGTTTTCCAGGTTGTACCCAGATCTTTGCTCCAGAGCTTTAGACGCATCCGACTGACTCTGCTGAAGACAGATCAACTGTCCCTCACCCCTGCCACAACTGCTCGCGATGGCCTTAGACATCAGCACATGTTAACACACTGCTGGCCTTGCAGGGTAATGACTGCGCTAGCGCAAACAGCCTGTTGCTGCTGCAGCCTGTGTTGAAATGCAAAGAGGAGCCTTGCTCCCCGTTGCACGGTGCAACGGACATGTCCTCAGCTGCTGGAGCTTCTCCTCAAGCAACCTGGGAATGGGCTGAGCTACTGCAAGGTGGTTCGGACTGAAAATGACTTTTCACAGTTACAGTATATTTTCACAGTGAATTTAGGTGAATTTGGAGAGGATGAACACCCAACTTAAAAACAATAGCTATGCTTAAACCATACATTTGCTAACTACATATGTTTAGAGACTTCTCAAATTAAGAGATGCTCAGTTAGAAGATGCAGTAATTGAAAAATTTTTCTCTTCGTTGACTGATTGATGCCATTCGCCTGCAGGACCTCGGGATCCCATGCTGATTAGACAGCTCGCACCCAGACCTCGGGATAGCATATGTTACTGATTTGTTCTCCAATTACCCCGTCACAGAACAGTGTGCTCTAAGGATTCAAACCCACTGACAGCATATAATCTGCTGTGTGTTTGGAGAGCGTTCTTCACCTCAAAGCAGAAGTCTTGTCCAAGGATGCTGCTGTGAAGTGGTTTGACGAAGACTTTTTCTTCCGCCCCGAGATCCAGGGCCTCCACCGCGCTGCCCGGGCTCAGTAGAGACTCATGGGAACGGGACTCTTTCAGCTTTGGCAATCCACGTGACCTGAAGAACAACAACGGGGAAAGGAAACATTATTTTTCTGACAATTAGGAACAGAGCTGGCAACATCCCACAGAAAGCTGCAACTTGTTGGTGTTTATTCAGAACAACTTCTACAATTAATTTGTAAACCTTAAGAAAACAAAAGCAGGCCTGTAACCGCTGGCTCCTGAAGAAATGTCCAGCTACGCAAGCCYTGGCTGTGCATTCCCGCTGACCTCAAAATTGCAGCTGTTGCGCCATTAGTGAAAGAAAACCAGCAAAACAACTAAATCAAGACTCTACTGAAATTTAAAGAACAGCCATGGATCTCCAGGTTTGGACAYATTACGGGAATTATTTACAAGCTGATTACTAGGGAAATGCGTACTAACAGCAAAAAGCACACTTAAGTCTTTAAATCGCTAAACCAATGCAGAATGATAGCTGCTGTCATTAGAGCAATGAATTCCCCCCGCAAGATATTTATTTTTTTCTTAAGACAGTCTTTAACCTAAAATCAAATACAAATCATTTCCCACTTTACATCTCTCAAATCATTTACCTACACTAAAGTTTTGCAATTTCCTCTTCAGCTGCTCCTTCCAGTTTTAATGCTTCCCACTTTTCTTCCTCCCCATGCCACCTCCACTCGCGTTTAGCCCCCCAGCCCGACACATGCGGCTTCTCTTTTTCAGTTCGGCCCCTACATCCCTCAGCTTCAACAGAGCAGCCCTCTCCCAGCTCCACGGCACCTTTACTAGCGTGGGCTCCTCTTTGTCCCCATTTGTTCCTAAATACTTTGCAAAGAAATATCCCTCCCTCCTCCATGCCGTAGCATTTTGCAACCAACTCCCCAAGGCATTCAAAAACGTTCTGTATTCTCCCAATTCAATTTTACTGCGACATCTGCATGCAGTAGAAAGCTCTGCTGTCAACAGCACAGTAAAGCATGCTCAATCTATAGGTGACGGCATCTTTACCTGTGCCCCTTCTTCCCCGGGACTGACACCAAGCCTATAAGCTTCTGCAATAAAGTCATAATACTTAGGCATAACTAATGCTTTTACTTCTAAAGACAAACATGCTGTGCACACTCATCTTATTTGTCCTCTAGCTGGAACTCGCTCAAAGCCTCCACAGACGACCATCGACAAGGAGGAGCACCGAGCCCCAGCCAGGCAGAAGAGGAGCCATTTACCTGGCAGGTAAACTAGATTTTGACATTTGAGCCTGCACCGGTCCCTGCGCCTGCGGGGCGATCCAGGAATGCACATCCGTCACTACGGCTGCACATCAGTACAAAGGCATCAGCTGCACACGCGTTACGCAGGGAAAAGCAACGCTTTGAAATGATGCTTTCTCACCTAGGGTATTTCCTCTTTTATTTGATTCACAGCATCGAGGCTTAGTATCAAATGGAAAATCTTTTAAAAATGTACTTTACTGGAGGAGTGACAAGCAGAGATAACTAACAGCTCTGCAATTTTGAAAAATACATAAGTAGTTTTTATATACTTCCCTAGTATGTCCTATACAAAAAATCCTAATATTTTGTAACGCTAGCAAAATCAAATTCCTCATACCCTTGAGCCATCCTACTAGGAAAGAGGAAAGAAAAACATTYGGAGAAGGCGTCTTCAGCACTTCCAAGACTGCTCAACAGAAACTTGGGTATCATGAAGGATACACCTAGAGCAACAAGCGGAGTTCAGCCCACTGCTCCTTCGTGCAGAATGAAACGCTGAAGGTATTCTGGCAGATCCAGGCAAGATAAGACATATTAAACACTGAGGGAGGACTTTGTTCCCATTTAGTATATTAAATGACCTCAATGCAGGCAGCAATCTTTCATCAGAGGGATATTACAAAGACACTGATTTCAAACGCAAGCCAGCGGCACAAATGCTCCGGCCGCATGGCGCACGCTTTGCCGTAGCAGGTCACAGCGGCGGCTGTACCCACGGCTGTACGAGCGCCTGGCGAAAACCTCAGCCATGCATAATTGAGYGCTCGCTGCGGCAAAGGCAGGGCAAGGCTAAAATAAACACACCACACCACACCACTTTAACATCATCTCTGCAAAATCCTCTCTAATTTCTCCGCTCGGGAAAGCGCCGCTGAGGTCACTCGGCTTCGGCCCCTGTCCCGGGCTCTCGGCGAGCCCAGCCCCAGCAAAGGGCTTCGGCGGGTGACGCCGGGGAGCCGGCCGAGCGCCCGCAGCCAGCCCCGGCCTTCACTGCTGGCGACAGCGGGAGCGCTCGCGAAGAGAAGAGAAGGAAGAAAAGATACCAACTAAAAGAGGGCAAAGRAGCGACTTCACAAATCCCGGCGGGGGCAGCGCGTCCCGCTCGCCGGGGGGGAGCGGAGGCCGCCCGCCCGGCGAGGCAAAGCCGGCACACCTACGTGAAGCAGTCGTAGAGCCACCTGGCAGTGCAGCCCCAGAGCATAGCGCTGCCACGTGCCGCAGCCCCTCCTTTCTGGCTTCGGTCTCCGGGCTACATGGCAGCCGATAATTCCCGTCGGGAGAGGAAGGCAGGCGCAAAATCCGGGAGGAATTCTTCCTTGAGCCTTAGGTTGCAGGTTTCAGGCAGGTGCCGCGGCAGGCAGGCAGGCAGGCAGGCAGGCAGGGCGAGAAGGAAAGGCGCGAGCGCGCAGGCGGTGCCGTCCCGCGCGGGGACGCCCGGTCCCCCGGGCCCGTTGCCACGGCTGGGCCCGCCGGGGCGGCCGCGAGGAGCCGCGCGTGGCAAGCGGTGCCCAAAGAGGCACGTCCCTCTTCTCGCACGCGACGAGTTTCACTGGACTCGGAGTGCTAAGGACAGCGGGGAGAGAGAGCGAGCCGTCCCGGGTGGGCGCCTGCCGACAGCCGGCGGGGCGGAAGCGGCGCCCGGTGCTGCCCGCGTCGCCGCACGCCTCTCGGCAGCACCCGCTCTGCCGCCCTGCTCCTTCCCTCAGCCTGCCTGTTTCCAGCACTTGCTTTTGTGGCACATCAGCTGGAGCATAATTTTGTTGGCTCCGAGTCCCGGGGGCGAGGAGAGGAGAAGGAATATCCGTGCATTTCACCAGTCCCTTAACGTTCCCGTATTTCCGACACAAAACCCCAGCGGCTTAGAGGGGGCACTTGCCCTTCCACAGGCAGCAGAGCAACGCTGGGAAGCTGCCGGTGAGCCCAAACACAAGCACAGGCATTTCTAATTACCGCGGTACATATTTCATCTAGTGATAGATCTGTAAAGCGAATCACTGACTTGTGCCTAAATTAGCAGCAGCCCAATCAATAAAGGCAATAATTACGCAGCAATCATTTTTAATACAGTCGCTCTCTGCTTCTTTAAAGCCTCATCTGATATTCTGAAGCTGTAAGCAACGATGGAGGAAAATTGCTCGCCGGCTTCCCTTTTGCGCACAGGCAGAGTTAATAACCCGGAGCCACTAACTTATTTTCCAATGTCCAGCAAGAGGGCTGGATTAAGAGAGCCTTTCCCCTATTAGGTAGGAAGCTCCTGGTAAAATGAGTATTGCTCAGAGTCGCAGAGAAGAGAGAGGTAATCCCAGGGAAGCGGATTACTGTAAACAGGCAGATCAGGCATGCCGGAGCGGGGGGAAGGGCTGTTTGCACAAATCTGTTGCTGCTAAACAGCCCCATTAACAACCCAAATCCTGATTTAAATTACAACTCGCCTCGGCTGATCAACTTTTTCCCTGCTGCTTTTTCTATCTACCGTGCACAACAACAACAGAAAACCCGCAAAAGACATTTGAGTTAAGAGCAAATAGTTATCAACAGCACCGTAAAGTCGTGCTTGCCACCATTTCTTTCCAACAGGAAAAGCAGGTGGAGGAGGAGCATGCCGGGGAGCACTTTAAACTTCTCACCTCTTTTTGCACGGTTTGGAGGAACGGTCTTCAGCGATGTAGCGGTTCCTCCTATCTCAGAGCCCGGCCAATGCCCCAAACCACCGACCCGGCAGCAGGACCCGACCACTTCTGCTGAGATCCCTTCCCCACCACCACCTTGGCAGTCCCACCCCAGGCTGACCCCCTCCCCGCACACCACAACTCGGTGATTTTCCACGACGGGAAGATCTCAGGTGTAAGCAGGGGACGCCGGGAACCACAGATCTCCGGCTTTCAGGGGCAGCCCATGGCACACAGCAGCCTGTTAGCCACCTCCTAGTACAGTCTACTAACTGTACGGCACACGATACAGAGGGTTAAAATCCTAATTGCTCTGGTTATGAAGCTCTCCTGCTGATTTTGACCTATTTAAAAGCCAACCTACCAAGCACAAAAGACTTTCAATTACTGAGCTGACGAGGCAGAGCACTGTATTGCTTGGAAAACAAGCCTGTGGACATCAATAATCCAAAAGATGAAAATTAAAGCGGCGAACTAGCAAGCAGCAGAACCGCATCATCTTTCTCCTTTACCAACAAATCAGCGCGAAGTCAAAGACACCTGGCAAGAGCTTTACTCCGCTCAGCCCAAGCACCCCGAACTAAAGCCATGTCTCAACCGGTCTTACGCCAAACCGTGCACCTGCCTGCCTCAAACAGCCGCGGCACGACGCCCGCGTGCTTAGAGACACTCCCCGAGATMAGAAACCTGAGTTCAGTACTTAGCCGCTCGCAGAGGCACCGGGGACAGCTTGCACGCTGCGGCAGCGAGCTTGCCCCAGCCCCGCCGACGCGGACCCCAGCGCCGGCAGCAGTGCCCGCGGCGTGGGGGCCCTTCGCACCCAGCGCGTTTTGTAGGCACCTCACCCCGCTTTGGTGTCCACCTGCCAATTAGCGAAACATCCTATGACTTGGTCAACGATTCTACGAGTCCAACCGGTTCCATTGTTGTTATTTTTAAAATCCGAAACACAGGGTTACTAGTTTYGATGCAAGTCCTGCTCGGCTCCCGGGAGAACGGCAGCTCTTCCTGAGCACGCCGCTTTTGCCTTCACCGGAGCTTCTGCTCGGATTTAATTGCAAGGCCCTACCCAAAGCCTCGTTGTTTGACGCGTGGCTGTTTCGTGTCCAAAGCCCGTCCCTGTGCTCTGTACAGATCCCAGCTTGCCTAACACGCACCTCACAGGGTGCTGCAGGCCATGCTGCTACAGCTCCCAGCCGTAGCAGTCTCCTAACTTGACGGTAACCCCGGACTCTCCTTATTAACACTGCAAATTCTTTTATTTTGCTGAGATGCTTGACCTATTAAGTTTCATTCTGCCGTTAAGCGATTTATCAATGAATGCTACGCGGAGGAGCCTGTGGTTTGCAGAAAAGCATCAGCCACAAAGCAGTATGTTTTTATAAAGGGGTCAGCTGAGCCAGCCGCCAGGAGAGAGCCGTCCACCCCCAGGGGAAGGGCTGCGACAGTCGGCTTAATGCCGACATCTTGTTCAACTTTCGCTGGAAAGCGAGCAGCTGCACGGGGACCGAAAAAACTGGCCGAAAGAAATATGCTCATCAAACAGGAGCGAGACATCTCTCTGGAAACCAACCACTCCTCCCCTTTCCCCATACTCCAGCATGCAGACAGAAACAGATACGYTGAATGAATACAAGCTTGGAGTGAGTCAAGCCTTAATAATGCATTGCCTAACACAGATTTTTATCCTAAGTCTCCAGCGGGATAAAAATCACCCACTTTTTTTGAAAACCGTGATTAAATTAGAACAACTGAATAAGAAAAACACGACGAGATCTGCTTCCATTATTTATGCGATCTGTTCTATTTTCGCGCTGCAAGGAGGGAGGAGAGAGCACTTACCCAAAGTAGAAAAAGCTGTCATTCGAGCAGCGATAGCGCTTCACCATGAGTCCCAAGGCCATGGCCACCAGCTGCCCCGCTACCTGAGCGGACCCATCCTAAGCAAGTGTAGAAAGCATCCTTCACTGGATTACGACCAGCTGATAATGCCATAAAATCACTTTCAGTAAATCAGGAGGATTCCCACGTGGCAGTAAATCCCAACAGGGCAAAAGCCTCCCAGCTGTCCATAGAGCTTTACTGCAGTCGCTGAGCCCATATGCAGCTGGTCTCAACCATGTTTGCACCCTCACCATAAACAAAAGCAAGGTGAGAATTATGGGGTCTGCTTGGAAATGTTCTCAAACTCCCAGCCACAAACTGAAAATATCAAATTGAGATCTCCTTTCAAATTTAATTTTCCTAGAGCCTTTTCCCTCATACCATCAAACTGCATCTTTTATATATTATTGACACTGASAAAGTGTATGAGAGAAATGTGGGGGTTGGAGAGATCAAAGAATGCAGTGGGAGACAAGCCAGAAAAACTGTGAAAGCTGATGCGGGAACATGGTGCCAGCTATCCTTATGATGAGAGCTGCTGATATCCCACCGAGGTGTTGTATTGGCTCCACGTGTCTGAAGAGCTTCACTCACACTTGGCTTAGTCACAACCGAGAACAGTCTCAGCATTCACACGTTGGTGCCTTGTGAACACACAACACAAGTTCTCAAGAACAACAGACTGCTCAGGAGATAGCCACAACCTGGACTAACACAAGCGATGGGAATTACACACCGAGAGGTTGTTGAATCACACAGGACACTTGGACGCTGACCCACAGTGGGCTCATGAAGTTTCAGAAAGTCTTCAGAAAGTCTGGTTACATCTGCAACTCATCTCCAACACTCTTTCCTACAGCTTTCCTGCAGCCTTTCTAGCGTAACTC
This sequence comes from Apteryx rowi, assembly GCF_003343035.1. Lineage (NCBI taxonomy): Eukaryota > Metazoa > Chordata > Aves > Apterygiformes > Apterygidae > Apteryx > Apteryx rowi. The sequence goes on along the minus strand of NW_020450927.1, from coordinate 1,173,265 downwards.
AACTCTGAACAAACAGCATCCATCTTCTGTCACCATCCTGAATGAGATGCAGTGTTACAGTAGCCCAGATCTTGATGTGCAACAGGGTAGCCAATCTTCCTTATTCGAGAATTTTGTAGTTATTTACCTATAAATGTCTCCTGTTTCTTAACATGACCCAAACACCTCAATAGTATGCGAAAAACAGCATGACGGCAGCCTCTGCTTCCTTCTCAGCCTTTCAAGGTTTTAATTTATAAAGCTACATAATACTTTCTTTGAAGGTAGGGCTCCGTATTTGTCAGAGCAAGAAAAGGTAGATGTTATCGGTCGATCTGGCCCTGGAAACCTGTACAGCACCATGATGTCACCTAGCACTACTGGCTTAAAACAAGAAAGGGCTGATTCACTGGGGCAGCATAGGGACGTTCCGACTGCCGTGGATGCAGAAACACACAGGGGCAGGGAGAGCAGAAGGCGACGAGAAAATGGTCATTCCCTCATACAAATTCAATATAGTTACAGAGACGCAGCTGCTTTGTTACCTTCTTTTGCACCCAAACAGTTGTAGCTGACTTGTCCCATTGGAAAAAGCCCAAATAACAGCTTAATACAAAACACAGATGAGATTAGCCTCCTCTTCCCTCCAGCCCTTCTCCTCCCAGTATCCTAATCTCTTCCTCATCTTAAGTGCTTCATTCCCACATGATCTCAGAGTCGTTTTTCTTGCTATTCTATCCACCAATTGCATTTTCCAGGCACCCTGAGATACACAGTGACACTTTGGGGGTAGCAGTGGGGGGAGAGAAGAAACTATTTTCAAGTTTCACTTTACAGTGGAACCGAGTTTCCTTTATGGTTTTATTTATAAAGTATCATTAGAAAAGTAGTAGACAGACATAACTATAAACTTTCAACATTGCTATCTTCAACTGGCGCACTGCCTGCATGGCCGACTAATGCAAGCAGAACTCCGTCAAACCTTCGGTCTTTCCAACAGAAGGTACCTACGGGGTCAAGCAGGGCTGTGACACTTTCTTTCATCCAAAAAGAACCAATCAGCGTTCTTGACCCTCACAATCCTGTAGCACGAGGCTTCACAAACACATCAACCGAGCTTGGCACGAGACTCGTGCTTTTGAACAGCGCTGCTCACTTGCACAAAGATTTCTCTCCAAAGAAAGTTCATCTCAGCTTTTTATTGCTTTGTTACTCTCAGAGGATCTCCCTTTTCAATACTGTGTGCCCTCTGCTTGCTTCAGCAGACACACGTCTGAAAGGAGGAGGATCACATGRACTGGTTATCAGAAACGCTTTGTTCAATTAGCAGCAAGGGAAGGTGTCAAGCCACGGCGTATTTATGTGCAAATGGGTTAAAGAAAACCACTGCTCTGTCTCCAGCTCTACAAGCACAAGAGGCCCTGCTGCAAGGCTGSCATAGGAGGCCCAAAGAGGAGAGCRACAGGCCGTGATGCAAAGAGCAGCCGCCAGCTTGTCTTTATCCAACATCCTCCGCACCATCRGCTTTCCAGGCCACTCTTTCCCAAACCTCTGTGTTGGGCCCTGCCACTGCAGCTTCTCCGTTCATTTGCCRCCTGGATCCTTGTTTTTAAATCCGTGCCTAGGAGACTTAGAGGATTGGTGGAACAGAGCAGTAACGCTTCATGCCAYTGCCACGTGGACTGAATTTTATGCTTTGCACACAACCGGAGAAAATCCATGTGTCATTCAGGTCTAGCTGACAATTCATGCCCATGTTGGCAGGGGGTAGAGGAAGATCCATTTTTGAATATAGGAGGGGGCTTTGCTATGTATAATATCATGCATCAAAACAAAGTAATAGGTATTAATTATAACTGTTACTTACTGACCTTCCTAAACGATATTTCCATTGCAGGAGGATGTGTCATCAGTCCATGTTTACCAAGAGTACCAAGTTAGGGAAGCACATTTGTTCTTTACATTATCCATGGCAAAGAGCTTTTTGCATCACAGAACTTCAAGGGAAGCTGGTAACAACTCTCCCTAAAAGTAACAGGTGCTTTACCACTTGGTGACCTTATTTAATACGGTTGTGCTCACTGAGTTGTTTTTTTTATAGCTAAGGTACAGCTTTCTGAAAATASGGATTAATAACAAAACTTTACTCAAAACAGACTGTATGACATTGCCGTGACTAAAGGATCAACACCAGCCACACTGTTAGTCACAACCAGTGAGCGGTAACAGTCTGCTCTCTAACTCCTGAAGTTAACAAGACCTTTAGCATCTGAAGCCGTGCTATCTCCATGATTTTATGGTGCTACCTTTTAGATGGAGAAGATAGCACCATTGATTGAAACAGCACAGCATGACAYGCTCAACTAATGAATTCAGCTCAGCCAAGGGAGAAGCGAAAATGCACTAAACAGCGTAAAGCCAGAGAGCTCTTAAGTACAGGGCAACCTATTTTTCACTCAGTCTGATACTCCTGCTGAGCTACTGTGGAAGAAAAYGCACAGTAAGGTTTAATGAAGACAATTAAGACACTTTACAAATAGTTAGGAAAAAGCAGCTTTTACCTGCCTCATATACAATCCATTTCCAGCCTGAATTTCCAGCAAAAKAGAAACAAGCAAGAATTTACCAAATGGAGCTCTAAGATGGATAGAACTAAGTTATTTACCGAGTYTTCTAGTTTTCTGAAACACAGATTCTCTGTTCATTGTAGGACTCCATCCCGCAGCAACTATACAATCTACCRACGTTAGCGAGGACCCTTCACGTACCTGAGCTGCACTGCACATCTTCRGGGTTTGCCAGGGCTGGTTACACTCACCTGCTTGCACCAGCACAGTCCCTTACACCGGYTCACTGCACTGATCTATGGATAACYGCTTGCAGGCAAATTTCACTAAAGCCACCCAATCCAATGGTTTTCTATCACGAAATTTAAGGCCTGTAGTTTATTTGAAGAGATGCTGAAGAAGAAAAAGGTATTTGAGTGCAGATGCTTAACCTGACTTTTTTGTCAATTGTTAAGAGTAGTAAAAGGTTTCAGTCTTATGTCAGTGCTACATCGTATACTAAGTAAGAAAAACAACTTCTAACATACCAGTCAGTCCAAAAAMCATCCATCTGCCAGTTTAACAATAAAATCCATTCCTGATTCTTACTCTGTCAGCAATACTCATGCTGTCGGTGGATTCTGCCAAGGGCCTGTGTATGAGAAGAGATTATTTGGGGAGATGCACCGACCCTTACCTGTCATCGGTATTGCGGAGAGACGGGAGACGGAAACTTGTATTCCTGTCCAGCTTTGACTGACTCTTTGTCCTCTTGATGGAGCCTTTCAGRCGTTTACTGAAGAAGCCCTAAAATGAGAAGTCACAGCAATGAAACAGGGAAACTCTTATGCCAGYAACAAATCAATCAGCGCAGTGTCACTGACTCCAAACTCAGCAATTCCCACAGACCACRACGAGGGGATACTCTGTATTGGGATTCCTTGGAGCAGAAAGAAGGGCAGGACCATATCATTAATGACAATTCCATTATGTGACAGCTTCAAATTGCAATAAGTGGCTCTACTCATGTTACGGGTGAACTTCAATGAACTCTCATTACTACACAAAAGACTAAAAAATAAAACAAACCCCCCCCCCTCCATTATTTAGTAAGCAGTAGTCTTAGGTCTCAGTATTTGACCCTAACTCCYCTTCACACACCATATTTTTAATTCTTGGTCAGATTAAGACTGGAAGATGCCTTTTATTATGTGTTTCCATTGCACCCATAGTGGCGCTCAGGTTCTCCTTTTTGATTTAGATACAACAAGCAAGTCTTATAAAAATTGGTAATTTCAAAATTCTCACTAGCCAGAGTTGAAAATCTCTAAAGATTTCAGTATTACTGACCTCAGATACTAGTCCTGGTTTTGAAGCAAAACTCAACTCAAAATCTAACTGTGATCTAAACATATTACATCTTCAGCTAATCTCTCTTCTAAACTACAACTGTTACCTCATCAGCAAAGTTTTCACCTATTAGAAACCATTATAGAAAAAAAAAAAAGATATGGAAAAACGAACAACAGCTAGGCCAAAGACATGCTCGTTGSAAGGAACCCTTGGGGGTCACCGAGCCTCTCTCCTGCTCCAGACATGTCTACTGCCAACACCAGATCAGCCCAGCTATGACTTTGTCTGGYCAAGACTTGAAAACCTCCAGGGATGGAGATTTCACCCCCTTTCTGGGCAACTCAATCCAGTGCTGCATTATCCTTCCAGGGAAAAAGTTTTCCGYGTGTTCGACCTAAACCTCCCAAGCAGCGATTTGCAGCCGTTGCCTCTTGTTAGAGCATCTGCCACTACAGAGAAAAGTTTGGCTCCCTCATCTCTGCAGCTCCCCTCTGAATAGCTGAAGGCTGCTTTGTACCAGCCCCTGCGCCYCCTCTTTCCCAGGCTGAACAAGCCCTCACCCTCTCCGCATCGGTATCTCCTTGTAGAGACCACCAGGAGCTCCGGCTACATTACCGGTAGCCTAACGCGAGAACATCTGGCCGCTGATACACCAAGGGTTGCGTGCATGTCTATGCGTGGGGAAATCACAACAAATATTTCCAAACCGGCGTTGTTGGAGTCTACCCCATAACCCCGTACATCACTTAGAACATGACACGCATTTTAAACCATACTGTAACAAAATATTTCCAGGGCTTGCAGGCACACGTGCACACACATTCTTTGGCACGATCAAACCAAATACAGAGCTCCTTAATCCAATAGGATTAAGCAACATTCGACCGGCTGAATCAGTTCCCCCTCTTCGCAGAACAGCTGCACAGAGCCGCTGCACCCTGTGCGCTGCTGGCCGGAGAGCTGTCCCRTCCCGGCAAGGGAAGCCCTGTTGGTTAAGAATATTATAGGCTGGTTGTTAAATTTGCTCAAAACAAGTGCTCTTCTGTTGCAGACTGAATCAGCACATCCACAACCTTGCTTCAGAGTAAAGGTCTAGCGACAGTGACAGCCCGTCCTCTATCCCACCAGCACGGTTTGCTAGGACAGAAACGGAGGACAGCTAACCCTGAGCCCAGGAGCAAGGCAACGCTCCTGTAGCGGCCCTGGGACAGGTGGCAGATGTTGCCCACAGCTGACTCCTGCAGCACAGCGCTGAGCACGCCGGAGACGGACAAGGTCTCCTGTCCTTCCCGCGCAGACCACTGACAAAGCAAAAGCGTTTTACGGGCTCCAGGTGACTCAGCCAGACGGTAGCACCTGACTCGTTCATTTAATAAACTTGCAAGAATTAGGCCATCACACCAAAAGACTGCTTTGGCTGTACTCTTTTAGTCTGAAAAATCTTGCACCTCCTTCACCCCTTCACTGGAAAGTGAGGCTTATCTACAATGCTCAAAAGAAAGGGCTATTGCCCTTTTCTCATCAACAGATGCCAGGTTAAATGCTGGAGGAAACAGTCACTTAGAAACAGCAGAGCCAGCATTTGGTCAGAATCAAGCAATCTCTCAACCTATTTTCCAATTTTGTTTTTGCCTTTACCTTCACATACCCTCAAGTCTTCCTTTAAAAAAAAAAAAAATCCCCTTAAATAAGCACACCCTTCTTCAACCCCCTCCACCTTTCCTCATTCTGTTGTTCTTAGTCMCTTTATATTTAGTTTTCCCTCTTCTTCCACACGCTTCACCCCCCCGGCCTAATCCTTCCTGAAGCTGCACGCTCGCCCTTGTCCTCYGCGCCGATTTACGGGTCAGGCTGGGCTCGCTCTCCTCGCGCTCATCTCCCTCTGCTTCTTCAGATGAAGGACAAAGTGAGTCCTGCTCAGCTGCCAAATATTAAATAAATAAATAAATCTATCTGCCTGTATCTTTCCAAGGCTAAGTGCATTCATTTGCTCACCAAAGCCTCAGTGCCTCAAGCACGTACTCAGGAGCTCTTCTGCCAACCCAGCAGGATGGCCGGGCTCCTCTCCCCCATGCAGCTTTGGAGGGCTGAATATTAGCAAAAGCCCGTCCATACCTGCAGCCGGCTGTAGGATCTTTACAGCACGCACGGCTCATCTTCTCCCAAATACTTTGGGAAACAACCTGCTCACATGCACCAGGGCTTGAGGAGCGCCTGTGCGCGGCCAGCACAGAGACGCCGTGGGGCAGCCCCGGGGCCGGTGCTGCGCCGGCTGAAGGACGAGGGAACCCGTTTTCTGCAGTGGGCTGAGAGCTGCTGTGCTCTCCCGATATCGAAAATCAAATGGGAAAGAAAAGGCATGATACAAGATGCTGCAAAAAATGAAGCTATGTAGTGTGCTGGGGGAGAAGCTGCTGTCAAAAGGGAAGAAGTATTTTTAYCTGTATGTCACTCGGGCTCTAACCATGTTCCTGCACTTTTTTGGCCCTGTTATTGAAAAAGTGCCTTTAGAAAAAAAAAACAACAAAAAAAAATCCCTGTAATCAATAGATGCTCTTGGGCTTCTCCTGGGGCCATTGCTGGAATTCAAGTAGAGGATGTGAAGCACTTTCAAAGGCACTTTCATATATTCTGACCTCTCAGCATAAAAGGTAACAAAACCAACTGCAGGGATTCAGACCGGGTGGACTTTGGCGTCGTTCCAGTACCTCTCAGGCTGCTCAAATTGCAAACACGAAATAAAATGTTTTTTTTCCCTTAAGGGCAAATAAGACAAAGCTGACCCAGTTCATCATGGGATCCAAAGACATTTGTATTGAGTCATTCCAAATACCACTCGGACAGGTACCATGAATATTCATTTTTGTGGGAGCACACAATTTTAAATCAGCATTGTTTTAGCCTCACAGAAAGATTTTCCTGGTTTAATTGGATGAAACATACTCTTTAATAAACCAAATAATCTGCCTTGGGTTGAAGGAGGCTATCCAGAGTCAATTATACCAAAGAAGTCTTAGGTTAAGAACATATTTGAGGCTAAAAATTACTAAAGCAAGCAGTGTGCTTATTGGGGAGCCTCAAAACACGTAGAAATTTGTAACATTTGCTCCCTGCACGTTGCTGGCACCTTATGCAGGGCCAGCGCTTACAGATGGACAACCTGGGACCAGCACGAAAAATTCACACGTGCCAGGACTGAGCGGAGCTTGCGGACTTCCATTTGCCAGAGGAAATCCTTTTAAATGCTGAATGCAGGCATAAAAGGAAGAAATGAGGAAAAATAAGCTTATATCTGCAACAGTTACCATCAAGCTGAACTCCCCCCCACCAGTTTTTACTTTTCTTTCTGTATAGAAGAAATCCCTGACAATGCTAATAATTGTAGCTTGTACCACTAAAAAGACAAAAAAACCCTTATTTCTTTTCTTATTGTCCACATCTTTCTCTTAAAAACTTATTTCAACACAAAATACACTGCTGTTTGCCTCTTATACCTCAATGTAATGATGAAGCGTCTGAGGTTTAAGAACCATCAGGAAACATTTTTGAAACAGTGGGCATTTTATTCCCTAAAAAAAAGCACCCCTAGACAAAAAACAAGTAAAGCTACACCCCAACTGTCAGAAATGATGAAAATATCTTTTTAATAACAACGCACAAAATATTGGGTAGGATAAATCAGCTGGAATGATCTTTTTGAAAGATCAGTGCTGTGCAAATGGGGTGTTTTAAAAGGAGACCAAGGAGAGACCAGCTGCAGAAGAACCGTGCCCAAATCCCTCCTGACACATGTCTGACAGCCCACATCTAACGGGACAAGACTCGGTACGAATCGAATCCCCCTCGGGACCATCGGTCTGGGGGCACCGGGACGGGAAGGAGAGGCACGGAGAGGGGGGCGCGAGAGCGAGCGCACTCGGCCAGGTGCAGGTTCGCCACCTCAGCCGAGGCATCAAACACACGGGTGAGAAACCCCGGCGATGCAACATCTAAAATAATTCAAATTAAACTGAGAATTCCATTATCGTATTCGGAAATCAAGCACCTGATCGGCCACTTTGTCAAAAAGAAATGGCGCCAGAAGCGATAAATTCAGCAGGATTTTGTAACTTTGCTCCATAGCTGCGCAGAGAAGGCAGAGATCCCTCCGTATATTAAATTAAGGGGTGGTTGCTGTTATTATCAGCCTTGGCTTTGGGAAATAGTTGCTCTGCGCCGAGGACGACAGCTGTCTGTCTGTCCTTAATCTCAGTAAAGCAGCACGTGAACCCTCCAACAAAGTCAAGGACAACAGCAGCTCCGACTACCCAACCCTCCGACCACGGCTCCCCGCAGACGCGCTGCGCCTCCGCTTTGGAGAAAACAGCCCATGCATAATGAATAACGCTTCTCTTTGCTGCTTCAAAAGCCAAAGGTTAATTCAGCCACAGACCAATAAAACTATATACAACAGAAACATGAATTATCCATGGATAAAACGCGCCGTTGTTAGCAGACGCCTCAAAGCAGAACGGGCAGGGTAAAACGGGCGACAGCGATGGTCCGGCGGAGGCCAGAGCTGCGCCTTGCAGCACCGCTGCCTCTCCCGGGCACTTCTGGGGACAAACGCGTCGTCTTTGCAAAGTCTCTCCAACGGTTACGGTCCTCGGTGAGGAGCACTAACGCATCATTAACAGCAGCAGGTGGAAACGACTTAATTTTCAGAGTGAGGAGACTTTTCCCCTCCGAGGGTAAGGACTGGAGGGGTTGCAAAGACAGCTCTCGAGCGACTACGCGCAAGGACAGGGTTCGCTCCCAGCTGCAGCTCGCTCTCAGCACGAGGAGAATTTTATTTCTTCAGTTGCTCGCAAGCAGCTACCAAGAAAACCCCCCCCAAAGATCGTAGCCAAGTGAAAACGCTCTCATGTGCTAATAATGTTGTAAAGYTACGGTGAGCAAAGCAGTGGGGGAAGACAGCCAGACCATAAAATGGAAAGCCACAAATAGCAGGATAGTCCAGGATTAGTAGTAAATGCRGGGAAGTTTATTACCCCCTGAAGAACAGCAAAGGAAAAGAATACAACTCGCGGGGAGGGGGGRATGTTTGCTTCAGCCCCATAACGCGTATTATTAAAATATTAGCAATAACGACCTTTGAAAAGGCTCTCAGCCATTCGTGGAATAGAAAAGTTGACAGGACCCACTACCTATGTGGGGGCAATGTAAAGAAGAAGACAACGAGGATGACAGTCCAAAATTCCACCATCGGCTCACCTCCAAAACCTGTGCACAGGCCGAGACCAATAAAAACACGCTTGGATGTATAAATAAAGGATAAAGCACAGCAAAAATAGAGGGGCATCATRGAAATCTACCATTACTTTCCCACTAATGCACCACTCTCTGCCGACCTTCTCTTCTCAGCAAGAAAACCCGAACAAAACCAAAATCCAGGATGGAAAAACTGATTAGAGGCAGAGAGGAGGAGGATTTACAAAAGTCATATTTTGAAGACCGATTATTTAGTTTCGAAATAAAAGCTAGAAGGGATTAGAGATGTGTAGAACAAGTAGAATGGAGCTTAACTAAGCTCCCGCTCRCCCCGTTACGTAACAGGGCCACGGGGCAATTTAACGTCACGGGCAGCAAATTTAAACGCTTATCAGGAGGTCTTTTTTAACGCTATCTGTAAATCAGCTGGTAGAATTCACTGCCACAAGATACCATGCAGACAAATTTTGGCAAGATTAGAAAGGGATTACATGTTTATATAAGGAAGAATAACATATGTAGCTGCATTAGTCAGGTTTAAAAATAACAGGAGTGAGCAACCACCGTGCTTCGGGACACAAGCTGATCAGCAGCGAGGATCAGGAAGGTATTTCTCCCCCGATGGGACAGCCCTGCAGATCTGGCTGGATGAGCAATTCCACTTTCCAACAAAAAACTGGCTCCTGCCACAGGAAGGATGAGGAACAGGATGAACGAGTTTAAGGATGGTAACAAGAAAAGGAAAGAAATGGAGATTACACAGTCACAGGCATACATTGATAATATAACTACTAATAAAAGGTACCAGAAGATTGCATGGACTCTGCAAGATATGCACGCAAAAGGACTACAGGGATCAAATTTCCCAGGCACTGGGAACTGTACTTAAAAATTCATGAAGAAGCAAGAGCTGCCCGATCGCCGGGGAGAGCCGCGGCAGCCGTGCAGAGCCCCGCTCAGTGCCGGCCGGGCACGCCGGCCGATGCTCCGGCGGCCGCCCGTAGAAGCCAGCGTCCATGCTGAAGGGAGGGCAACCAGAAGCCTGTCTAAAGAATAACAAAACAAGGGCAATAAGCCATAAGTGCTGGGAGAGACGGGTCACCCGAGCCTCCGGGGGCGTCCGAGCGAAGGGCAGAATCGGTCTACGGGACGAGCAGGGCACGCAGAGATGGAGCGACGGCCCCGCRCCTTCGCCAGCCCGATACCTTCCTATTAGGAAAATTAATTGGAGCGAGCTTTGTCAAAGCTGGTGGCCCAAACCGAGAGCTGCCTGCAGGAAGAGCTAAATAGGGGAATTATGACAAATGATAACGTATCGCGACAGGAGGAGGCGTCCAGTGGGATGCGGTGGGCGACAGCGGCATGACTGGTTCTGTTTAACCTCTGCGTTAATGATCTGGAAGAAAAGTTAAACAGCACATTAATTGCACCCGGCTGTATTAAATCAGGAGGTGAAGCGAGGGCCAGCAAGGACAGACAAATAACCAAGGGTTGTGAGCAATTAGAAACGGATAACGCGCATTCCTGCAAACTTCTCCAGCAGGGCTGTGCGAGTCGACTGAAGGGGGAGTTGAAAAACAAAACGAGCAGGAAGAGTGATAACAGGGCCAGAAGGCCTGGGTTGCACAGGGTGCATTAATTAAACCGCGCATAACTTGGCTAAGCCACGATTTAGAGGTGAAGAACAGAACGAATGAGCCAATACGCATTTAACTACGAAACCAAGGGCAGACTGGAATGCGATCAGGTGTTTAAAGCTATATACAGTAACAGCTCCCCTACATTCATTGCAGGGAAATTAGATAAAACAAAGTCAGGTTTACACTAAACAGGAGAAAAATGTTCCTGCTGTTGAAGTTCACACAGCGTCACGCACTGTGGAAATACCCGTAGCTCGACTGAGCTCTAGAGAATTTGACGTAATGAACAAATCTGCCGTGGCAGAAAGATAACGTGAAGGTTAGAGATCCTATGCACAGTATTATTATTATTATTATCCCAGAGTAAAGATAGGGATGAGAACTCAGCGAGCACCCTGCACACAGCTGATCACCCACTTCTTCCTTCCAGCATACAACCCTTGAAATAAAAGCCAGCCAACCTAAGCCATCGCATCATAGGCAGAGGAAAAAAGTGCAAGGGGGATTTAAACACACTCATATTATGGTGGGAAAAGCGGAAGGAAAACGTTCATCTGACAGGAGGGAGGACAGGTTTGAGCACAGCCGGATTTTTCACAGGGGATGCCGAGATGCCCCACATTTAACATAAATCAACGACACCATCTCTGCATTGGCACCGTTGCAGAATTAAAAACATGTACTTGCAGGCTCTCGGGTCACACGGCCAGAAAAGATCAAACTGGTCCTAAGCTGGCAGCAGGACCGTAGCGGAGCAGAGCTCCGGAGGAGCCACCGTCTTGCTGACCGCATAGAAGATGAGGCTGGGCAGGCGCGAGCTCTCGCCAGGCTCTGACCTTCACTTTGGCCGGCCGCGCGGGCTGCTCTCGCATTTAGCAGCGCTCGCGAAGAGCAGCGCGGCAGACGGTAGTGCTGCAGATCCAATTATCCTCGCGACGAGAAACGAACCGCGGCAGCCAGTCCATAAGCATCGCTCTTTCCATCATGTTCACGCAGGGTTCCTACCAAAATCATTGTATTTACCTCAGACATTATGTGCTGGCGTTCCTGTCTTGTTTGCACTTGTCTCTTTGCTTCCTTCTTGACTTTTTTTAATAGCCAACGTGCACGGATGAATCATATACTGTTTGCAATAAGGAAATCGCTAACAAAATTATGCCAGAAAAGCAAGGTTGATGAGAGCGATATGAGCCTGAAGAGCGGTTTAGCAATACCTCCCAACCCTTCAGAAGGTTTGGAGGTTTTGACAGTCTCATATTCACCCTGGTCTCCGGCGGAAGAGCAAAGAGGGGAGCACAGTACGCTGTCGCAGTGCTACGGGGGGGCTCGGCGTGCAGCAGCAGGGAACGGGATGCGCCGAGCCCGAGATGCTGCCAGGACATAGCATGCGTGGGAAGGGAAAAGCTGGTTTCTCGCCCACCCGTGCGTCACGATGCCTACTTCTAGCCAGGTCCGTCTGCCTCTCTATTTGCTCAGTCCAATAATATTCATTATTAAAAATATGACTTTTTCTATATATGCAACATCTATAAACAACACACATCTGTCTATATGTGAGAGAACATGCTTACACGCTCCCCCATCTCAATTTGCCGATCTTTCATGCCCTTCTGTCCTCTGTCAATCCTCACTGATGTGCTTGGAAACTGTCAAATGACAATGCAACCGATCCTAGATGGAGACTAATGTTACCACCGACAAAAATATTGGGGGAAACGGGGAAGAAAAGGGACAAAGCACGAGAGCTCTTATCTCTGCACATAAGCTTCTTATGCCGTCCGCTGCGCAATGTCGGCATCAGCAGAATCCACTTTATTCCCATCGGTGGGAGATAAATTGAACAAGCCCATTTGACACATTGGTCCATGCAGTGGTTAGTTCTAAGGCAGACCGTGTTTATAGTTCCTGAGATTATACTTCTCACACAACAGTAAGTTTAACTACAATATACCTTTTCCTCCAGTGCACACACAGGAGGTAGGAAGGCAAATTTCCCGAGCCTTACATGTCCATCCCTTAAAATAAATCTTCACCACTGCAGAGATGACTTAAAGACGTCTCCGCAAGGAAATATTCACTTAAAGGACATTATGCAGTTATGAATCAAAATTCCAAAGGCGAAACAAAGGCCCATTAGCTGTATTACAAATCACAGCTGCCTTGTTCTGCGTGAGTACCACTGCCTGGTGTTTGAAGGAAAAACTGCACAGAACATGCTGCAAGTCACTGTCCTCTTGAGAAGACAGTTTTTAAATAGCTTTTCAGAGAGGCAAACTTAAAAAGCTGTAAATGCAACTTATTTTGAAAGTCTCAGCATAATTCTTCATCAGCGTGGAAGAAGGTTAAGCTGTCCCCTGTCTTAAGATGCCTTCTGCTAGAAACCTCAAGCAGTGAGTAGAAAAGGTATAGCACACTTAAGATATCCTGCTAAACTTGGGGATTTTTGCAGATCTAATGATGATAAGGAGGGATGTTTCTTCCTTTGACTGACATTGAGGCTTTCCCAGCTCTCCGGCGCAGGTAAGAGGACTTGGCTGCCTCGTGGAAGCCTCAGATCAGTGGCCTGCAAACAGCCTCAAGGGAAGGCCATAAGAGTGCCTATAATGGCTTTAAAAATGTTTTTTTGCGAGGTCATCTTTATTTGACAGAGATCTATTGTAGACATTTAGGAAATGGGTATTAAGGGAACTCGTGCTATTGTTTTTCCAAACACTGACACCTACGTTGCAGGTTGGAGGGCTAAAAGCAGCTGCGGTGTACTGCTGTTTCAGTTATTCTTGATTTTGCTGGAGTAGTTTTGGGTTGAACTCATTTGTACTCTTAAGCAACTTGACTTTTAGATGCAGCTTGCTCTTTTAAATAGATCAGAAGTTGGCATACAAACAGCATATATAACAGCATACAACAGCATATAAATGGACTGTTCAGAACAAACCTACAAAGCCAGAAGCCTTGTCCCTCTGCAAAAGGCAGGAGGGTGCATTATGCTCCTGGGCAAACAGGTGGCTAGACAGACAGGGAAGCAYGATACCAGTTACATGGGGCAGAAATACCATCTAGTTTTTGCTGCTTCACCTCCAAGAAAGGCAGCCTGCTTCCTGAATCTCTTTGCCAGAGTCTTAAAACCCTAATAAAGTGCCAGGGGAAATGGGAAATATTCTGCAAGGTTTTCGCTTTGAAGAGGAGGAGGGCTAGTAAGTATTAGAGAAGAATTCGAGAAACATTAAAATGTTCTTTAAAGGTAGGATCGACATTAAAAAAAAAAAGCACAAAAATGAAGGCAAACACAGAAAAAAGGAGAGGTATAAAATAAGCAATACAGATAGTCAGTAAATGCTTCTGATATATGGCTTGCAGTTGTTAGACTACCACAATACATATATACATCTAAAGGCGCAGCACATATACTCATTTAAAGGCTAGGGCAATTACTTATAGATGAAAACGAAGAAAATGGAGAATGAATGAAGATGAGAATTGCTAGGACTTCTGAATCTTCTCAGAGTACAGAAATGCTCCTGGAACCATATGGACCACAGTTCATCATCAAAATGTCAGAACTTGACATAACAGAATATTCTTGTGATAGCTTCACACRTAACTAGAACAAAACCTTTTTTTCCGAAGTACCATCCAGAAAACAAATCACTGRAGTGATGGAGGACACTTCTTAGAACCACAAAATAGCTGGGGTTGGCAGGGACCTCTGGAGACCATCTGGTCCAACCTCCCCGGCTCAAGCAGTGTCACCTAGAGTAGGTTGCTCAGGACCGTTTCCAGTTGGGTTTTGAATATCTCCAAGGATGGAGACTACACAACCTCTCTGGGCAACCTCTTCCTGTGCTCAGTCACCCTCACAGTAAAGAAGCTTCTTCTTATGTTTAAACACGATTTCTTGTATTGCAATTTGTGCCCACTGCCTCTTGCCCTGTCACTGAGCACCACTGAGAAGAGTCTGGCTCCATCTTCTTTACTCCCTCCCATCAGGTATTTATACACATCGATAAGATTTCCCCCGAGCCTTCTCTTCTCCAGGCTAAACAGTATCTTCTGATACAAATGTTGCTTCAGRTATTTTTCAAACTAGATGAAAATGGATTCATAGTCTTTCAATAGACATCAGAAGTTCAAATCTTGTTCTGACAATAAAGCCTTCACAAAAAAAAAGAACTGTTGACAATGAGGCTAGTCAAACATCAGGACAGGCTGCCCAGGCGGCTGCGGGATCTCCATCCACGGAGACTTTCAAAACCTGACCAGAAAGGTCCCAAGCAACCTGATCTAAGCTGGCCCTGCTTCAAAGAGGGGGGAGGACCAGAGACTTCCAGAGGTCCCTTCCAATCTAAATTATCCTATGACTCTAAAAAGGGACTAGACATGGTTACCCAGCATATTTACCACTGATTGAGAGAAGTTGGGAAGCAACCAGGTTGTGAGATAGCCCTTCCCTCTGCTCCCTTCTTTAATTCCAATACACCACGAGTTTATAGGTTGCTTTAGAGACCACGTTTTCTATAAACTCTGACCCACCTTAACCCTTTTATTATTTAAATAGCTGTTGTTGAATCATTTGTTCATTTATTTATTTTTTTAAAGATGACACAGTGCTGGACTTAAAAACCAAGTTTAGACACATGTTTGGATCCAAAGTGAGCTAGGAAGTATGCTTAAAAGTGATGAATGTTATCTAAAGCAATACAGGAATATATGGACTGAGGTACAGAAAWGGTATGCGTGTGCATAGAGAAAATAAGAACAAACAATGCTCACTAGACAATTCTTTTCCTTCCCCCCTTCCTCCTCCCCTCAGGTTTTAAAGGACAGAGATTTCTTCCCACATAGGGAGGAGTATTAAAGTATATGCAATATTCAAGTTAGATATTTTAAACCAAGAAAAACTATTGTTAAAAAAATTACTGAGCACTTCACTCTAACTTGAGAGGCATTTGCCCTCAGTCTAATAACAGAAAGGTCTTTGTGCTCTTGCTCTGGATACACTGACCAGAGACGGACTCAGGCAAGAAAATCCAGACTCGAGCTGAAAAAGTCTCATCCGGATGCACAGTCAACCAAACTCACCGCAAAAGAAGCAAAGAGCAACCAACACACATGCAGAGATTTCACCAGCTTCCAAGCAAGCCATAAAGCCATCTCAATCTTCTATGTACTTCACTGACACAAAGGAAAAATAACATGCCATCAACAACCTAAAGGAACCTTTTTCCTAGCCAAAAATTGAATATATAATGCAAACCCTGGCGGTGACTTCAGAAGTATTTATATAGGTTGCTGCCCACATTAATGCTGATGTGTCACTATTTGCAGCTTTAGATCAATCCAGTAGAAATAAGCAAATTATAGATCTACCAGAAATATTACTGGCAATATATAGCAGCTGATACCAACGTCTCCCGACAAATTGGAAATACTAACTAAATACTCATTTTCTCAGAGCCTCGTTGCACATTATGATATCTCAAACTCCACTTCCGACTCGATGGGAAAATCTGCTCCCTTGCAGGAAGGCTCACTTACCGGCACTTTGAAAGGAGAGGTGTTCGAAGCATCCATGGAGTTGGTTTTCTCCGACGTGCTGGTCCCCGAGATGCTCCGTCTGCGAGGAGATCTCTCTGCCGGGACCTCTGAGACAGAAAAGAAAAGGAAGGGAAGGTGAACGGGCGCCGGAGGGTGGGCAACAGTCGGGTTTTACGCTGCACAGGACAGAYGCCTCAGCAAAGTTTCGAGTGAATTATAAACGGCTGAATTACGCTCACTTGTTCTTCTATACCTGATTTACTTACTAAATTACAGTGGCATTTCCACTTGCAGATTCAAGGTTATGAATCCGACTCGATCGTAGGCGATAGGCAATTAAAATAAAAAACGCTGGTGCAGATCAATACCCAAAGGTATTTAGTATTCTATTACTGTTTGTGAGCTACTGTTCTGAAAACTTTAAATTATTCTTTTTTTYCTTTTTACATAAGCTATGCAGTAATTAACAGATAACCGAAACCGAGACACAGGGAAGCTCAGTTTTAGCCTCGACTGAACACGACTTGACAAAGGTCAAAGTTCGGTCCTATACGATCACACCACGAGCTCCAAGCGCACGATCATCCGAAGGCTCACGACTGCCCGGCGAGCGTGACATATATACCTCTGCAGATAAAAAAAAATAGGTCAAACTCTCCTCGTTCTGGCAATATGACCTTACTAAGATACGACTTTGGCATCCTAAATCCATGCCAGCTGCTCCGACGAGCATAAATACTCAAACGAGATGTGCTTATATCCGATTCTATTGACCGTAAAGTATACATGCGTTAAAAAAAAAAATCTCCTGTGCAAACACACATATAGCAGACATAAAAGTCCCTTTCTGTACGGCTAGGTACGCGCACACGGCTGCCGAGCACACGGATACCTTTATCGCAACTGCTGCCCATCTCCAGCTCCGTCGGCAGCCTTAAAGCCGCCCGGCTGCGCCAGACATCCTTAACGCGGGGAAGGGAAGAAATCGCCGCCGAGCGAAAAGTCCATTGTTATCTTCGGCATCGCAAGGAGAAGGAGCAAACGGCGACTCCGGGCAGCGGCATCCGGACTCGCGCCGTTCTGCTGGCGAGTCCCGTCGCCGGCCCGCGGGGCCCCGGGCGCCGCGCTGCCCGCAGGCAGGCGGGAGCGAGCGGCTCGGCTCCCGCGCCGCCCCCCTTCCGCAGCCTGCGGAGAGCCGGCGAGCGAGCGAGCGCGCGAGGGGGAGCGCGGCGCCCGGGACTGCGGCTCTTCAATCAATCGCTCAGGCTGCACATCCTCATTAGTTACTTTCAGGCTATTAACAGACGCCCAACTGCCGGCTTCCCTCCGCTACGGGAAATTGCACCGTGCCTCCCGATTCGCGGCAACAGCAACAACAGGAAAAAAAAAAAAAGGGGCTTGCGGAGATGCGCGGCCAGCTGGTGCCGCGAGAGCGGCCGTCTCCTCGCAATAACCGAAGGGAAAAAAGCAAAAAAAAAAAAAAAAAAAAAAAAAAAAAAAAAAAAAAAAAAAAAAGCCTTCCTCGGGGATAGCGTTACCTTTGCTTGCAGGGTTTTGATCTCGCCAGAGCTGCGGTACACATCCCCGTGGCCGCCGGAGCGAGGAGGACAAAACGGAGCATCCCGGTGGGTAAGAAATCTGGCCCCTGCAGCATTACACTGCCTCGCACCATAGACGCTTATCTGCTTTTAACTAACTAACTAAAAAAGCGGTAGCGCTCAGTCTCTCAATTCGCTCGCAAGCATCGCCGGAGCGGCCGAAGCCGGCGGGAGGCCAGCAGCCGGCGCGGCCAATGCCGGGGCCCGGCAGCCCCCCTGCCCTCGCTGTGCCGCCGCCGGCCTCCCCCCACGGCGGGCAGAACTTCCTTCCCCGCAGCGCAGGCGAGCCCTGGGAGGATTTAAACAGCCGCCTCTGCTGCTCCCGTCGCAGGCGTCCCCGAGCGGCCGTGATCTATTCGCTCCCCGCCGGCGGACTAAAGCGAGCACCTCGTCTTTAAGTCCAACAGCAGCGC
Organism: Apteryx rowi; assembly: GCF_003343035.1. Taxonomy (NCBI): domain Eukaryota; kingdom Metazoa; phylum Chordata; class Aves; order Apterygiformes; family Apterygidae; genus Apteryx; species Apteryx rowi. The sequence continues at coordinate 1,154,951 of NW_020450927.1, read as the reverse complement.
GGCACGTCCCAGGTCTGGCTTTGCCCGCTTCGCGCCCGCGGGAAACCGCATCGCGGCAGAGCGGCCGCCGTGGCTTAGCACGGCCTGTCGCTTCTGCTGAGTCACAAACGGAGAGCGGAGCCCCGATTCCCGACTATTGCCGCCCAAACGGGGCCCGGCTGCGGGAGAGGGAGCTCGGGAGAAGTTTCGGGTTAAACCGAAGGGAGGGGAGAAGTGACGGCGAACTTCCCTGCCTCTCCTTGCCGCCCCTCTTGCCCCTGCAGCCACCTAGGATCAACTGGAGTCCTCAGCAGGTGAAACACAGAGGCCATCAGCGAAGTGAGTTCTGTCAGTTCTCAGACGGCCACAGACGGGTGCTAAACAAGGCCGGCGAGTGAGACATTCACAAGGGGCTTGCGACGAACTGAAAGCACAGCTACCTTGCCCTCCCTTCCCCCTCCAAAAAGCAGGGGCGGATAAACAGCACACTCAGTCCCCAGGACAACAAAAGACCACGTCCAGCAAAGCCGCCATGAGCTGCAGCCGTCCCTACAGGGCATTTTTAATTTATCACGGCATACTCCGCACGAGAGGTGCCCCGGCGAGCCTAGGCAGCGGCGAGGCCCGCTCTCCTGGGGGCGGCCGCGGCACTCCGGTGGGAGGCGCCTCCGGGGCTCCGGCCCCACGTCCCACCTGGTACGTGGTGCTGGGGCCACCAAAATGCGAAGCCGCACCGCTGGGGAAGCTTGCGTTCTGCTGCAAAGAGCTTCGCCCTCAGCATGGCTGAAGCGGAGATGGAGAGGATCCCTCTCGGCTCTGCGGGATGCCRCCTGCTACTCTCCCTCCATCTCTCCGAGGAGTTCGGGAGGGACCGGAGCGGAGCAGGGAAGGCGAGGGGGCKCAAGGAGCGGGAGCCCAGGAAGCGCCCCGGGGCTGGCGGCCCAGGACCACCGCCACTGCAGAACCCGTGTCCCAGAGCTCACAAAGGTCTCCCGGGCGGAACAATCGGACCTCCCGGGAGCCGGCAATGCGCTAAGCGCGCTGCCGGGCACCCTTCCCACGCGGGCTGCTACCCGCCGTCCGCCCCAAGCGCTGCCTCGCAGGGGCCCTCGCGTTAAAACAGCCCGGAAAGTCCCCCCAGCTCCGTCTAACCCCCTTGGAGAGCCTCGCCATCCCCTCTGCTCCCGAGAAAGGGGCRGTTTCTGCCGGGTTGGAGCATTCACGGATCAACCAAACCAGCCTCCATTAGCCCCTTTCCTGTTAAGGATCAATGAGCGACACATGCTATGCCTTTTTTTCTTTAAAGCAAAGTTTTTGGGGCTTTCTAATAACTTTTTAGGAGTGTGTGGGACACCTCTTCTGCCCCAAAGAGCTCACGGTCTAATTTGAAACAAGGCACAATAAAAGAGAGCGATAAACCCTAAGAGGGGGGCAGCGGGGAAGTACCACCTTAAGAAAATAAGGCACCCAAATGATGCAAGTTATCCTTGATTATTTTTTATTGACRTTTGCTTACCTCTGGGTGATTTTTTTTAATTTAAGTTGCATTTGAAAATAAAGTGGTTATCCCCAGGTATACAACTGAACCCTAGGGGCTCTAAATGAAAGAATACCTGGAGGGAGGCCTTGAAAAAAATCCTTGGCTTTGAAGATTTGCAAGCACAGGACAGACAAGTGTTTCCCACTAAGGGAAGAGACAGAAGAGACTTCTGGGGACATGGCAAACAGAGCTACCGTCTTTCACTCCACTATGTTCCTAATAGGTTTTTTTTTTTCATTGCAAGTTGCTGATCACCCAACACAGTATGCAAATGATGATTCCTAAGATGCTTCTGAGATCCTGATGGTTTGGTCTCCCCCAATTTCTTTCCAAACCCATTGGTTTTGCATGGTTTTATAGGCGTGAACGTGCAGCCAGTGGGAACACTCAGCYGGCCTGCTAATTAAAATACTTTCAGTCTGAATAAACTACTGCGTCGAGCCTATTAAAAGGGAGTCCCTAATTCACTTTTAAAGCCTTTTAAAAATCAATAAGCATTTGAGCAAGTACGAAGATTCTCCCTGCTCCAAGGTAACTTCTGGTGGAGCAGCACAGCGCACACCTGGAGTAACGTTATGGCACTCAGCGCTTTGGTCGGGCAGAAGCGACCGCTTTTGTCTCGTTGTCCCTTCAGGTTCGTCTCCGAGTGCCCAAGTGACAAAACACTAATGAGAAAGATCTTGCTGGGGACAGTCAGTATTTACTTAGGGTTTCTGCTAAAAACCCCCACAAATTCTGGTGAAAGTACCTCCCAGCAGGCAAAATTACAGAGAATAATGAAAAGCAGAAAAAAAGCAAGCATTAGGAGATTTATAAAAAGCACCAAGAGCAGCAGCTATGCCTAACAGCCTCTTTCAAATGAGTATTACCTGACAAAATAACAAGTCTCATATGAAAACACATTAAAAAATAAAAAAGGTTCCTGTTTTCTCTTGGAATAAGCATTCTCTCATTTTTCTCACTTGGGGAGAATTCAGATTTGGGCCCAATTCACAGACTGCTATAAAAAGGTAATTAAATGCCTGTGTAAAAAGCCTAGATTAAAAGCAAACTCAGAAAAAATATGATTTGAATTATGCCCTGACGTCCAAACGCATTCTGACTAAAACATACCATGTAAATTCTACAGGGTATAACTTAATGGAGAAAACTGAATTTTGCCGTGATAATTCTTCAACATTTGTTGAGACAGCTAGATAAGGGGTAAAAAAGGCCAGAAGAGATGTCTGGGAGAACRCTCCTAGTCCATGAGCAGGGATTTTCAAAGAAGATACTGTGCGTCACTGGGACTGAGGACCCGGGTGAACATCACAGATTCTGAACTAACGTTAAGCTAGTTCTGTTGGTGGCAGACGCTTGCACTGGACTGCAGGTAAAAAAGCGCAGTTGAATCGGGCCCACTGCAGAAGGTGCGCAGCAAACCACCTCAACGACAGCTTGAGTCGCTGAAATGACACCTTGAGCCATCGAGCCCTCAGGAGCTCACGGTCTTGAAGACAAGACTTAACGAGCAAAACTGATGGAGTGGGCTGGGAGAAAGGGCAAGAGCATCATTGGAGACRTCCAGTTTTAGCTTTCAGGTGTTGACTGTCATGGTTGCTCTCTGTGGCACGTTCTGAAGAACCTGGTCGTGGCATCCAGCAGCTCCCACGTCGGCAGCTGCTCGAGGGAGCCCCTGCGCCGAGGCAGGGAAAAGCGGCCTCCAGCTCTGCAAACGCAAGCCAGAAGGGAGCAGATGCACATCCCAGCTTCCCAACGTACCCTCTGGATGATGGGCACGTCCAGCTGAAACAGGAATAGTCAGTTCGAGGTGCCTCTTTTTAACCTCCTCATGCATCAGTCCCCAAAACCCCGTTTACCGCTTGACGCTACACGCAGCGATACAAATTGCCAGGACCACCGTGCCAACAACGTGCAGCGGATGTGAGGGGCTTCAGCACATGACCTGGAGATGCTGATGGCCTCGTTATCTCCCAACGATCTTGGACTGCCCCTGCTCATTCAAATTACCTTGTGCTTGCCCACGGAGAGACTGCGCACACGCAATTAGTGCGGCTCAGCTGACGCAGGCCAACTCGTTCCTGCAATGCAATTTGCTCAGAGGCTTATGGCTGAGACGCACATGGGTATGATATCAATATTTATTATCCTCATTATTAACCAACTGCCTTGAGCCACGGCTTTCAGGAACCATCTCTTTGCTCTCTGCAAAAGGGCTGCAGATTGAGATAGTCTCCGTGAAGCGCTCTTTCACTCCGGTTAGCGGGATACGCTCACACGTGACTGGTGCTCAGATGCAGCAAAGCTCTCCAGCTCTTCCCTGCTCCTCTCGGCAGGCCAGAAGACCGCTCTGAGCTTCAGCACCTCTTGCTCAGGACAGCAGGATTTTGCCCCGAGCAGTAAGAACCACTGTTATGGACACAAAAAGGAGCCCCTCAGTRTATTGTAGGCATCTACAGGATGCCCCTGAACCTTAAGTGTGGCCCTGGACTACAGACAGAATTTGGGAATTGGTATCTCTAAGAAAAATATATTTTAAATAAAAATATGTGCTTAGAAGCAAAAAAGTGCTACCCTACATAGCTCACCTTTGAGACACCGTTCAGAGCCTGGGCTGAACAAACACGGCCCAGTGCTTCGGGGTGACGGCCAGGAGACATCCTGAGGATCCCTCAGCGTGGAACAGAACGGGAACACGGGGGAAAAGGGGAAACCAGCAGCCTCCTCACAAGCAGCGGTGGGGCCCAACCCGCGCGTACCCTTGTCCCCGCTGGGCGCGACACTCCCAACGAAGGCCACGGCGTACAGCGACGTGCCCAGCCACCCCAGGAGCCCGCTCGCAGCCTGGGTGGGGGACAACAAGGTTGGGCACAAAACCTGCATCGGCATTGGCGGTTGCCTGCTTGACTGACAGCTGAAAATCCACGATGGTGGCAGCTACATCTCGGGAAAAAAAGCACTGGAGCAAGCACGATTCGTGTTAACAGTCCGTGGAAACGGACAGGGGCGCGCCGCACGTCAAGCTGCCCTTCCGAGCAACTCGGTACCCAGAAATTATCAAAATCGAACAAGTTCTGAGGACAACCAAGAACATGGAGTGAGAAGGAATCATTTACGGAGAAAAGATTAAAAGACCAAAATCAGGCAACAACAGCTTGACAAAGCAACAGCTCAAAGAGAAACACGAAACAGCAGTCAGCTGCCACRTGTAAATGCTGTTTAATACCTGTAAGAATTGGAAAACGTTTTAAAGCTGAGCCATAGATAAGATATTCAAAGTAAGTGATTTTCTGCTTGAAGGCAGATAAACTCCTGTGCAAGTATCCAGAAGCAGAGCACAGTATCGTTTAACTGTGCTTTCTACCGTTCATTTCTAGGCTACAGAAGTATCTGATCCTTGGGGTGAAATGTTTTTTGCAAGTGCAGGAAATGTGTCTCGTGAGCAGCAAAACTTGCAAAGTTCCCTCTCGGATTTAACTCACTCACATCGCACGCGGTCGAGAAGCAAACTGGCAGGCAAGCCGGCAGAAGCGGGCAGAAGCAGGCTGAGCACAGCGATCAGCTGGCCAAACGGCACAGCGGAAAAGAAAGCGGGGACACGGCTTAGCCCAGAAATGACTTTTTGCCCTGCTAGGATGGCACGTGCCCCTTTGCAACTGTTTTAAGCAGATCCTAAGCAAGCTGAATAATTGCATACCATTTCAGAGCTTTTAAAAAGTAATAATATCAGGCAACTTTGGACTGAAGAAATGTAAGCGCCTGTGGAAGCAGCGAACCCAGGAGAGGGTCAGAGAGAGGAGGAGTAGCACCCTACCGTACCAAGGAAGGAGAGGAGGCTTCTCTCTTCTTCGGTGCTGCTATCCAGCCACTCGGCCGCATCCCCGGGCGACAGGAGGCTCATTCTCCAGCCGGAAAACTTTTCCATGCAGAAGGCGGTAAGCGAGCGGAGCGGGGAAGGAAGGGGTGGGAAGGGCGGGGGGTCGCGGTCCCGCTGCGCTGCCTACCCCGAGCCCGCGGGGCGCCCGCAGCCCATGGTGTCCCTTTGTGCCGGCTGGCGGCTGTGCGGAAGCGGAGGAACGCGGGGGGGAAAAAAAAAGGAAAAAAGGAAGAAAGGGGGAGGAAGGGGGACACCGCGGTCTGAAATTCCCAAGGAGGGAGCAGGCGGCGATAGAGCCGAGCAAAGGGCGCGGAAGAGGCTCAGCGCCGGCAGCACAACGGGCGAGCGGCTCGGCTCAGCGCACCGCAGCAGTGCCGGCGCCGCAGGGCGGGCTTTGTCCGCAGGCTCGGCTTGCCCGCGGCTCCCCGGCGGCGACCACGGGAACCCCCTGCCCGCCCCCGGGCCCGCCGCGGCCCCCGCTCCGCAGCCCCGGCCCGGTGCTCCCGCCCTCGCGCCCCCGCCTCGTCCATCGACCGGCGCTAATGGCATCCGCATCCCGCAGCATCCTTGGGGGCGCCGGCGCGGCGGGCGCTCGGCCGGGCCCGCATGCCCGGCGCGGGGGGCGTTTTGCGGGCTGGCGCAGGCCCCCGCGGAGAGGAGCCCCGCTCAGCGAGGGACCCCTGGGCCCCGCGGACCCAATCCGCCGTGGTTGGACCCAATCCGCCGTGGTGCGCGGCGCTGAGCGGACTCGCTTTAAAGGCACAGGCGCCCTTTGTTCGCCGCTCGCTGCCTTCAATAATTCATATGACCGCCTTTCCCAGTCCCTTTTGCAAGCCAGGGCGCTTGCTGACCGCCGGCTAAAACCCAGCCCCCAAGACACCGGCTAAAAGCTTTATATCAGCAAAGCAAAGAATTAGGCACCAGCCGGCGAGCGAAGAAAAACGTGCTATCCTGCTTCCCAGCAGGGAAGAAAATTCCGATTACTTGGAGGTATGGTAGCAAGCCGTGTTTGCGCAGGACAGGTATTTTCATAGAAGCCCTGCCGAGCAGGGCAGATGCTAGACAGCACGCACCATTACTGAGGGAACACGGGACACCCAGCTCAGGAGTGAAATACYGCAGCCGCGGGCGAGACGGAGCCGAGCAATTCTCTTATTCCACTGAAAAAGTAACCTCCCCCCCCCCCCCCCCGCCCATACAAACAGAGGGATTAAAAAACAGCGTCTTCTTGGAGCTAAGAACATGCAAACTGGTGACGTAAATCTACTTGGAATAAGAATGGAATTAGAGAGAATTTTTTAGAGAAGGGATTAGGTAGCTATTTTCATCCACCTGGCTGGCCAGCACAGAACAAAAATCTCACCTGCTCCCTTTGAGTTTTCCGGGGAATACACGCGGTGCACAAAACCACCTGGGTGTCCTTCCAGGAAAAACTGGTTTAATTGCCAGTATTAGCTATGGATGCCCTAAGTAGCTGGTTCTAGACAAACCAATGCCAAGAGTATTCGTTTCCCACGACCGCTTACTGACTCTGCTTTTCCCTACCGCGTTCCCACCTTGTATCATGACTTCGAACCGTTCACCCCTTTCAATGTGTCGCAATGCTTCTGCTAACGGGGAAGCGTACCAAATATGAAACCTGCTTATTGGAGTATTTTATAATATGAGAATGTGAAAAACATGGTAAGAAATGGAGGAAGAACTGGCACCAGGTTTTTCATATGCAGACTCCCCATTCTCCCGTTTACCATGGCATTAACATCATTCCCAGGGCAACCCACAGGGAAAAAAAGCTGGCACAAATCCTTCCCTGCTATTTTCCTCTTTCGGTGCGGTTTAGCAGCTAGAGAGAGGCCGCAGCATCCTGCAGGACGCCTGGCTGCAACGGCCTGCCAGAGGACAGYGGAGATGTGCACCAGAAGGAAAGGGCGAATCAAAAAGCTCTTGTCAGAGAGAAGTCAGAAAAACGCTACCATTAGAAAACTAGAAAATTCAGAGCGACTTTTAAGTGTAGAAGAACCACTGGCGCTTAGCAATATCAAAACCATCAGATTTGAAAATAATCGTCACGGACATCTAATCTGATTTGCTTGAAGCACCCCAGAACATCACCCAGTGCCTCTCACCYGCTCAACACTGTTTATACGTGAAGACACACACATCTAGAAAAAAGGCACGCGATTTTAACAGACGCTATRAAGACATAAGGAGTCAGCCTGTTCCCTCGGTAAGCTGTCTCAAYGGTTAACAGCACTCGTGGTTAGCCTTTTGCTCCCGATTTCCAAGAAGGAATTTATCTAGCCGCATCTCCTAACCACTGGGCATCGGTTGACATTTGTATGCTTTAATGCTCTCCATTATCAAACTCTGGTATCAGAAATTGCCTCTCTACTTACATCCTTTGCAAATGTCTGCTTTCAATCACTCACTTTAAATTAATTAATTAATTAATTAAAACTCCTCCATAGCACTGATTTTAATTTTGAAGCCTCTCGCTGTGCAAACCTGCTCYGGGACTGCAGCAGGGAAGCAGTACTGGTCTCCTTTTAAAGCTTGCCACAGGCAGAAGAAAGGCGGTGAATAGCTTCTTAAATATGTCTTTCTCCACCTTAATGCRGCTCTTGTGCTTTAGAGCTTCTCAAAATCTTTCAACAAAACTCTWGTCTGAATTTTCCAGGACAACCAGTGTTTGAGATAAGCTGCAAATAAGCAAGAGAGGAATATTCAAAACATGCTACAAGACCTACAGTGGAAAAAAGTGTGTTGAATCCATGCAAATACACATGCAAATTGCCCTGCTGACCAGAGAGAAACTATGCAAAATGTGAGATGGATAGTATCCTTTATTGAAAACTAAAGATATAGAAAGGTAGGAGAAATTAGCAAAATAATAAATAAAAAATAYGTTTATAAGAAGCTAATCTCTGCCTTGAGAGACTATAGATTTCTAAAATTAGTACAGGTAGCTAATACAGAATAGCAGGTAAAAACAYGAAAAATCTCCTTTAAACTTTTGGGATTCAGCTCCCTCGCTCCCGCTTTCCAAAGGCGGAAGCRCCCACAAGGCTGAAAAATAACCCAAACCTTTATGTTTTGGAACCTCTTATATAAGCTAGTAATTTAAAACGCGTATACATCCCCAACTGGTAACTCTCTACATCACCATCAGCGAATGAGCTTCTGCTCTTTTTTCAGTTGTCAGAAATGTCACCCTCCTACAGTTACGATGTTGAAACCTATGAAGCTAAGCAGCTTTGCCATCCCRTGGATTTAAAAATTACCATCCTTGCTAAGCGAAACTACACAGAAGCACAGGGGCTCGGATTTTGCTGAAGGAATTTTAGTAAATGCTAATTCCTAATATATGCACGTAATAGAGCACAGATGCCTTCTGATGCGGATGCTTTGCAAGCACCGAGCAGCAGGAGCATTATAAATCATAATGTATTAATGCTCTCTGCATGAGGCACTTACAAGAAAAGGAAAAATGGATCGCGCTTGCACTAGGGACAGACTGACGGACTGATTGATGGATATTGCTATAGTCAGGAGGCGATTTCTTCACAGCAATATGCATTAGACGTTGTACACCCAAGTCATTCTTGTTAAACTGTTTCACAGTTAATTTATGAGTGGAGGAAGACAGGATATTTACGCACTTGAAAAATGAAATCCTCCCTCCAGAACAGTGGCAGAGCGGCTAGCGAGAGGGCAATTTTTTTCCACAAAAAGAAGCCAGGCAGAGACATATAAAATAGCTTGCCCGAGGTTGCATCACTAGTTAATGCACAAGAAACAATAAACCTCTGCTTGTCCACCTCCTGGATCAATGTCATATACACTAGACAACGCTCCCCACCTCTTCACTGGTCCATTAGGAAACCGGAAAAGTTAGTTGAGTCATTTTGCATGAGGAAAAATGCCAAGYGGTAATAACTTTCCAATCCTATTCCATGCCATGGCACAGAACAAGCAAGCTAGCTTGAAAAGTAAGTTTTCCAGACATCCAAAAGTGCCAGTTCTAGATACAAATGGCTCCATTTCCTGCATTAAATCAGTCTAAGTGCCTAGCTCTAACGCAAGTCCCATGGTTTTGAGAAGCATTATTACGATATAACAACCTGAACCACACACTAATCCAGTTCAAGAGCATCTGAGTGGACAAGGCTGAGTAATTCATTTTATATTACAGAACCACAGCAAAGGGATTCACAATTATTTTGTGACATGGATGACTTTTTGGCTTAAGCTACATAAGCAAAACCAGCCTGTAATATTGTGACACCATCCTACGAACAAGCTATGAACAGCTGAACAGAATTATTTTGCTGTACTGCAGGTCAATAGTAGCTTTACCTCAGACACAAGAAGATGTGGATAGCCTTATTGGAGCATTGCAAAGTGCACAGAAAGCCCTTTTTCTTAAGGAAAAACTCGATGAGCAGTCAGCTCCTTCTTTAAGCCAGTCCATTCTGCTGCGCAAAGTGAAACCGCACTAGCGAACGACAAGCCCACCCACGCACGTTATCACCCAGTACTTCCCAGACTGCTTAATGAAGTGATTTTAGCACAGCCAGAGATCTTAAGCGCTCCCGCTCAGCAGCTCTCATCCACTGAAGACGACAACCTCTACATGCCGCAGCACCTATGCAATATTATATTCTACCACTGCAAGAGTCCCCTTTACTTCACAGAATCACAGAATGGYTGAGGTTGGAAGGGACCTCWGSAGATCATCTAGTCCAACCCCCCTGCTCAAGCAGGGTCACCTAGAGCACGTTGCCCAGGATCGTGTCTGGACGGCRTCTGAATATCTCCAAGGAGGGAGACTCCACAACCTCTCTGRGCAACCTGTTCCAGTGCTCAGTTACCCTCACAGTAAAGAAGTTTTTCCTCATGTTCAGATGGAACTGCCTGTGTTTCAGTTTGTGCCCGTTGCCTCTTGTCCTTTTGCTGGGCACCACTGAGAAGAGTCTGGTCCCATCCTCTCCACACCCTCCCTTCAGACACTTATACACACCGGTAAGATCCCCCCTCAAGTCTTCTCTTCTCCAGGCTGAACAGTTCCAGCTCTCTCAGCCTTTCCTCATATGAGAGGTACTCCAGTCCCTTCATCATCTTAGTAGCCCTTTGCTGGACTCCAATAGCTCCATGTTTCTCTTGTATCGGGRAGCCCAGCACTGGACACAGTACTCCAGATACGGCCTCACCAGTGCTGAGTAGAGGAGAAGGATCACCTCCCTTGACCCACCAGCAACACTCCTCCTAATGCACCCCAGCATACCATTGGCCTTCTTGGCCACAAGGGCACATTGCTGCCTCCTAGTCAGCTTGTTGTCCACCAGGACTCCCAAGTCCTTCTCCACAGAGCTGCTTTCCAGCAGGTCAGCCCCCAGCTTGTCCTGGTGCATGGGGTTATTCCTCCCTAGGTGCAGGACCCTGCACTTGCCTTTACTGAACTTCATGAGGAACTTCATGAACTTCCCCTCTGCCCATCTCTCCAGCCTGTCGAGGTCCCTCTGAATGGCAGCACAGCCCTCTGATGCATCAGCCACTCCTCCCACTTTTGTATCATCAGCAAACTTGCTGAGGGTGCACTCTGTCCCTTCATCCAGGTCATTGATGAATAAGTTGAACAAGACTGGACCCAGKACTGACCCCTGGGGGACACTGCTAGCTACAGGCCTCCAACTAGACTCTGCGCTGCTGATCACAACTCTCTGAGCTCTGCCATTCAGCCAGTTCTCAAGCCACCTCCCTGTCCACTCATCTAGCCCACACTTCCTGAGCTTGTCTATGAGGATGTTATGGGAGACAGTGTCAAAAGCCTTACTGAAGTCAAGGCAGACAACAGGCACGGCTCTCCCCTCATCTACCCAGCCAGTCATCCCATCACAGAAGGTGAGCAGGTTGGTTAAGTATGATTACCCCTTGGTGAATCCATGCTGCCTACTCCCGATCACCTTCTTATCCTTCATAGGCTTAGAAATGGTATCCAGGATGAGTTTGTTCCATCACCTTTCCAGGGATTGAGGTGAGGCTGACTGGCCTGTAGTTCCCTGGGTCCTCCTTCTTGCCCTTACTTTCCAGAGCAAACACCACCATCCTTCCAAACTCAACAGAGATCAGAGACATTGACCTAGAGGCCACCCGGGAGGGAAGGAGAAGACAGAATTTCCTAAATAACAGTTCCTGGGGCAGTAAGGAATCCAGCACTGGCGAGGACTACGCTTGCTGACAGTCTCTAAAGATAAATAAGGGCAGGAAGGCTCAAAATGAGGATGAGCAAAACTAACCTAGAAGTACTCTAGTGGCTGTTCCTACTTCACCTTTAGGGAAAGAGGGCAGCAAGTCCCTACCACAAATACACAACTTAGAAATAGCTAAATACATAAGTCTAGCCAGAGGCCTTTCTCAAACATGATTCACTTTACTTAGATGCAAAAAACAACAAAGAACAGTGACCAGCGCAGAGGTCTGCTTATGCTYCCCTTGCAACGTAAAGGGGCAGTATCTACCTGCCTGCGTGGGTCTAATCAATGCTTCAAAACCTTCTCTTTAATAGCAAGGTATGTCTTAAGATACCCACATTTCACTGTGCTTCCTTACTGCACGTAGACTATTTTGAGTACAGCAATATCTTACTATAATGGACATGCTTTCCATTTTAAAGAAAAAAAGCTGTCAAAGACCTATGAAGCGACTTAGCTAAGGAGCTTAATTTTAAACTACTTTTAAAACAAGACTTTGACTTTTTCATATTATTTTCCTACACTTTGTTGCTACCGAACATGCTAATATGGCAAAAACAAGGCTGCCTTTTTTAGAAGGCCCTAGATCCCTCTCTAGTATCGCATTTTCTGGGCAATACTGATGCAAGACTGCAATGGTGCAAGGGCTGGAGATGAATCCTTCGTGTCGCTGACTGTACCTGACCACAAAATTAAGTTTTGCCAGGTCTAAGACCCTATATATTTTTTTTTCCCTGGATGTACTTATTAATGAAGAGATGCTTGAGGGGAGCAGGAAGCCTGGGAATCAAACACATTAGTTGAGGATCAACCTAGAAAAAGTGAGACATGTGAAACACCACAGAACCATCATGCTGTCCATGTGCGGCAAGAAAGGAGAATGCAGCCTTAAAAAAAACACTACTGTAATTGAAGGATAAGCAAATTATTGTGATTTTGGTTCTTGGGCATGTTAACTCTAAACAAGTCAGTTCCAAGAATCAGAAAAGCTAGCAATAGGAAAGCTGTACTACTGTAGGTCAAACCATCCTGTTTTCCTTGTCCATGCTCCCACGGATAAGCACCTTGTCTGCACTACAACAGTGGCCTCTCAGGAGAGGCCAGGAGCATGGGCAGGAGTATTGCTACCGGTGAGAGACGCTGGATTTTCATAACTTAACTGATGAAGCAACCATGTACACTAACTTAGGTACATTTTCATACGGAAGCCAACTTCAGGTACCCTTAGGATAGCTGAGGGATTCGGCCAAGTTACACTGCTAGCAGTATGGGAGTTGGTAAGTATCTATTAATGACTACTCTAAAAACACTAAGCTAATTTAGTTCCAAATTAGGGCCAAGACATTATTTACAGAGTCATCCACCCCATAGAGTCTTTGCAAACTGTGAGCCATATGCCTTATGTAAACAGACATCTTGTATTAAAGTATGATACATCCGGCTACACATTTAACAACTAGTATAGAGAGACTACTTAATTTCTGATGCCAGCATTCACGCGATGACTTTTTTCCCCAGGAATGTGTTTATGAAGAACACCTACATTCTTTCCCTCAAACAAAAAGCAGGGTGTTTAAAAGAAAGAACAGACTCAAAACATCCTGAAAATACTGAACTGTAATAATAAAATACATAAATAAATAAAAACACAACCCCCCCCACACACTTTTCCATATTTGCCAACCACAAAGATTAACAAGGAAGTCCTTGCTCAATAACACGGTGAAAGGGAGGGCTTGAATGTTTAAGCCTTTTTTTTATTGTTAAAAAGGGATTTCTGAACTAGCATCTTTACTAAAAATTTTATATATACTCTTAACACTAAAAGTAAAATCGGGAAGAAAAAGCCCCAAAAGAATGGATGAATAACACGAGGAAGTTCAGCATTTGGGGTCTGGTCCCCTGTCCTGAGACCAGCTGCACCACCTGCTTCACCAATCTGAAGATCCAGCCCAGAAGTCCAAGTATTAGAGCTTTTCCAATTTTTAAAGCCATAAGAAAGAAGGATGAGAAGCAGTTTTTGAACTCTGATACTAAGAGGACTGAAACTGCCAGCGTCTCAAATGACACCAGCGTTGCAGTGCTTTTCTGAACAAGAATTTCCGAGAAAAACAATCTTCAAATACAACTTCAACATGACAAAGACAGAAGTTCACAAAAAGCCAAGAGCTTGCTCCCTCCTGTCCCCTGGCTTGCACCTCTCGGGCAGCCCAGGCAAACCGAGCTCTCTCCACGCCGGGAAGGCCCACGGGCAGCTATGCAGGCTGTACTTCCATGTTTCTGGGGTATTAAAAAGAAAGAAGGAAAAAAAAAAAAAAGCGAGGCAGTAACTGCCCAGGCAGACACGCAGCCGGCAGGCAGCTCGCTGAAGCACCCTTTCCTCCCTGCCCCTAAAGGCACAAAAAATTCTGCTTGACCAGCTCAGGTACAGCCCCACTATATTTTACATATGATCTTAAAGTCCCTTGGGATTTTAACCTTTCTAAATCATTATAAAGGAGCCTTATTAGAAGGACAAATGAGGAGAAGCATTTAACATATGACTGATTTATCAGAAAAGATACTAGAAAATCATGGAAAAAACTGTCTTTTAGCTAATTCCTAGCAAGGGAACAGGCACAGTACACAGAGGGGTCAATCCGCAAGTTATTGCTGTCCGGGAGGACACTGGCTTGATCCTCTGCACTGCAAGATGTCGACTTGCTATCAACTGTCAAAGGAGAAAATAAGCAGGCGAGCTTTGGGGGAAATAGGACAACTTGCACTAAACGATTTCCAAGTTACTGTTGGGAGAGCAAAGCACTTCCCCGTGAGCACAGCAGTCAAGCGTGGAAAACAAAAACACCTTTTCCTGCACGCTCCCCAGGCCAAATGCTTTGCACAACTCATGTCTTCATAAACGCTAATTTTGCCCAAATTCAGAAAAACAATGCAAGTGAAAATAACTGATTACAGCAGTTTTGTTGGAATACCACCACCCTTCAAGCTGGTCTGTGCTCTACCTTCTGACCTACTCCTTAGCCTTGGGCACACCTTCAGCCAGAGCAGGGAGGGAGCCGGGGGGGATTTTTCCTATTTAGATTGTAAATTATTTGGGTGAGATATTGTTTCCGTCTGTGACACCTCCAAAAAGAAAAACCTCCTGAAAACCACACTGTACAGTTTGAAAGATACCTTAGTAACTTTTAAGAAAACTATTCTTTTGAAAAAATTAGGTATTGTGGGGAGACACCTGAGTAGGTCTCATCATTCGTTCAGCTTGCAGCATTCTGGTGACACCAGCGTAAGACTCACGTGGGTGGTTTCAAAGTATTTTGGGAAAGCGTTCAGTACCATCAATATAGGATATCGTACTGACTTGAGCTGTAGGTCAGATGACGTAGGAATTGCCACACCGTCCCACCAGCTGACTTGGGGATTGCTCACCCTCGTCACGGGCGCTTTCGTCCAGGCGAGCACCGGCTCTCGGGAGCGCTCCCACAACAAGCCCAGCTTTGTTTTCCGAACGAACCAAGCGCCGACGCTTCTTGCAGAGCGGGGCGGACGGCGCTGTGCCAAGAGGGAGCTTTACTCCACCCCGAGGTCACCACTCGCTCCTGTTAAATGTCAAAAACCCCAGAGCTTTGCCAACATCACCAGGTGGGACCTGAACTCTTCCCGCCCTGTTGCATGATTGGCACAGACTCAAAAAAAAAGAAAAAAAAAAAAAGTAATTCAAAACACCTCTAACATTAGGTAACAAGACAGAAAACTACCAACAGGAAAATTTTAAAGCCTAGTAGCCTGAAAACACCAGCATGCACTCACCAGGGACGCAGCAGAAGAGCAGGAGCATTCGGGACAGCGCGTGGTCACGACCGGCAACCCAATTTCCAGCCCTGCCCATGAATCAGCCCCTCGCCCTCCCTCTCCCGTCTCGGTTCCACCTGTGTTTATAGGAACACTGGGTTAATCTCCATACGAGTACCAAAATAAGACAACTGCCAAAGCCCCACGGCCTTTCCAAACACTGGAGATCAGTGCAAGAAAGCCAGCAGATAGACTGGTTTTTTGTTTGTTTGTTTGTTTTTTTAATGTTTCCAAATGAGGGACAAAATTTAGTGGTGAAGCAAGGAAATGCAGCAAGGTAAGAGACTGGATAGTTTAGGGAATTTTTACAAGGCCACTCCAAATTCTCCATCTTGTGGACATGAGCTTAATTTCAGACTGACACAGTATCTTTAAGACTGCTCTCGGACGTGCTGGAGAGATTTCCCCTAGACAGCATAACGTGATCTCGGGCTACACCAGGACAAAGCTTTAAGAGTAAAAGCGCTGTGCTCGGATCTCCCCAAAAGAGCTATCGCGAGTGCTTGGGCAGCGGAAAACGGACCAGCGTGCAATCGAACCACGCGTCGCCCAGGGTCAAGCACGGCTCTGGCGAAACGGCTCTCGGTGCTCGCGGGCAGCCCGAGACAAAAGCCCACAACCTAATTTATGCAGTCAGACACCCTATGTTTGCCGTCGCCATTTCAGCAGTGTTTCCTGTCAAATCCACAACATGCATATTATAAGCTTGTCGACCATTTAACGATCGGAGCTGATATCGTGGAAACTAAGCAGTGACGGTCGCTGCATCATTTGCTTGCTGACTTCTTAGGCAGTTTCCCTCTCCCTTACTACAGGCAGTGACCCATATATATGGAAAACTAAACGGAAGGGGATCACTAGGTCTCCTTTCTACCACTGGCCCAGTTTCAAATCCCACCATTATTAGCTCTCCTCAACAACATTTGTGCTGTCTGATACCAATTAGCCAAGAAAACTAGATAAAAGAAAGTATTCCCTTTGTGGAGGATTAAAGTTTTGAAAAGGTACATACCTCTGCACGCTAGAAAATGCAGCCGTCTCTTGATGCCAACAGGCCATTTACAAATGCCATCCCTCAGCTGTATTTTGCTGCTTCACATAGTTGACTTTAGCGTTATATTAAAATAACAGCTGGTGGGAAACTTACTCCCAGATATCAGAAAACGGCAATGAACAGGACAAGCTTTGGTATAACAGGACACCCCTTCCTCCCGCCTAGAGCCAAATAACGAAGCTGATTTGTTCCCATGAGCTTTAAAGAGCCTTTGACAGAAGTTATCTCAAGTATTCATTAGAAGAGCGTGGCTTTCCCCTCCCCACCGATCTCCTCGGAGAGCGAAAGCGCCCGCAAAGAGCATCACATGAAGTCAGGGGCAGCACGAAGGACTTGCGGGAAGATAAGCTGCTGCTCACGCCTGCCTGCCACAACTCCCCACTTCTGCTGAACCTACCGCTCTTTGCTTCTCTACCATATTAATGGGTTAATCGTATGGAAAAGCCCCAAGAAAAGAGGGGAAATGCTAAGGGCACCTCTCGGTAACCACCCCAAGATCTCCCAAATGAAACTCAGACACGACCGGGGCTGTGCCACCGCAAGCTTTTCTGAGTAGTTTGCTAAAAGTTTGCTTGTTTGTGAAAGCAACACGTTTGTCCCAACAAGCTAACGCAGAAGGTTTTCATTTTCTGGTATGTAATTCAAAAGCAGCCGCAAGATAATCTCATCAAAAGCAGTCTCTCCAAGTTCGCAGATTAGGGGACTCCCTGGCCAACAGGCGAGGAGGGAAAGGACTTCACTATCGGGTTTCAAGGCAGGAGAAAGTGAACTCTGAGTTTCCGTTCCTAGAGTCCTTAGACAACATTTACCGCTTTTGTAGCTACTGAAAAATGTCTAACTGTATCAAAAGGCACTAAACTTGCACACTTCCCAGCTTGCTATCGCTTAACAACACATCTCAAGGCAAAAGCTGCTAGAAAAGCAAGCAGCACGAGTACGGCAATGCCCTGGATATTGAAAAGAAAACAAATCCTCTCGCTTTCCCGACCGGCGCTGAGCTCCCACCACTTGCCGGCGGGCAGCAGGCAGGGCCAGCAGCGGCACAGGCTGCAAACTTCGAGCCGTGCCGCACTGGCCGCGAGCAAACACCGACAAATGCTCCCCCCGCGCCCCCCGCCACGAACGCTGCGCCTGCCCCATCCCGAAATCCCGGGGCACAGAAAAACGCACAGGCACTGAGTTATGTTAGGTAAACGAAGGCTTTCGGGGAGAGGGAGGAGAAGTACCCCTAGCGATCCAAGCGGCAGCGAACTAGTTTGTCAACTTTAAGAGCCAAAACAAAAAAAACCCACCTCATCTCTGTTTCTCATCTCTGTGCCTACAGGAGGTTTCACAGGAAGACGACTGTGTGCGATTTGTGTACTAGCAAGCTGAAAAATATCAACATTGCACTTTTCCATTTATCAAATGAGTGTAAACATCTCCAGAAAAACCCACCTGTGTCTAAAACTGAAAAAAGGAGGAGTAGTTAACATGTGCAACAAGGAAAACCTGAAAAAACAAGTGTAAACCCCGCGAAGTTTCCCTTTGCTTTAATAAAAGCACCCTTCAAAGCCCCTCGCTTGCAGCGAAACCTCCGTGCCTCCCTCCGGCAGCGCAGCCTCCCGGACCACCGCAGCGGCTCGGCCCCCTCCTCGGCCTCACCTGCGCGCTGCATCCCGCGGCGCCACCGGCACCTCCACCATGATCCCGCCGCCGCGGTGCCGAACAGCGGCACCGCCCGGCTCCCGGCCGGGGTCAGAGGGCTCGCGGCGAGGCGGGCGCCGCGCTTCGCCGGCCCCGGCGAGGGTGGGCAGAGCCCGGGCCGGGCGCGAGGGGAGAGAGGGGGGTTGAAACCACGCCGGGATTTCGGGCAGCTGACGCCACGTCTAAAAGCAGCTACGGGGAGAGGGCAGAGGCTGCTCTCGCCGCCTGAGCCGTCCCAGCTGCGGGAAGCCAGCGAAGGCAAAGAGAGTTTTGCCGGCTGCGCGCAGAGCTGGTCTCGCTGTGGCTGACAAAACCGCGCTTCATTTAAGGACCTTCCCCGCTTCAAGTATCCCTACAAACCAGGAAATGCGCAGCAGCAAAGAGCCTGAAGAAACAACGAACATTTTTCTCTTTATGTCCTTGTGGGTTTTTTTTTTGTTTTTTTTTTTTTAAATTCATACCATGATTTCTGGCTTCTGAAAGCGAAGCAGAGCCCGATACCAAGAGGCTTTTCCCTCCTCTCTTTCACCGTTCCTTTTAGCACCGTGCCAAGAGCTGAACTCCCAGGGAGAGCATTGCTCCGGGATTAAAAGACAAAAGCTGCTCTTCGAAGGAGGCAGCGAAAGCAGACGGAGAGCCCGCGCGGTTTGCCCAACGCTGCTGCCACAGCGGGTGTTTCACACCGGAGCGCCACGGCCGGGAACGGCGCGGCACGCTGGCCCGGCCCCAAAGCCCCCGGCACGCACGCGGCGGGAAGGCAAAGCCTTCCGGCTTAACAACCTCGTGAGACGGGGCGCGCGTGTGTGCGTGCGACCTCGGCACAGCCCTCGCGCTCCACGCTGGCGGCAGGTGTCCTCCGCCAGCTGAGTCCTCTCCTCCTCCGACGCCACCCGCCCCGTCCTCTCCCGCTGCCCCACGGCGGAACAAGCACGAACAGGGAATTACAGCTGCGCCCTCTCGCTCCCGAGCCGAGCGCTGACYTGCGCGCGGGCATCCAGCGCAAAGATTGGCACCGGGACAAAACAGCAGGTCAAGAGCAAAAAAACCAAAAACCCAACCCTCCCCTTCTAAAAAAGCCGTCGCGGCAGCATAACAAAGTAAACAGCCCTCCTGATTGATAGACAAATTGGTTTGACCTGCTGCTTAGAAATGCCTAATTACCGGAAACGGCAGGGCAAAACGGTCTCRTGATCTCAGTTGAACGAGATTCCCCCCAAAGAGCAGTCAGGGTGTACGAACGACTGCAATCTCCGTCCTCTCCCCCCCCCGGCTCCCGCAACCCCCCGAGCGCCGCGGTAATTACAGAGCGCGTTTCGTTCCGGCGCGCTTCGCCAGCGGCAGCCCCGCGCCGCAGAAAAGCGTCGCTGCCGCGGGTGGAGCAGCCTCAGAGACCTGCTGCGCACCACCAAAAGACGGAAAAATTAAGGACTGGGACACCAGAGCTGCTCTGGATTTCTCTTCAAAGGCTTCTAACGTTTTTATGGGCTTTTTTAAGTTTGTCTGATTACGTTCCTGGTTTCTGTTTCCACATCCTAGCTTCTTTTTTCCCCCCCTTTCTCATCATTCACATCACAATCCTCTACTTTTCAGCAGGTTCAAAGGGAAGGGTTAAACTTTGGTTCCAGCTCAGAAAYGAGGCCATAATCTGCCTGTTCCTTCCAGGCAAGCAATTTCTAGGGACTCGGTAGGTTCAGCCCTGGCATCTGCTTTTATCAACCCTAAAAAACTTGCTGTACCAACCTGGAAAAACAAACAAACAAAAAAACCCCAAACAAAACCAGATTCTTGAAATGCCATAATGAACTTCTGACTTAACTTCAAGGAAACGTATCTTCTGAATACTTAGAAAGAGAGAGCAAATTAGGAAAGTGTTAAAAAAAAAAAAATCAAAAAAGGCAACCAAACTGCACAAATATTTGGAAATATTCTAGAAATCTATCCAGTTTCTTGAAATGCAACTTGCAAAGTCTTGGAATAAAGATTCTTCCCCAAAGACTTTGACACTGCTTAAAGATGATCACAACCCCCCAGTGACGTGACCCATGCCTCCCCACGTGCCTGTTGTTCCAGCAACCAACCCCTGGCAAACGTAACGTTCTGCTCCCCCTAAAAAAGGCCTGATGAAACGGAAGAACAGGAGGTTGCCACCCCACATCTAAAGGAAAATTTCCTTGCTTCTGAGGCACCTACCCGAGCCGCTCTGGGAAGCCGGGAAGCTACCGGGAACGGTGACAGCTTCTCCCTCCAGAAGCTGCTGCGAGAGAAAGCTGTTGGCAACAACACAGCAAAGGCACCAGAGATCAAATAAATAAGACTTAGATTTTTTTTTTTAATCCACATTTTAAATGTAAATCCGTTTCTTTTAAAAATTAAATGAGAGGTTAGCTTCAGTTAAGGTCTATCCCTTCTATGATCTATCTGACCTACTTAAATAAAGAGTATTTACTGGAACATTATGCTAGCAGAAGACTTTAGAAATGCCAAATAATGAGTGGAGGGACATTTAAATAAACTTTTTAATAAACATTCTAAACATTTTAATAAACTTTCTCCTAACATATGCAGAATATTTCAGATAGTTTGATTTTATCTAAAAAAACAGGTGGTGTCGGCACTTAGCAAAGTTTCCAATACCTATTCTTAATCAGTCTTCTGCAAGTGGTTCACAAATCAATCTAAAAGTTAAGGAACATCATAACAGACTTAAAGTACTGAGAATCTGAATACATTTATGTCAGTAATATTACTGTACTGAGTGCTGAGTACAACTTCTTCATTACCAGAAAGTACTAAATTTACACTTTATGGGCCCATATATTGATCATCTTTCCTTCAAAAATATGATAGAGAGAAGCAATGCAATATAATAAAGGTATCTCAATGTAGTTCCTCTTCTTCCCACAAAATTCCTGATTGCTGACAGCACAGAAAACAGCAGCATTTTCTCTATATGCCTACTTATTCAGAAATGCCATACAGCCTTGGCTCCCTCTTAGAGGCTCCTTAGTATGCTTTGCCACTAGCAGGAATAAAACATGTCTTCCAACATTCGGAGTCCCTAAAATCCCTCGCTCACAGAATGCTCCCCAGAATAGCACAAAAACTCCAAAGGTCCTTAAATCCTTCCTGTTTGCTCCTGGTTACAACAGTTAATACCTTACTCTCGGTGTCAAAGCAAAACCAGAGCACTAGTCAAATGATAATCCAAGGAGATCAGCCTGAGGAAGCTCCATCAAGGTTTCTCACCCTTGAGTCCCAAAATTCCCCATGATTCTGCCTGTGGGAAACATTCCCCAACATCACCTACAGCCAAAGGGTAATGACGCTGCTGGGAAAGCAAAGCACTGCGGATTATTTGCATGCCATCTTTGGGTCAGCCAGGTTGGTGACTACCGCTCTAGACCTTCCTGCTATGGTTTTAGCCCAGACATGGCACATAATAGTGAGAAAACATTGCAAGGAAAAAGTTGCATGAATTTTCAGTGTTCTCACTGGTCAGATCCTCATCTAAACTCCAGGCAACTCTTTGGGGGGAAAAAGAAAARGTTGCTAGTCAAGCAAATGTTTGCAGTTCCACCCGAGACAAAAAGGTAGAAAAAACACCCCAGCTCCTCACTGGGTAATGCACAAGATAAAGTAGCCTCAAATACGCAACAAGAATTATTAGCTTGTAGCCAAAAGCACTTTAGTGGACACCGAGTCAAATCTTAATGGACAGTAATCACTGCTAGCACATATAGTCCTCTCCATCTCCCAGGCTTCTTTTGGGAATCGGGGATTTGCCCGCGACACCGAGGTGCCTGTTAGGAGAGTTTGCGATGAACTCCAGTGGAGTTCAATAGCCTGCTTTTCCTCTGYGGCTTTATAATTTTTCTTTTAAATAAATTATCTCTGCTGTGCTGCCGAAACATTTTTGTCTGTTTTGCAGATATAATCACAACTATAATTCTTTCCTCCCCTTGTGCTATGAAAGAGTCATCAGTTACGAGAAGGGTAGCAGGTTAGGAAAATATTCAATATACACTTGAATAAGTCTAATTTAACATCTAAGCCACCTCATAATTATGAACTTCTTTTTAATGCAGCCATAAAAAGTAGTTACCCAACAGGAGGTATGTCACTGCCTCAGTAAAGTGTAAATAACACAAGATATCACAGGAAGCACGGAAAACTCTGCTTCTTTTATTTTTATTTTTAAATTCCACTTGCTTACTTCCCAGAGGCATAGCAAAGATTAATTAGCTCGTGTTCATAGAGCATTTTGAAGACGTAAAGTGCTACGTAAGTAAGCACTATTACTGTCTGATGGAAAACACATCTCCTGAGGTCTCGCATGGAAAAATCAAATACATAACTGATGACAAGATTTCTTGACCTGTTGTAGTTTTCTGAGCAAGTCCTGCCATCTTCTTCGACTGGTACCACACTGACCAGTACTGCTGGTCCATATTCATTCGTCATGAGGAAGGCCAGTGCCCCATTACGGGGTGAAAGAGCACGCTGAGGACAGGGGGAGGTATGAGAGAAGGAAAGGAGGCTTCGAGCCTCCCAGAAACAACACGTACTCAAGGAAAAGACACAGAAGCGGCAGTCCCATTTCCAAGGTTCAATTGAAATAAAAAATTTGATGGTTTTTCCATGCAACGCAGTGTGCTGACTAAAAACAGATCTATTTCTTTCAAGCTCCCTGAAGCGCGGTTTGAGTGGTCCTCCACAAGGACTCCATGTTTTTTCCCCTTTTTATACAAGCTTGTCCACCAAGTATTGCGTGCGCGTGTGTTTTGCTTTGAAATTTGGACCATAAAAAGATTACAGCAACGTCTGAACGCAACAGAAGTGGAAGAACTCGTAACACGGCGTATGCACCGCTAGCATGAGATAGSGGACTTATGGCTGTGCCTAGGACAGAAAAATGTGCAGCCCTAATGAAACAGTTTTCAAAAGCGAGGCAGGAACATACCGCGAGGGCGAGCCCCAGGCGCAGCGCGTGGACATACCAGAGCTAGTTCACGTAACTGGAGCTGCATGATTCACCAAGGGGGCAACAAGGAGACAGGAGCATGCTCGGCTCTGCGCAAGGGGAACTCAGGCTATTGAATTTGGTACAAACCTCTACGCTAGATGCATTCGGTCCCATTTAATAAATATTTGCATTGGGGAAGTATCAGCTGATGCTAAACCAACGTCAAACTGATAAACAACTGATGCTATAACTAGCACTCTGAACCAGGTTTAAGTACATCAACATGTTTTAGTTTTGTTCAACGGTTCAAATTAACTGTAGACAAGACTTAAGATAAAGGAATGCAGGTTGTGGATGGGAAGGTGAGTTTTCCATTGGGTTTTAAGCTGGTTGTTACTTAAGGAAAAAAGGAAAGTATACATGGTTGGGTGAAATGTAATTACTTTTTTTCTCCACAACATCAAACGACTGTAAAAGAGAACCTACAAAATTTAACAATCCACAGTAAGTTCATGCACGATTTAAGRTAAATATCTCTGAAGAATTTCATAAGCACCTTGTTTTTTTTTTTCTGTTGCTTTTGTTGTTGCTGTTTTGAGAAAGCTAAGAAAAATGATGACTTTCTTCATAATAAACCGAGGTTTGATTAGAATACGGTAAATAAAACTGCCCCAAAGGGTCAAAGAGCTCCCTCTTCTTAGCAATAGTATATGGCACAACATGCTCTGTTTATAAGCTGCTCTTTATGCTCACATAACAAAATTTCAAAATCTTCTAAAGCAATTTCTTGTGTGTGCTGGAAGGAGGAGGGAGGGATGCAACACATTTCCAAGAAAAATGCCTAATGGATTATGTGTCCGTACTAGAGAGTTAAGGTTATGTGTTCAGATCCCTTTTAATCTCCGCTCTAAAAAGGTTTAAGATTTAAACTGATAACATTTGCTTCATGATGAAACTTGGCTTTCAGTACAGATGATCTGTGTCCAAGAGAATAAAGTTGCAGCAGCATTTAGAACAAAACCAAAATCCTTTGGCTTCACTTGAGTTATACAAGAATAAGATAGCAGCTTGGCAATTTTCTGTACACAAATAACTCCAATTGCCCAGGGGGAATGTCAGTGAGATCTAGGCATCCTGTCCGAAATATCTAGCCTCCCTGGAGTCAGTTTTAATTTCAAGTAGAGTTGTCTAAATTCTTCATCCTCCCCAGGCAGGCAAATTGCACTGTACATAGTCCAAATATCGGATTACTTTGGGGCTTTTCTCAAAGTTTCTTAACTTCTTTTGCAGATGCTGAAGATAGCAGGACGTTTTTCACACAGTAGGTGTTTTCCAGTGTAGCTCATCAATTTTTTGACAATGCCCCAAAGCAGCTGTCTTTCAGAGGAGATTTTTAAAATGCAACTCACAGTTTGCACGCATTTGCATTTCAGGATAGAAGGCCAGGGACAAATAATGTCTTCTAAAGACAGACACAAATTTCAAAACTCCAGTTCATCTCAACATAACTATAATCCCTGCTACTGATCATATCCAAAAGGCAGGAAGACACAGGGATCCAGCGCACTAGACTTAAACATGCAAAGGGTAAATAGCCTTTAGCAGACCCTTGTTCACGCTATTGTGTGACCCCGGGGCTTCAGCTCAAGGCTGGGGACCAGCTCGCACGCAAGAGCGCTTGCAGCACCACTTCGGGCAGGACTGGAGAGAAGCGCAAGAGCAGAGCCCTGTGGCTAAACGTGCACAGTACCCACCTGCGGCGTACAGAAATCCAACCACCACGGAGCAGCAGCACACTCACACAGGTGCAGAGTTGTACTTATTGCACTGATTTCGTTAGAGTATTGCCTCTCACCTGTTGCAGATCTCTCAACTTATATTTTTGGTACAAAGGACTCAGAGGACACACACACACACACACACACACACACACACACACAAAAAACCCACCCAAAAAACCCACCACACCCAAACCGGTCTTGGAGGAAGCTAATTTAAAAGGAAAAGACAACAGACAGTAATGCATCAGGTCCTTTAGGCTCCTGGGTCTGTATAAAGGTGAAGGTGAATCTCTCTCATATGTACATTTGTGCGT
This sequence comes from Apteryx rowi, assembly GCF_003343035.1. Lineage (NCBI taxonomy): Eukaryota > Metazoa > Chordata > Aves > Apterygiformes > Apterygidae > Apteryx > Apteryx rowi. The sequence continues at coordinate 1,129,657 of NW_020450927.1, read as the reverse complement.
GTGTACACAAACATGCACATGCAAGCCCAAATCAGGCAAAGCCCAAGAGCTGCAAACAAATAAAGTCAGCTCACCTGAATCCCTCTCCCTGTCCGAGATGCTGGTATGGATGTGTACGCGCACACACACCCCTCTCCTCAATTTGACAACTCAGCCCAAAGCCCCTCTCTGCTTGCCAGTCGTGCACATGGGTTGACAGGAGATGGATATTTTGCACACAGCCACACGGCAAAGAGCAGACAACGCTATTGGCAAAATTCTTTCATCAAGATGGATCTCGGATCCATAGGGCAGAGACACAGGGAGCTGAACGCTGCATTTTCTCATCCTTACTTTCAAACAGATACTCTTTGCAGACAAAGTTGGGTGGTGGAAGGTGAAGGGCGAGACCTCTTTTCAGTGCACAGTTCTGTTCAAAGCTATCGTAAACCTGTTTCTTCAAATGCTTTCCTATTTCTTAAGTATATCTTTGCAGAATATGTAGAGACTGGTGCATTGCAGATTCTTTCATTGACCAGGTCACAAATGATATCTATTCTTCCAAAACACACTGCCTGCCGTCCCCGCTCCTGCCATGAAAATATCACAGCCCTTTTCAGGTAATCCTCCTAGACCAAACTGCCCAAGGACTGTAATTATGTGGTGTGCACACAGTAAACCTATTCATTCCTTCATCACAAAATATTCACTCCAACTAGAATACACAGAAAGCAAACCTCAGCTTTGATTGTTTTAGCTACAAACACCACCACGGCTTAGAAACACCGGTTACTGAAACAACCCTAGAAATCCTTTTAGTTAATGACTGTTCTCTCCTGCCAAGTTTTTACCTGGAGGAAGAGCACGGACTGTGCATTTTCTTGGTGCAATCATCCCCACCTAGACAGGCTCGGCAGCAGCTTGCAGAAATTGTTCTAAAAGGTACGTTCCAGGCAGCAGTGAAACTAGCTGTTATTTAACTAATCCTCTGCTGCTCACTCCATTTCCAAGCCTCCGGACACTACCTTTTAAAACAGTACCGAGGCAGGATTTCTGTACAGCTAACTGGTCACCTGATAGCAATGCAGTATGAATCTGGCACCAAAACAGATGTGCCTTATTATTATTATTTTTTTAAATCACTTCTTCCCTTCTTTGTTGGATTGGAGAAATTTCTGAATTCAGTGGAATTTTCACTTAAAAAAAAAAAAAGCACTTGAGTGAGTGCAAAGAGGGTGATCACTAAAAAGAAATTCTTTCACCTGTGCAACTAAACCAAAGGATCGAGAAGTTAAATGCAATGTGTGAAAATTAAAATTCCATTTTTGTTAAACTCCATAATTGCACGTGCAGTATATCACAACATGGTAGTGAGCTGTGATGAGTATTTTTAATTCTGAGGTACACTCCTAAAGTTGTTTAGGGATCTAAAAAATCAGCCAGGTTTTTAGCAGTTTCAGTCTTTCTGTAAGAGACAGTGATAGCTGCAGCTCCTTGGAAACTCAGCCTTCTTGCTTACACGATTAAGCTCAGGAAATCCAGGGCTGAAAAGTTTTAACTCAGGTGGATCTTAGTGCCCAGCGGGAATTCCAGAAGAGATTTCCCGCTACACATGCAACAGTTGTGTGCTCAGGGAATTAAGGGTGCCTAGTTTCCTACCCATTTGTGGTTTGGTGCTGGTCTCCCAACTGGAGCACACACTGCAATACCATCTTCATCAACAGCAGTCTAGTCTCTTTCCACATAACAATTAGGTCACACATTTTAATGAAAGTTGTAAGAGTTTAGTACTTTTGCGACCTATATTCCTCTCTCAAACTCAGGATTAGTTGGTCAGCAGACCCAAACAGTTGGGGAAAGAGACAGGACAGACAGATAGAGCATCAGTTTTACTTCATTAGAGAAACAGACTAAAAACAATTGGAAAGGAGTCTCTGCACAAGACAAGTTACAGTTGCTTGATGACAACAGGTGGATAAATATGTGTTAGAAGGAGAAAGCCAAAATGGGATAGCAAGTACAGCGGAGAGCCATAGAAACACTGGGTGGAAGGAACCTCTGGAGGTTATTGAGTCCAGTTTCCCACCTGGAGCAGGACGTTGCCCACACTGGATCAGGTCAGCTGCGGCTTTGCCTGGAAGGATGAAGTTTCCACAGTCCTGCTGTGCAGCCTCATCCTGTGCTGCACCATCCTCCTGGTGACCAAGTTCCACTTACTGTCCAATGTGAACCTCCCAAGCAACTTGTCACCATTACCCCTTGTTTTAATCATCTGCCACTACTGAGAAGAGCTTGGCTCCATCATCTCTAACACTTCTTCAAGTAGTCATGGGCTGCTATTAGATCATCCCTTAGCTTCTTTATGCCAAGTCTAAACATACCCAGCTCCCTCAGCCTCTTTTCATAGGTCAGGTACTCCTGGACAAAATTACCTCGGCAGACCTGCGCTGGACCATCTCCAGGTTCTCAACATCCTCCTTGAACTGGGGCCACAGCTGGACCCAGTACTCCAGGTGAGGCCAGTAAAGGCCCTTCCTTTGCCATGTTACTGGTCAGCAAAGGCAACATTTACAGAGGCATTCAGAGAACTGCAACATATTAGGGCAGGGGAGATCTGCCCCAAGGAGGAAGAACAGATGATAACACTAGGTTACATGGATGAAACTGTGGCAGAGGAATGGGAAAAGGGTTGCAGAGATGGGAGTCAGCAGCTGAGTGACAGCTATGGAAACACTCTACAGACAAGGCTGAGGCACTGAAGGCCAGCTGGCCCTCTGATGCAGTGAAGATGAATCCAGCACAAAAGCTTGGAAGATGAGCCAGGGAGCTATGCAGGGGCTGTGAGCAGGCACTTGATACGCAGAGCTGACCATTCAGAAGCTGCCAAGAGGCAGAAGGCTTGCTGACCCAGACTGTCCTCAATCTTGGTGGTTATTTTATCTCCAACCAAGAAATTGCAGTACGTATCAGGCAAAACACCTTTAGTTTTGTGGCTCCAGACAATTTTGCCAGCAAGAGTTAAAGAGTTCCTGCCTCCTCTCCTCTCACCTTTGCTCGTTTGTACTGCAGAACTGTGCCCTAGTTGTGCTGGCACAGCTGTCCATGAGGCTGTGCAGTGATCTGGATTAGAAAATAGCTGCAAAAATAAATGAATGCACAGTGCAAGGAGACAAATTGATGGGGTGGTGGACAGAAGATGGAAAGCGTTTAAACCAGTTTTGCTGCCAAGAGAAGTGCCAGTCAGACGGCAGCCCGTTGCCAGAGCTCCTAATCAACTTTCCACGGTAATATTGTTTAGTACAATTAGATCAGGGAAGGCAACAACCTGCACACTAGTATTTAACATGGACAGAGGGTACACATTATGTTTTCCCATTATTTAGACCCAGTGACTCGGATACAAAACAAAATTTCTCAATGCTAGCAACTCAAGGTGAAGATCAAATGAAAACTTGCACAGTTCTAACTAGTGTTTGCAATCTTCTCTCCAGAGCTTTCATATTGAGCAAAGTCAGAAATGAAACACAGAAAAAACAGGGCTGTTTCAGCAAGTGAAAGTCTTCACTTTCATCTCAGATGACTTCATCTCCGAATACAAAAAGAGAATCCATTTGCAGCAACACTAGTCTTTCTAAGCATCAGAGAATCTAAAGAAATCGCTCCCTAATGATATTCTTTCCTAATAATTGATACTGTGATTAAAAATATATATATACATATCCATCTCCTCACTTTCAATCCCTCCTTCCATATTTGGACACATGTAGGCAAAAAATCTCCTATTAATGCCACAAAGATGCACCCAGATGCCAGAATCAAAACTTTTACCACATATTTTCCTTAACAACTCTCGTTTAGTACGAGCAGGAGGTGAGAAGGAAGCAGAGTAAGAGAAAACAGGATTATTTTGGGAAATGAAGCAGTAACTGTGTTACTAGTCTGTCAAATAGTAGGAATGGTTGAAATCTGAATCAGACTTTTGCTGTATGAATGGTTAATTTCAATATGCTATTATAAATAATATTTCTTTATAAAAGATGTAATCTCCCTAAAAAAAACCCCACCTGTTAGAGAACAGCAAGATCTGAATTTGAAACAGAGACAAGTACAAGGCCAGGACTCGCTTGAGTTTCTTCATGTTATCCTTTCCTATTCCATGGGGGTGCCGGCCCTCAGGGCTCATACCACACCTCCTAAGAGAATTAGCCCATTTTAAGTCATGTCTGAAAGAAGAAGGAAAGAGGGTAACATGCTGGAGCTAGGGAAAAATTACAGCTATGCTTTTAGCTTCCTTGAATAGAAGCACCTCTGAAAAGAAGTGCTGCCAAGACAAATCCCTAGCAAACAAATGAGACATTTAGAGTGTGCCTATTCGCTTGCAGAGAGGTGGTACTACAACGACACAGGTTATGTACCAAGGAAATTCCATGGGATATATGTAACAAGGAGCCAGACGCCTTAGTTACCCAACTCTGCGCACAATGGACCTTCCGGGTGGGAATTAAGAATATCAGCATTAGAAACAAGCTCTCCACTGCCTGCAAACAGAGGTCAAGCTCCCGAGCTAGTGGACGGTGAGTGTCCTCTGGAGTTATGCTTTTTAAATGGTCCTATTAGTTTTTACTGTTTAAACAAGTCACTTTCTACCTTGTGTTTTATCTCTGCGTCTGCCCCTGAGGCTCTCATTCAGGGACAACCATAGTGGTTTCTGCCCGCACGGAAGGGACGGCTCAGCTGCTCTTCCAGCAGCTGCTGAACCATCACAAATTACAGCTTACGGTACCAAAGTATGTGGAAATTGGTGTCTATCTTAGTCCATGGGACTGTAAACCACGGTGGTTCAGCAGCTGCCTCACGAACAGCTGAGCCAACCCTGCAGCGATGGTAGAAATGACAGAGAAGGCAAGAATGACTATGACCGCCTTGGGTGAAGCACCCTGGTCTCAGTGCTGACCTTTGGAGAGTCATGCATCTCCTCCTCTGGCTTCTCAGCTGTAACACGGGGAGGCTCTCCCACACATTTCCTAGGAATGGCATGCTCAGCGTCCTCGCTATAAAGAACACCACAAAAATCTGCAGAATGGGTGCTGCTGCTGATCACGCAGAAGCGCATGCATTCTAACATAGTGCTCTACTTACAAAAAGATTGACTTGATACAGTATTCTTGGTGTTGGTTTTAAGGTATAACTGTAGTGCTACCGATTAAAAAAAAATTCATCATCTGATTTCCTCCTCCCGCCTTTTCTTTTTAATTTAAAGAGGGAGGTATGGCAACCTTACACAGAGGGGAAAAAGCACATACCATTGCTATGTGTTAACCTTTGTATTAGAGCTGGCTCTAAAAAGCTCATCTGTAAGCAGTAACTTCAGATATCATCATAAGATGCAACGCCTGCTGTTGCCATGTTATGCACATGCTTCCCTAGGACAAGCTAGATACTCTTATCAGCTTGGCATAGCAATTTCTCTACTGGATATTTTATCTGCCTCCGCTGAGCTTTTCAGCTTTTGGTGTCCATTCCAAAGCTATTTTCGTCCAGCTGCTATCTGTACTGCTGGTGACATGTTCTGACTGCCACCATCTGTTTCTTTCTCTTTACAAAGATGTTCGATGGTTTCCTTCACTGGCTTGTCCTCTGGCTCTACATCTTGACAGAAAGCCATTCCCACCGTTCACTTTATCACCCCACCTTTTCCCATTGGCAGGAATTCCATAATCACGATAAGATACGTTTCTAACCAGGATGTGAAAACAAGGGAACCTTACCTAAGCTGCTGCAATCAAAGATTATATAAAAACCTTCCCTCCCACTTCCTCTCATCCTTCCTCGCAGTATGGGCATTGCTCAATTTTTCTCCATCTCATGCCTTTCTTCCTCCCCTCCCACTGCTTGCCCACTTTCCTTAGCTACAGACTTTGTTGATATCTATATTCACTGTAGTTGTAGCTCTCTCATGGAGAAGACCATGTGGATATGGGTTTCTCATGTACTTTTAATAGGCTCTTGTCAGGCATACATCGGGCAGCACACTACAAGATGTCACGTGCATCTAAACCTGGTGCAGAATGCGTAGCAATGCATATACCCAAAGAGCACGCATTCATCTCATCCTGTATTGCAATTCATGAAAAATGAAGAAGGTTACAAGGTTACATCTACAAAATTAACACTGGCATTTCCAGCTATTCAGACGCTCAGGGAAGTGTATAAATCCTTCCACATAATTTTTGCCCATGGTACAGAAAAAGAACAAAAAAGACACTTAAATACCCAAGATTTTGAAGCTCTTTCTAGCTTGCAAAGTTGCAAATATCCACTGCCCAGCACAGACTGGCTGCAATATGATTCCTCGTTCATCTCACTAGCCATACATCTGGAGTAGGTACTTTGCCCAAAACATAGTGTAAACCATGTTCTTAATATTGGGTTTATTTCCAAACAAGAATGAATACTTATTTGTTCATACGGCACAACAAGATGATCATTTAGAGCTGCATTTGAAATGCGGCAAGCAAACCCAACAGGAGTTAGGTTTACACCACTCATCCCCAAGTGTTTTGCCATTTTCCCTCCTAAAACTCAGAGTTGCCCTCTTTCTTTTCAGACATCTAATCCAGGAGACAAAAAACCAAACCAAAACAAAACAACACTCCCCCCCCCAAACTATCCTCCCTCCCCCAACCAAGGAAGAGTGAGGCAGCACTACAGACAAGTACAAGTGAATGAGCACTACAGTTGCACTCTGCTAATTAACTATCTACAAGAGTGGGTTTTTCTATGTTCAGCTGCACAGTACTTTATCTTTTAATGACTTATTTGCAAGTCACTCACAGAATAAAATTCTTTGGCAGAAGAAAACCAGCTGAGCCTGTGAAATGAAAAATACCTTACCTGCTATTCACCCTTGGTAATGATGTTATCAAAGCTGTTTTACTGTCAGAGATGCACAGTAGCATCTCTAGTAGCATCTCCGCAGCATTTTCTTATAGCTCCCTCCCTCCCAGGATTAGGTTTTTTTTTTGTTGTTGTTGTTGTTGTTGTTGTTGTTGTTTTTTTACAGCTAGCTTCAGAAGAATTGCTCCTGGACCCTACCAGCAACTCGCAGCCTATGCCAAGGAAATTTTAATGCATAGGTTCTGGTAGAAAGAAGAATATACTTGTATGTGATTCTGCCTCCCTTTACTCCTTCTTGCTTCTGGGAAGAGATGGAGCGATGCTCTTCGTGCAGCCACATGCGGGGTGGAACAAAGAGGGGAAAAACTCCTGGGGAATTTGGCCAAACTGGGACTCAGCAAACTACCGCTACAGAGCCTTTGCCTGTCATTTTTAATGCCTGCCCTTCCTTTTGCTTTCCTTAGATGTCACCATTTATAATTATAGCCAACAGCAGCAGGTACCTTGCTGGTTCTTTTAGGATTTGCACCCCGAGCAGGCATAAGGCAATTTCTAGAAACAAAGCTGAAAGCTGTTATTCAGTACTTGTTACTAAAATACAAAGCAAAGGCACTTCCGGAGAGACTCAAAGCGAGGCAGATGATAGCTCCATAACAGCGCGGATGAACGGCAGGAACCACTTCCAACCACCCGCAGAAGATGCGTGGCCATGGAGCAGCGCTCAGCAACTCTCAGTCATAAACCCCAGGGCTCACAAACGCAGTTACACCCCTTCACGTGCACGGCAACAGCCCACCCCCTCCAACAACCTCAGAGACAGCCGCATAAACGCCAGTGTCCTGCGGTCACTTCGCTGCGAGGCAGCCACGGGCGCGTGACCGCCGCCGACACGTGGAGGCGACGCCATCGCCGGCAGCAGGCTCGCTCGCAAGGACGCGGCCGGGGCTGCAAACCCGAACCCCAAAGCTCCACCCGGATGGAGGCTGTTGCGCCCCAGGTTGGCACTTACCCAGCTTGGCGGCCCCCTCCGGCGGGTACTCGGGGAACTGGCCCTCGGAGGGCACGCTCACCGTGCGGCGCAGGCAGCGCCCCTTGGCAGCCTCCGCCGGTGCCTCCTGCGCCCCCTCGACGGGCACCTGCGGAAAAAGGATGACGACATGGGTAATTCGCCGCCGGGCCAGCCTGCGAACACGCCGTCTTGACAAGAGCTTCATTTAATTTAATTCTGCTGATCTGGTCATAACTCTCAGACCCCGCTTGGCACACCCGGCCTTGCCACCAAACTCCTGAAAAGCGGGAGGCTCACCGGGAAAGTGCGGTGGCTGCTAAGTCAAACTCAACCCAAAAGTGGGACCTCCGAGTGGTCTCGGGGTCCTCGCTGCAGGAATCTCTCACAGTAATGAAATGCCGTAAGCCAACCCTTCCCTTTAAAGGTATTGAGCGTATCAAGACCTTGTTTCTTTTGGGAAATTCTGGCAGAACTTGGCCCCTTGGGCTTTGCTCCCCCATCTGCCTTTAAACACCTGCCTGGAGGACTAAAGGTTGCTAAAGAAAAGCTCATGCTGGAAGAAAAGCGATGAATAGAGCTACCTGTCTGAGTAGCTGCAGGGCAGGCAGACAACAGCCGGCAGCCCTGAAACAACTGGAGCGGTACAGTCGCTTTGCTTCAACACCAAGTATCTCTGGAAACGAGAAGTGGCCTTGACGCCCTCCTACTGCAATCCAGAAAAGTGATTTGGAAACAGGGGATCCAGAAACAGGGATTTGGAGGATAAGCAACCCCAATTACTTTAAGAATATTACATGGACACCCTGGTGCCTTATGATTTTGTTTCTATGATTAGCGTGGGTCCATTCAAGCAACTGTTACTTTGCACACAGAAAGGCAGGGAGACACAATTTCAGCCAGCCACGTATTTGCTGGAAGCGCCATTCAGATATCCAGCAGGAAGGCATCTTTCGCCTTACCCTTCGGAGGAACGTACAGATTGTTTTGAACAGGTTCAACAGATGCAAGACAGCAAAGACTGGCCACCGAAGACAGAGATTACAAGGAAAAAATACATCTTCAGAAACAGGTTAAACAAGGCCTACAGGCAACTCAGAGGAGAGATTTCTATGATTGCCTGCTGCTAAATGCTTTGCTCTCGGTATTAATCCTCTGACGCAGCTATTAACTCATTCTGAAAAGGGTGGTTTAGAGCCCAGCCACAGCTGCCCCATAGACTGAGCAAGAAAGCTGTAGAAAACCACCAAGAGCAGTGAAATCCTGTCAACAAAATACATTCACTCCTGGACATTGCGAGGTCAACAGTACAGTAAGCTTTCAGCCACATGTGCAAAAAAATCTGCACTGTAGCTAGACTGCCAGCACCCCATCTTTACGGCGGCTGAGGGGTTCCCCCAGTTACCGGTACTTGGTTCCGCTTTCAGAAGGTTTCACTCATCAGGGAGAGATTTCTCAGGCCATACTTCTTCACTCAGGTTGGGAGGCAGGAAAAAAGTTATCTGAGCTCTCAGTGAAGCTGGAAAAAGGTGTAAAACTGATTGCTCTCCATAATAAATATCTTGGCAAGTTTCTGTGAACAACTTTGGAAAAAAAAAGACGACTAAAAGCTGAAGTTCAGCTGAGCAATAGAGTCTTCCAGTTTTTCTCACCAACAAGCATTCTTATAGAAATTGAGTGAGAAGAGGCAAACTTGCAAAACCTTGGGAAACATGAAAAGCTGCCTGAAGCCCTCCGAATAAAAGGTCTGTGTGCACGTGTGTGTCTCTCCACTGCCTTGCTGATGTGCATTTGCATACAGGTATACCAAACGAAGACTCGTTTTGCAGGACTCCCTTTCGTTCAGCACCATCAAGCACGCGGATCACGCTTTCGTTGTAATTTTGCGTGCCGCTAGCACACATCTTCCCCCATCTTAAAACGACTTCCCCGGGGCAGCCTGGCGCTCGCTTACGTTTTGAGGACGACTTGCCTTGCCTTGCCAGCCCCTGCGTGCCCGCGTGGTGCACCCACCAAGTCGGCCAGCCTTCAGCGGTCCGACTGCATGTAATGTCACTTTTTTTTCCCCCCATGTAGCTACATAAAAAACAGCTTGCAGCTAGGGGACTGAAAGCTGCTGTCACATTTCCTGTGCTGCTTATCCTTTTGTATCTTCAAGCATCTCTGAAAACACAGTATTAATAGCAAACAAAAAGATATTATTCATTTGTACTGAAGGCTGTAAAAAACACAGAAGATAGGGTACTATTTTAGAAACAGGCTGTACTATAATGGCTCTCACAAACTAGTTCTGGCATTTCCTGACTTCTGAGCACTTATCGTTCTCTTAAGGTCATTTTTAATGCTATTTATTACTGCGCTAGTCTATTTGTCTCCTTCAAACAGTGCTCATTTTTTAAAACAAGTTTCCCAAATCCCTCGCGGTTATTCTGTTAAGGCTGCTTTCTTTGCTGGTAGATTTTGACATCAGCCCCTTTGCTGAAGGATCTCCACATGAGAGCTCATTAGGAAGCTAAGCAGAGACTAATTCTGTTTATGCTACGTTCAGTCAATCAAGATCACATATTAGATTTCATCTGGAGGCTCCATTTAGGCTTATTCCCTTCTAACCACTCCTTGGCTCTGCCTCCCCTTATTTCCTTTAGAGCGTTTTTCGGCTGAATGCTGCATGCTTCAGCACACCTTAGAAGCATGGAGATACCACCCTGTGATCCTCTTGTCTCAGCCAGCTTGTACCTACCCCTAAAGGCTAGTTCTACACCAATATAGTTGTAGACTCCTCTGCTATTAGATCTTTAACTAAGAAACTAATATAGTCCCTCCTTTCCTTTAAAGTATGCCTAACTCCCTAACACAGGATCCATGACAGGAACTTTTTTTACTCCACAGGCAAAAGAAAAAGCGCTAGTAGCCCACCGGTACCAGGCTGAGGATGCACTAACAGCCAAGGGGACACCGGCGGGGAGGGCGAGCAGGAGAAGGGCGACCGAGGCTTCGCCGCCCTTTGCGTCCCTGGGAAAAGCAAACAGGCTGCAGCAGCCCGCGCCACTGTCAAAAACAAATCTCGACTTCTGCATACCAGAGAGAGGATTTATCTTCAAAGAGGAGCTGAGCCATTAACAGGAAGGCCGCCTGCAGGCTCGGGTCCTAACTCTGAGTCACTCAGCCCTTGGCGCTTTGCGTTTCCCCAGCCCAGGAAAACACGGGCAGGCTGCACACCAGAAAAGGCACGGTGCAACTGCATTCATCCTGCACAGCCCACGCCAGCCAAAGGCTGCTTTTGGTAGCAAGTTTGCAGGGGCTGGAGAGAAGACAGTGGTTTCGCCGATACTCTTTATTTAATAGACTCAAGATTTTTGTCCGCTGTATCAGGGATAAACTTCATCTATACCTGAGAACGAAGAAACAGCCCATGCCTTCACGGACACGATTAAACTAGCAAAAGCAGCTAAAGAGAACCCCCTAAAGCCCGACTTGAAACACTGCGGTGTCACTTAAAATAATGCTCCTCCAAACCCTTAGCTTCAGCCTAGACTGACAGAAAAGAAGTAATTTTGAGCCTGCAGGCCTGCCCTGCGTTGCCTAGTGTAAAACTAGCCTGCTCTTAAAAATACACCTTCATGAACACGCTAAATGAGCTCAGCCAGCAGCTCTGCACCTCTCAGGGCCGGACGTGGTTTTTAAACACATATATAAGCTGCTCTGTGGTAGGTCAAATGGATTCAAAGACTGGATGGCACAGAAACACATGCAAGCGCACAACTAAAATACAGCATGACCTACGCAAATACCAGGTGAGACATCCTCCCTCCATCCCCACCTCTCCAGCAAGCACCTCAGCAAAGGGTTGAGGAGAATTACAAAGCATCGCAAAGGCAGCGCTCCCACAGCATTTAGGCTTTCAGCTATTTTTTTCATATGCTTTTATTTATTTTTTGTTTTTTAAATCGTGTCCCTTGACTTGCTGAGACTTCACCAATCTGGGAATTTCTGACACCGATTCATGAAAAAAAATTTGAGAACTTGCAACTTCTTGTGAACGAACAATCAGAAAGTCTGGAATCATGTCAAACAGTCAAGTAACAGTAAAGCTCTTCATTTTTATTTTTACTGTCTTATAAAAGGTTAGAAGCTGGCTAAAATTTTGACATAAAAATTCATTTTAAAAATGCTGGCAAAAATTTCTTTGGAATTTTGAAAAATTTATTATATTAATTTGGAAATTAAAACAAACCCTCTCTTATGATTGCGTTCAGCTTTGATAAACTGGTACTTTCTAGCAACACGTATTTGCTGGAAGATGCCAATGGAATGAGTCTTTTGAGAATGGCACACGGCATCTCTAAAGCACTTCCCCACTCCCATGTGTCCATGTCTGCTCTTGCTGTTTTCTCTGGGAAGTGTTGCTGTCAATACACTACTGGTGTCAGTCATCAGATTTGGAAAAGCATAGGAAAATACACCAGAAATGCCCTGCTGCTCGCCTCTGTCCCCAGCACCAGTAAGTAGTAGGTCTTGTCACTCTGAATGCAGACCTTTACTCTCCTGCCCTTGAATCCAAAAGAAAGATGAGGCTTCAGAGTGGGTGGAAGGAGGAAAAAGGAGTCTAACACACTAAAAATATCTTCATCTTTAACTTATTTCCAACCAAAAACAAAATAAGAAGATTCGAGAGGATAACAGCCATTACTTGGCTGTTCTCCTGCAGTTGGGACAACGACTTGCAAAAAAACAGGCCAGCAACAGATGCAGCCATTTGTCACATCCCTCCCGAAAATGCTGCGTAATGGATTATCTATCCAAAATCCACTTATCCACTTATCAGAAACACTAAGCCTTTCTGCTTCCCTGCTCAAAGGGCATCGTTTTTGTAGACACCTTTTATCGTGCCCTCTTTCAAAACGTGTCTTCATAGCTCTTATCCTATGGAACAGCTTGCGCAAATGATGAAAATAGCTGCACCTTTCCAACAGTGGGAAAATTGATACGGAACACGTCTTCCTCATAGAAAAAGCTGTTTTGTAAGTGAATCAGCCTAGACCTGTTCTTCTTGTCTTGAAAGATGCTGCAAGATATTACCACCCCATGATATCGTCTAGTAATTGCACATCTCCTGTCACTCATGACTCCTTGTTTGCCAAGTCGTCTCTCACGTCCCTACAGGGGTTCATCCTACCAGCTTTTTGGGCCTCAATCTCTGCTCTTCATTAATAGTCTTCATTCTCCAGTCTCGCCCATTTTCCTTTTACAAAGCTGACAAGGTGTCAAGTGATTAACATTAATCTACACTGCACAAGGTGATACTGTCATTCTATTTTTGTCTAAGTAATTACAGATATTTTTGGATCAAGTTGTACCTTGAAATTTCTCCAATTTCCTACCTACTGTTGTGTTTGCACAGCGCAAAGTCTCTCTGCACATAATCTATCTCAAATTGCCTTTTCAATAAATCTGTACTGGTGGGATAGTATAAGAAAAAGTTTTCTTACTACTCTGTTTATTTCTGTGCTGTTCCCTCAGACAATCTCAAAATAAAAATCCGCACAATTCACAGTGCCATATTTTAACTGAAATAAATCAAACTTAGTATTACAGCTGAAACAATGAAGACATCTTTCATTACCTGTTTGCATTTTGTATATGTTTTCCTGCTTTTTGGCTTTGACATACATACTTTATAATACTTTGTATAAGCATTATACAACATCAAACATTTCTGCTCCCTTTCAACTTCACACAGGCTAAACTTCTTGGATTTGTATTCTGTGAAGTAATAAAATAGATGCATAAAAAATAAATTGAGATGCCTCAGACTAGCAGTTTTCCAATTACACCAGCCTTTACATTATGCAAGCGCTCCCTTTTGGCAGAAAGGACACTCCCCTGTTAACATCTCTTCCTTTTCCCCTCACATCCATGCCCTTACTAAGGTATATCATTTGGTCCTTCATAATGTTTCTCAGATCATCTCCGACAGTCCCAAAGACGTTCCAGCCCACTCACTGTATCAGCAATTCCCACTTGCAGAGCTGGAGCCTCTCCATCTTCAGCTTCCCGGTGCTTATCTCACCGGTGACATTTCAGGTTAACAAAAAACTTCTTCCAGGATCATCTTGCCAATAATTCTCCTCTAAACGTACTTTCCTACTTTCTTCTTTTAGCACTCTCTCTTTTCCTCATGACGCTAACTCTGGCTGTTCCTTGGCTCGGTGTGCCTTTGCTCCCACCCATAGTCTTTTTCTGATTCTCCTCCCACATCCGTTCTTCCAAGCGTCTCTCCCCAATGCTGCCTTAGGCCTTTACTCACTCTTGCTTCTCGATCACCTTTCATCGAGTCTCTTCCTGCTCTGAACAAGTTGCCAAATAAAGTTCACCAAGTCACCTCCCCTTTCATTTCTCATAAAACCTAGCAGCGATATTTCTATTTCTAAGCATTCAAGCTGCAAGTCCGGCGTATCAGCTCTATGTGTCTCTAACTAGCAGGGTCAACCAGTATATCTGTTTTGTGCTTCTTTGAGGGATCGTATGCACACTGCCACGCTTACAGACTCAGAAGGTGATTAAAACAAGCTTTTATTTTGCTATAAGATACTAATGAGTATGGAGCTCCCTTTTTCCTTTCACTCACAGTAGCTCCAAATTACTTTAAAATCAGAATAGCAAATCTGACTAGCTACCAGCTTCTGAAACAAATCAGATAGCAGCATGTGGAGTCACACAACTTGCATGCAGCATTTGGCCCATTTGCATGCAGCATTTTCCTAAACAACTTATTTCTCATTGTACACAGTGCTGACAGGCTCTGTTGAGAGCACAGGGCAAAGATTTGCTCTTCTGCTCAACTTCTGTTTGTAACTGCTCTTCTTACCCGCCCCATACTCTGTATACCCTGGTATTAAATTTCTCCAGCCTCTGACAGACAAAGGCAAAAGCAGAGTGTATTTAAATGTCACATAAAAAGACTTAATACACCAGTGATACATCAAACTTCCCATATTTATTCCTTAGGATCTAAACAAGGGACTCATCTTACCCACTGCAAGATGTTCTAACTGTATGTGGTGAGTGCAATTAACAACCCATAAGTGCCCGGTTACCACCTGCAGATAATTATTTGTGATATGAGCCGGTGTTTTTTCCAATTGCATTTCTTTAATGACATACATCCTTTAGCCCAGCTGCGCTGGGCTAAGTACAGTTTTAGAAATAACCCTCACATGTCCTTAATTTTCTCCAGGATATATTTTAATTCCTTACATGACATTCCTGCAAGAATAAAAAAAGAATTACGTAGTAAATAAACATTATGATATGAGTCTTCCATTTATCCTGCATTTGATCACCTGTCCTACCCAGCAATGTTTCAAGTGCTGCAATAACAGAGCACCGATGTTGTTCCCTTCCAATAAGCAATGTCCTTCTCCAGACCTTTCCTGCTCCTCCCTATGCAAGGAAATATTTCAGCTCCGTAAATACACCTGACCATAGCTCAAGATGGACAAGGATAACATTTAGTGCTACACCACCTACAGGTTTCATTTTCAGCCTGTGCACAGCCATATGTGGAAGCTTCAAAAGAGTTAAGAAAAAAAAGCAAAAAACTCAGCTCATCTCCAAATGTAGGAAACCACTGTAGTGGATTCAAATTCATGGACATTTATATATAAAAGAATCTATTTCAGTAGTTTGAAAACATTCCCATTTTACAGCTCCTCCTAAAATATTTATTTTTAAACTGGGTAAATCTACAACAGAAGAATTAAACAAACAAACCCAGGAGCATTATCAACTTTTAAAGCTCATGTATTTGTGTGAGTCTGTAGGCACCGTGGTGTAGGCTAGGAGAAGGGACTTAGCCGCATTTGTTTGCTCCTAGTGCTCCAATCAAC
This sequence comes from Apteryx rowi, assembly GCF_003343035.1. Lineage (NCBI taxonomy): Eukaryota > Metazoa > Chordata > Aves > Apterygiformes > Apterygidae > Apteryx > Apteryx rowi. Next base: position 1,113,886 of record NW_020450927.1, on the reverse strand, counting down.
CGAAACATGCCCATTCTGTAATCACGTTGACATTACATTCATACCACGGCACAATGCCAAGTACTACACACTATGTACACACACACACACACACACACACATCACATACACAATAATTTTATAGTTAAAGCAAAGGCGGCTGCAATAGCTTCGAGTCCTCCTTGCCAAGGGGCACCCAATTTTGTTTGCGAAGTTTAGCAAGAGAGAGGGCAAACCCATGTCTCAAACAATTTACCTTCGGACCGCAGCAAGGATGCCTGTACAGCGTGAAGGTTGCACACACCTTCTCCTCTCAGCACTCCAGTATGGACACACCAAAATCCTGTTCCCCTACCTTTACTAAGCTTATGGCTGCACTGACATGAAGAGGTTCAATTGCAGCATAGGTTTACAGAGCTGTAGGGGCTTTAACTAGCATTAAAGCAGCAACAGCACAGAAAGGTGTAGTGGCACAGACTTCTGTGCAGACTATAAAATCCCATTGGGGAGCCTGGATATGCAGAGCTTGCCCTCACCTTGTCTATGCAACTGGCATCTGAGCTGGCTGGATTAAAACCGAGGGTGAGTCCTGCCATCCGTACACAGAATAGGTTGGCTCCCTTCCACACACTTCATTAAACTCATGAGCAAAAGGGGGGGGGGGGGAGAAAAGAAAAAAAAGTTGCCTTCCCATTTTACCAATAAAGACCAAAGGCAAGTCCTGAGCGGCCAACGTGAGTTTGTCTCACCTCTTTCTCCCTGTTGAGCAGCACCAGCTGGCTGTCCGTCAGGATGCAGTATTTCCTCTCCCATGTCGTCGTCTCAGTGTAGGGCGACTGGCCGCAGGACAGGCGGTGCGTAGGTGGTCCCTTCACGTCTGCGAACAAAAAACACCATCCCAGAATCATTCGACTGCTTCATTAACCGCCCTCCTCGCTTTTGTGTCTCTGCCGCTCGATGCAAAGCAAAACTGCAACCGGTACTTAAATAGTGCCTGGTTCAGCATACTAAAAGCAGCACGCTAATCCTGGGAGGCACCCATGCGGAACGCGACACTAGTTACACTGTGAACGCTTATTCACTTATAGCACGATTTTAAAAAACGGCAATGCCTGAGATGACCATAAATGCCTTTGCATGAGGGCTCTTACTCTTTGCTTCTGATCGTATTCCAGTTTTTGACAAACTCCGTCTTCCCTCAATTCCCTTCTCAAAAGCATGATTAAATAGATAGGGCCCTGAATGCACCCTAAAGGCTAATAAACTAGATTATTTGAGACTAAGGACAGAGAGACACAGAGAGAGAGGGGAGAAGGCAGGCAGGCTGGAAGATGGGAGGGAAGGTTTAAAAGAGAAGGGCATTTAACTGAGAAAGGCTTACTAGCATTTTTTTGGTAGGGAACTATCTGATTAAATTGTGACGGATAGGAGCTTTCTAGCATGTTCATTTAGCTACAGCCATTACAGTAACAGAAAGGGGAAAAGAACTGAGACCTGCCTGGCTCCTAGGGCTTTTAACGTTTCTTTTAAATCAATTTCCCTTACGTCTTTGAGGCGTGAGCTACACATCACGTGGTGCCTCTCGCCATTAAGAAGTTTTCTCCAAGCAGGGAAAGGAAAGTCCCTGCCCAAGCCCGGCAGGCAGACGGGCTTCGCTCACGAGCGGCCCGGGGCAGACACGGAGAAAGGCGTTAAGCAGCCAGGTTCATCGGCAGCGCGGTGACCACAGCCGGCGCAAAGACGGCAGCCCTGGCAACTCAAGCGTGCGGCCAACTTATAACACTCTCTTTACCGAGACGGAAACGCCGTATGGACAGAAAAAGACGTATACAATGAGGCCACCGGTAGCATCATTCATATAAATTTAGAAAACAGTCTCAAGTCATCTCTTTCTAAATTTTCATGTTGAAGTTCCTCTTTCTTTTGTAACATTTAGTTCCCTTTTTATCTTGCACTCTAGCTTTGCACAACCGTAGTCGCACTGATCTAAATCACTTGTTTTCAGTCTGTTCTCTGTATATTCCTGAAGCCTGTGAACTGCTTCTGAGCAAGACTATTAACAGGGGCTAAAACTTTTAAGGGTCCCTAAGGCAAAACGAGCGTTGAAAACCTACTCAAAGTGTTTTTTAATGTCGGCTTCTTTTTACTACCTCCACCTGAACCAGTGTTTGCACAGAGCGAAACGCAGAAGCTGCTTATAACCACTACAGAGCTTCACCACTAGAGGCCAGTGAATCCCCAAACACACGACATCTACCCAGTTTTAAGGAAAAGCATATAAACCAAAACACAAGCACTAAAGACTAAGTAATTAACCCCCTTGACTAACTTTGCTGCTTGCAGACCTTGTGGATGCCAAATCCTCCCAAATTAGTAAAAACACCGCAACATGTTCTTTCCCTACGTAAATAGCAACTTCATCAAACACTGAAAGGAAAGTGCGACCTTTTAAATCTGGAGAATTAACTGGAATCCAGTTTTCAGTACCTCCTTAAACCTCATGTTGCATTAGGATTTTTGTGATTATGCAGAAAAATATTTGAAACATGTAACCTGATGCTTTTAAACAAGGAAGAGAAAAAGCACAACTCTTCCGGCTCTGGGTAACAATGAAACGCAACTTTGTTTCCTTAATCTCAGCTGGGACAATTCAGAAAGCAATCTGAGATTCGAAACCAGCCCATGTCCTGCGTTACCCCTCCTAACGAACGCGTTCCCCATAGCGACAAGCAATGCTGAAGCACAACAGAATCTGCATTTCTCAAAACTGTCCAAAACTCTACTTAAGATGCATAATTAAGGGAAATGACCCCAATCAAGGGGGTGAAAAGAGCACTTGTGCAAACTCCTGGGGCACAACAGACTCTCAGCTTTGAGTTACTCACCTATTGGGCCATCTTACAGACATTAACTCTTCAGGTACACTTTTGGCACAAATTCAAGTCACATTTTTCAGGGTATACAACTTGTACCAAACCGCTAAACAGATGCAAAGTCAAAACACTGTTGCTTCTAGACCTTGGTTTCCCAAACTGCAGCGCACACACCCTACTTGTGCCTAAAGAAGATTAAGCCATGAGCAACTGGCTGACAGAAGGGAAGACGAGTGAGAAAGATGAAGACAGGGATTTTTAGGCTGAGTGCGTAATAGAAACATGAAGAACAGAGCTTTGGAGATCTTGTCTTCTGGGTATGAAAGTCCGTGATAAATCACCGAGGGGAAAAAGGAGGAAGGCATGCCTCATCCTGCTCACGTGGGTGGGCTAGCAGAGAGACGGTGCCTCCAGCTGCTACGCCGGGAGATAACCAAGCAAACTAAGCTTGGGAACCTACGGCAGTCTTGCTTATGACAAAAAATACTCCTTCTGAACTACTGGCTTCAGTGCAGACTCAAGAGTCACGACTCACCCGAGCACAGAAGACCTTCACATTATAATTTCTGCTAACTACAGGCCTTGGCAGTATATCATCCATTTGATCTTGGGGCTGCACAAAGGAATTAAAGAACAGAACGACTTCTTCCCCGGCAATAACAGCTCCGGGACTCAACTGAGTCACCGGGCGCCGCGGGCCAGCCACGGCTGCGCTGCCAAGCGGGTTGGCTACGTCACGGCAGCTTTCCACAGCCTGCTGGCAACGTACCGTGCCATCACCATGTCTTGAGCTGCTGATGACAAGCGGGAACATTGCGGCATTAATACCTTGCGTTCGTGCTAGTATAAATTTCGAATGCAAGTCAGGACACAGCCCCATCCCCTCCGCAGGCTGACCAAGTGCTGTCTGCAAGGAAGAAGAGCGGGGAGAGGTCGCAGGCTGGTTTTGCAAGGTAGCAGATGCCGCACCTCAGACCTTTCCCCAGGGCTGACAGAAAGCCCATCTCCCAAACCAGATGGAAGCTGAATACAAACTACAACCACATTACAATAAAAATTATCCCTTTAAAATTCTTTACCTTGAATAGCATCGGTGCTTCTGTACCTAGCAACCTCTCTGTCCTCTTTAAATCATTACCCAGCTGGCCTTCCAAAGCAGTTGACTTCTTCAGAGCCTTTTGCAACAGCTGCAATTTCCAAACTTATTCTGAAGAATTTGCTGGTTTAGATAGACGATCCAAAATCCCTGGGACTTTACCGAGTGTCATGCCTGCTCTCGGTTGCTTAACAAATCTTGTTCTGTTTTTCTGTGCTCTTCACCTTCAGTTTTCATTTTACATCCTTGACCCCAAGTATTCATGCGAACATAATAAAACCCACTGAACTCTATCATTAATGCCCCATAAAACTATTTTACCACCACTGTTTGAATCACTGTGGAGATCAACAGCAAAAAGGCCATGTGTCACTAGGACCATTCACACTTTCGGGAAAGACTGAAGGTCAGGGCTAAGTCATTCCTCACTTTGGGGCTAGCACGAAAAGCAATCAGCTCATACAAAAAAAACTTGTGCTTTGGAAGGTAACTTGCTGAAGAATATAAATCCTGAATTTTGGACGAGTGGGAGAAGAGATTAGGGAGGTGCATCTGAGAGACCCGAGGGTGCAGATGTTACCCGTGGGGTGGGCTCGCGCGGGGGCACACCTAAACGTGCAAGCACTGCTGACAGACGATTTCTTTCCCTGGTCTGATGCAACCCTTTCCATTCTGCATCCTTACAATGAGGCATTCAAGAAAGCGGCTCAGTTGGTCTACATGTGGGATTAAAGGTCATGCCTTATGTGCCTTCAAATGCTAATATCAGTTAAGTAACAGCTTGGAAAAAATCCCCTTCTCTGAACATCCTCCCCTGCTGCACTGAGAAGAGCATCGCTGCCGCCTGTCACATCGGACATAGCTGCAGATCCGAAACGCTGTTGTTTTCCCTCAAGGCTCTGAAATGCCATTAGGCACATTATAAATATCCACAAAGCTCCCTTTCTCTCAGTGAAATGACAACTTGTACTTTATTATTTTTTAACTAGAGAGCTTATTAAAAAAAAAAAAAAGTATGAACAATGGCTATACCACGACAGCATAATAAAAGAAGTGATGATTGGTAAAGGGAGAGGAAACAAGGAAAAAAGAAGCCGGTGCCAAGTTGATCTCCTCGGAAAGGGATAAGATGCTTTGTGGGAACTGATAGCATTTTAGTAGTGTCTAGGGAATAGCACTGGTGATACAAAATGGGAAAATCTCTGAATCTGCCATTGCAAGTATGCAAGAATTTTAAAAACAATTTCCAAATGTATTAAGAAGTCAAGAATATTTTCCAAAAGCAGTCCGCAGACAGAATCAGACAACTATCTCCAACAGATGACAAGCATTCCAGCATCATTTAGCCCCAAACTGCTCTTCTACAACTAGAAAAAGGGCATCTTGCCTCCTCTTCAGAACCAGTGGAAAGTATAGAATTAGCAGAAACCAGGCCAACAAAATTGCATTAAAGGTAAACTCATGTCTTGCACTTCTTTGCGCAGAAAGCCCTCTCCACCTACAACCAAGGGAACATGAAAGCAAACCTCTATGCCAGAGATGACAAAAGTGACTCTGGCATGCGTCAGAACTCCTGTTTTGAACTGCACTCTTCCTGCGGTGAAATCAAGGGCTTACTGAAGGAATTGCCACGATTTTCATCAACTTAATTAGGGTCAATATTCTGTTCCTAGTATTTCTAATAAAGAGCTACCAAGCAGCTGCATAACTCAATGGACAAGTTTGCACACGGGGAGGATTTTCTGTCCTGAAGAGTAAAATTAGCAGTAGCTCTAACACCTTTTGACAACAGATCTACTTGCTCGGTGCCCACGTTTTCCTGCTAGTTTACGTATTTGCCATGGTGACAAGACTCCGAGCTGTGGGTAAACGCTGTCGGCTGAGCGCTTGTTAGTACGCTAACCTACACAAATATGCATGAGCCTGCAGTTCACTTGGAATCAACGTCAGTCTGAACCTTTATCCAGCCTTTGAACAGCAGCTGAAACATCAAGTCTTGCTACTGATGTGAAGTCACACAAAAGACAAGTGGAATTAGAAAGCCATCGCTGAACTTAAACCAGCTCTAGGAGCTGATGAGGCTAAAGATTCAAGGGAAAGAGATGGCAGAAAGGGAAATGCACTGCATCTCAACATGCTTCGTTCCCTTAAACCCACCCCTTCTAATAACGCAGGATTTCGGTAAAAGAAATCACTAATGCAAGTGAAAATAAACAGTGATAACACAGTTATAGGAAATACAGCTGTGTGCATATGCAATTATTTCAGACAAGTATACAACATTCAGGTGAAGATCTGCAGGGCACCAGCGCATGGGATAAAACACAGAGCAGGCAAGTGCCTCAGCCTGGAGCGTGGCCACAGGCACCCGGACAATCCCGCTCAGCAAGAGAGGAAAGACCAATCCCTCGACATTTACCCAGAGCAGAAGACAGTAGAGGTAGTTTGCAAAGGGGCTGCTAGGAAAAGCACAACAAAGAAACCTCTGCTACCTCGCACGCTGGTATGTATGGCTTTGGGTGACATTTCTGATTGCTCAAACTCCAACTCCTAACTACCAGCAGTTGGTTGTGGCCGTGCCTCTGCCCAAGCAGGGCTGCAGAGAGCACTATCAGAAACGACTGTTCAAGGAAAACCTACGATGATGAACAAATCCACTTTGGGAGAAGGAGGGGGAAAGCGCCTTTCAAGTTTGCACAGATAGCAACCACAACGTCCCAAAGCAGAACCTACAGCGCTACGTGACTAACGATGTAATACGATAAGGACAATTTAGCACGTACGGTGTGTGGTATCTCAGCAACTCACACGCTATGAAGCCAGAGAAAACATGACGGTCTTAAGGTCGATTAATTCTTGTTTGAATCACAGCAGATCTAGAGAAATGACCAGTACACATTAAAGAAATATAACTGTGAATCCCAGCATTTTATTTCAAATCCAAGAACCGCAGGTTATCTAGGATACTTCCTGGAGTCCCTGTGAGGTACAGTATTGCTCACTTCTCAATCTAAACCACTGTGTGGTATGGCACCGCTTCAATTAAGAGGTATCCAAATTTTCGTGGTATATGAAAGATCTCAGTGGTGAAGCAGGTGTTATTAAGTGTAGAAAGCACGAGTAGACCTTTGGGATGAGAGGCACGCCATTTATGTAGGATGTTATTACAGAGGTATCTAGTGTGAATTCTTTTTGTTATATTTAATGCCCACATTCAACAAACTTCAATATATGTGCAATGACTAGCCCTCTATTCCGCTGCCTCCAGTCGCTCTCCTCCAGCAGCTGCCTGCAGTGATAACCGAGTTCTTGTATGGAAAGCTGATATCGAGGGCAGGAGGTAAAGAAAGATTAGTCAGACCCTCAGATTTCAGCGATCTCAAAAGCTTTCACACCAACTGCTACAGCCAAAACACTACCTGGAAAATCCATTTTGCACAGAATAAAGCTATAAAAGGTTTAAAATAGGTTAAAATACTATTTTTGAAGCTGGCAGAACCTATGACTAGTGGCATGACTTTTTCAGATTCCAACTCATTGGCACCGTGACACCAATTCTTTGCAAGCTCTTTAATTTTTCTAGTGGTGGCTGGACTTGCAGTGCTAACCTATTAACTTCTTAGTACTGTTTTATTGAGTGGTAGTGACCAGACACAGCTTAAAAATTGGTTTTCCATTACTTTTGCAAGCAACAGGAGACAAAATACAGAACACCGCCACTCAATGAGCCTGGCACCTCCCAAAAGGACGAGGTCCTGCTGCCTCTCCCCACTGTTGTTGACACTACTCCCATCCCTTCTCCCTTGCCTGGAAGAAACACGACCTGTTTGCCCAGGAGCAGTGGCCAGCGGTGAGCAAGGCACAGGAGACTCGCTCGTCCGGCCGAGCTCCTCACAGCTCTGCCGGCTGAACCCGGGCCTGGGTCAGTACGTCTGTCCTGTACCCGCCACGTCACCTCTTTGCCAACTAAAAGTTTGATAGTTTTCACATCAGGGCTGACGGCACGTTAGAGGACAGCCAAGATTTCCACTCTCATTTCCCCATAACACACACACAACTTAAAACCAAACCTCCCCAAGATCTGCGCTAACACGTTTTCCACCCTCAGCCCTTAATGTTTACTAGGAGCCGAAGCTCCAGAGCACAAATTCAGTTGGCCGCAATGACGTATCCATGTGAGCAGTTTCACTGAGATTTTCTTCTCAAAAGGGAAAACCGTGGAGTCATTCCAACAAAAGAAACCACAAGTCTTACCAGTAGTTTAGCTAGCAGATGTTGAGCGTGCCAACAGTTTTGAGCTTTCTTACAAGTTTTAAAAATGAATGCTAAGGAGCTGGTAGCAAGAGCAAAATTAGGCACAGAGTTAAAACCAGTCTGAGACAACTCAGCAGTCTGACAGGGTGATTCGGGTTGGGACGCAGGCAGAGCCACCAGCTCACCACGCGGCTTCTTTGAGCAAAAGGTGGGGAAGCTCTTAATAGCGGTTTAAAGCGGCCAATTAACTTGAACACTGCTGAGCTCCTATAAGCTTCTTACCCGCTGCACAGCCGACTGCTACACTTACAAAGGGTAATGGATGCTTGCTTCCCTCGACTGCCTCTCTCTCCTTCTCTGCTCCCTTCTGCTCTGCGAGAGACAGCATGACTGTCAAAGACGTGAGCATGAGGAGAAGTCAGCACCTTCTTGAACGAACCAGTGCCAGAAACCTCAAATCATGCAGTCATCTTTGCACTCTTCGCAGCTCAACAAGTGGAACCAGAAAAAATAACACAGTCAAGATGGGAACCGTACAAAATATGCAGGTGTGCTTCATGTTCAGCCCAGCCTCGTGTGCGTGCCTGCAAACAAGCAGCTCCTTGTACGGCTTGGTAAATCTCATGACATCACCAGAACAAAAGCTCCGATCTGCGCAAAAAACAATTTGTCTCCCTGGATACCCAGGATTTCAAACAACAGTCTGAAATTACAGTTACTCAACGCCAGTCCTATGACCCTTCCTACAATACTAAGCAGGCTTCCCTTCCCTCTTATTCAGCTGTCATTCTCTGCCCCAGACCACTCATCTCTGCTCCTGAATATTAAGTACATTTTTCTCTCGCAGTTAAATTCCCATTTGGCCTACAACACACTTCGGAATCTCAAAACAGAAATGGATATTATAAACCTGTAGAAAGGATTATAAAAGATTACATGCCCTTATTACATAGCTGCCAGCTTCCGAGAAGTCTCAAGTGACACTTCTCCCCAAAGCAAGTGGAGGCTTTCGTTAGAGGTTTAGGAAGTGGAAAATGGAGAATAGGAGAAATGTTAATTATTCTCAGGAGAAAATCTGCAGTTTTTACTTTTTAATTTATGCACGATCCTTTCCTTGCTCAGCTCTATACCCACCCTTCCCTTCTCCCTGCTTTCTCTATAATGTTTACTCTCAGCCCCAATCTCCATCTCAACCTCTTCAGCAGCAAGGATCCCGACCAGTCCCTTCCCTCTTCGTTCTTTATTCTTTGCAGCCAGCCAACAGCAGTGCAGGAAGATAACTAGAGGAAAAGCATCCTGAACTTAAAATGTACTTTGGCCCAAGGCAGCTGTGAAAAAACAATTTGAAAGGAAACTCTGCTCAGTTCCTGCACGTTTTTTTGGGTACACAAGATACTAGGGTTCTTGTGGTCAAACACCATATGTGTCCCATGGCCAGTGCATGGAGCTTGGCAAAAACGCTCTTAGCAAACAGCCTGCACCCCACAGACTGCTTTGGTCCCCGCTCTTGCCAACAAGGCTTCAACTAGCTTAACATACAACTCATTTTGAGCCATCAGTTTGGCACGACTCTTTTTGGAGCCTTTGGTTTGTCCAGTTACAAGCCTTTTTTGCACAGTAAATAAAAACATTTTGTTTAATATGATAGATTTTCTCTCCTTCAGTTTGCCCACAACTTAACCACAGACCCTAGTCTTGAATTTTCACACTAAAATAATTTATTCCATAATGTGATTCTGGCTACAATGATTCAGCAACTTCTTGATCTGTCCTAGGAACAAACTATGACAGGTTTGCTCTTACCCTACCTACCTACTCTGTGCTTTCCCCAAGCTACGGTGTATTTTGGATATGGATTTTGTTTTTGCTTTTGGAGAACAACCCTCCAGTACACCGATTTTGAAATCGTTCTTTTGCAGCCTGGGTTCTCCAAAGCAGGTGCTCATTAAAAGTTTCATGCTTGCTAGACTGTTATAAAATGACTGAATTCACTTTTCTCAGTCACTTTTCAGAGACTAAGCTCAAGTATCTCAGGATGAAAACCAGTGTACTAGTCTATCCAGGTTAAACATTTTAGATCACATTGCCCTTGGAAACCTGAGGCAAGAGAGATCTTGCGTACTGACATTCATCTGTCGCAGACTGGTGACACGTAAAAGGAAGGAGGTATTGGAAGAGCAAAGGCAGAGGAGCATTTCCGTCAAGACAAGCACTAGCCACAGCAATACACAGGGTGATAAGCAGAGACCACAAGTTCAAGCTGAACAACTCGAAAATGCATATGCTTTCTTGAAGGCTTTCACATGCAATTTGAATTATACTATGCAGGCTATGTCTTTTAGAAGCTTTCATCTTTGGCTTTCCTTCAAGAAAGCTGAAACATTCCTTGTCACCATTTTGAATGATCTCAGCCCCCAAACTGCTTTCTCAATCCAGGATTGGGATTGCTGAATTCCTCTCCCCTTAAAACTACCTCTACGAAACACGCAGTGCCCGTGGTTTGAAAAACAACTCCCTGCATATGGCTACAGCTTTCATGATGGGAGAGAAGAGTAAAGAAAAAAAGAAAAACCACAAAGCTCAATGGGATGCTCTTCCACCTAGGACCTTTAAATGCTGGGTAACGCTGCCATCACCGCACAGCCTGCCACTGCCACACTCTTCTAGCTGTTTTCAACCTCCCTGACTCTGCTACCTAAATGTTTCTTGAAGCCTGAGTATACACATGATGGATTAGGCGTTTCTTTTGTTTTTTTATGTTTTTTTGGCTCGACTGACTTTTGGAACGGAGAATATAGGAGTTCTGACCACTATTCATGTTACATAGACAGAACAGTGTATTTCTCTCACACAGAAGTGAGATTGCTCACAGGACATTAAAATCTAATGCAAATATCTGCATTTTTATCCAGGTCAGTCAGGCATATAGGCTAAACTTAGCTTTCTTATTTTAACCACTGATAATAAACATCTGACTTAGTAAGGGACCATCTCAAGGGATTCAAATATAATATGAAAGAAAGCCTCCAGTAATTTCCCATGCTATTTGAAAAGACCCACTCCACCCCTTTCTGGCATCTTTAAAATGTTTTCGGAAAAACCTGGAACCAGCTATTATACACCAGTGAGTTGATCTGACCTACTCACATGCAAAAGCTCATAGAGATGCACAAGAATGCCCCTCATGCTATTTTTCTCCCTGTGTCTACAGAGACTTCATGCTTTTTAGTAGTGCAGTGCTCAATATACAGGAGATGGGACTTTTTCATCCTTTAAAGAAGGCTCAGAAGGTTCTAACAGCACCACAAAAAGCTTTGGAGAAAGGAGAATGGACTTTACATGAATGCAAAGGGGAATCTGTGCTGTATTTAAATTTATGCCACGAAGTCTTATTGCAAATAATCTGAATCCCACGTGTAATCCAGCACAGAGAGGTAATGATCTGTAATACCGCTTTTTCTAGTTCTAGCCTTTAATGTTCAGTTAAAGGTTATATGAGGGTAGCTTTCCCTTGTAAATTAACCCAGATATTTATTGTATCTGTTTTTAGGGAAGGAAAGCTGGCTTTGGGAGAAAAATCCACATTGGTTAAGCAGAAGGAAGTCACGACCAATTCGGTCAAGGCTGCACACCGAGTTGTTGGTAGAGGTTAAAGCTCAGGAACCTCTAATTATTGCCACACAACCTAAATATTTGCAAACTAAAGCTCAATTTTGTTCTGAAATACCTGAATATAGGGAAGATTTTTTTCCCCTCGTCTGCACTATACGATGTTGAAGAAGGCAAGCAACTGTGAAAGAAAGAGGCAACATGGCAAGAAATAACAGTGCCACAGCAGTGAAATTGCAATTGCTGAGATAACACTATGTCAAAGGAAATACATTCTTGTAGGCCAACATGGTCTGGACATCTCAGCTGAGATCAAGGCTTCTGAGGTACCACCAAAACAGGTGAAGCAGGTTTCCTGTGCTTTTGGCAAACACAAATAAGCATGACTAATGTATCCTTTGATGACGGTCAAGCTAATTAAAAAGAGCTGTAGCTACAGTGCAGTATGTCAGGAATCCTGAAATTCATTGATTTTTCCCTCTATTTAATATGCTTCCTTCTCTCCCAAGTAGCCTAGACTACAACGAATAAAGGCAAGCTCCCATCCTCACCCTAAACCCCCTTAATTGTAGGGCCCATGTCAGCTTCTCCTGAGTTTTTCTTCCTCACTCCTGCTACACTCCCTGAAGCCTGCAAAACATAAAGTATGCGAGGACTCAAGCTTTTGTCATTCACTTTACTGCTGATTTATCTGATGTTCAGTGTTAACGCCACAAATCGCCTAAGCACAAACATGCTCTTGGTCCCAAATGTTTTCCCTGCCATATGTTTTATAAACTGACATCACGAAGCCCCCCCAGCAAATGCCAACCGCCCTCTATCAGAGGGGCGAAACCACAGGCGCTCATCTCAAATCCTGGAAGGAGAACAAATGAACCCAAAAGGATAAATAGCTGGTTGAGAGAAAACATCTTTCCGACAGCAGGATTAAACTGAAATTTATAGGTCACAACCTTGCTGAAGCAGTCCTGATAACATCTCATTAGCAGCCCTGCTGTGCAACTACTTTTCATAACAGTAAATGCAACTGGACTGGGAGGGGGGCAAAGGAGAATCCTTATTGAATATAATAATTTTCATCCAATTTGGGGAGGTTTGTTTTACTTTGCCATTTTGTGTTTTTGTTTTTTCCAGTAGGAATAATCAACCCACAGAAAAGCTTTTCTGAGTTAGTACCGAAACTCCTCTCACTCCTTTTGGGAAACAATTCACAGGGGCAGCACAGCATTTTTTTTAAACTGAAATACTGAGAATCCTGTATGCTGCCAGAAGATGGGTGGAGGAGGTAAGGAAAGTTCATGTACCCAAGAGACCATTAAGTAGAACCAACTTGGACAATACATTTGAGAAGCATTTCCTTCCAGCTACTGTAGATAGCTGTCCTTAACATGCCTTTATTTAAGCAGCCAATTTTCCACCGCCGAGTACAATGAGATTTCAAAACACACGAAATCAGAGTATAAACAGACACAAACATCCACTTAGTGACATAACAAAAGAAAACAGGGGGCAAAAACTGAGCTTCCCTCAGCTTTCTGCCCCGTTATAAAACATCTTGGCATTTTAAAGCCTCCTCGCCCTTCTTTTAAGCTCAGCATTAGCTGAGAAGACCCCGCTTAGCTGTCTTTGTGCAAGGGGGTTCCCGAACAAAAGATATCTCCGGGGGCTGAGGGATAAATTTCCCTCAATATTATTGCACGAGGGAATCGAGTCTGAGATGAAGCGAGAAGCCCGAGCGAGGCTGCCACATCGCAGGGCGAGGGAGGGAGGGAGGGGGGAATCAGCCAGACCTAGCAGAGTCCACGCTAGCAACGCGAAGCAGGAGCATTCAAGAGAAGTACGACCATCTTGCCACCGACGGCAGAAATGAAAGGGTGAAGGGCGACAAATCAAGGAGCAACTCTCCTGAGAAAGAGCTGGGGTTTGCTAAAGGCAGACCACGCTGCTTCCACACCATTAAACTGGATGGTACCCTACCCCCAGGCCCGACGGATGTCGAGATTATTTTTGTAAATCTCTGGTGATAAAAACCATGCATGGCATCTTGCTCATTTCCTCCTTACGACTTCGTTTGCCAAGAAACTTTAAGCTCTGCCTTCCCTGCCACATCTCCAGACTGCTGCTATTTGTTCTGGTCTCAGTGACTAAGAGCGATAATGCAAATCCCTTTGCTTCGTAACATCCCCTTTAACAACAGTATGAGGACTGAAAATGATATCTTGTTTCCCAGGACCAGCGTTGCTAGCCCTGAAGCAAATAGACACGATGATGACAAGGAAAAAAAAATTTTCTTTTCTTTCCTAAACTCTCATGTGATTAAAGTCCATTAAAATGCAAACAGACTTGAATTTTATTTTATCCACCAGTGACCACACTTTGCTGTCCCTGGGCTATCATTTCTCTTTGTGAATTCTCTGCACATGAGGAGAGTCAAGCTGTAGGTTTAGGAGCTATCAATCTAGTAAGCCTTGCTAAATATATATATTTATATATAAACACATAATATAAAATGTTACACATTTTTTAACAATGATCTACATTTTTTGCATTGATTTACACTGACCATTGAAAAGTAGCACTCAGTTTCATGTTTGTTCATCTCTGAACAAACAAAGCGAAGGCTGCCGGGTATCCAAAGACAAATGAGACGTTACAGATGCAGACAAACCCTATCATCACCCTGCAGGCACGTCTCGCGCAAATCATATAGCCAGGCAGAAGTTATTCACAACAGAGATTGCTATACGTGTTTTCAGTCCAATCTCGGGTTGTTGAGGTTGTTCGGTGAGGCTCTGTACTTTTTTCCCCTCCACGTACAGTACTTGAACATGACAACTCAAATGCATGACTCAGTAAGGACAAGCCACTTGCATATTTAGGCACAATAACAGACGTTACAGAATTGCATATACGGCCTGCGTACCTGGACTGCTGCCATTCAAACACGTACATCTACATCTATTTGAACATGCAATTCCCCATCAAGCACAACCATTTGAACCGAATACAGTCAGTGCGCCTAGCGGGCTCGTACCGCACAGGAGCGCTTGCTTCCCATCTGCAAACCTTGTCCCCTTCTGCCTCAGCAGAAAACCTGTGTTTCAGGTACATAACCAGTCCGGAGCTGGAAATTATAGTTTCCACAGGAGCAATACGAAGCTGTCAGAGGTTTGAGCACACATGCTGTACAAGGTAGCTAAGGTTTTGGAGAGCTGGCATGCACCACATTCAAAATGCCACATATGCACAATAAAACTGTCTCGGCGGACGTGCGAACACAAGTTTCTCAATTAGTATACGTGAACCATTCACATCTTTGTGAAAATGACTCAAAACTCCTGCTCTGCTCAAGTAATTTCCCCCAGACAAGCCCAATGGCACTTTACTATTATATTTAATGGCCTTCACTTCTGGTTATAGATCTGTGGCATTCACAGAAAGCTGAGCGGAAGCTCCACAATCAAAAAGGGGAAAAAAAAATGTCCTGGAAAGAAGTTGCTTCCTTTTGCAAATGTTCAAGTAGATCCGAGCAGGAGCTAACGACCTGTCCTTAAAACGAGCTCCTCAGGCGGCTCGTGCAGCAGCCCGCACCGCGCTCCCTGCTCCTGCCGATAAACCAGTTAAAAGCTGCCTCGGTTATATCTATAGCACGGTTGAAATAGCGGCTGCGGCAGTCGCCTACAGTAAAATAATTATAATCCTCTTAATGCCTAATGCCGCAGAGCAACAAGGGCCTCAGCTCCCACCCTAATCCCCCCAGCAGAGCGACCGGTGCCTGCTTCCTCCGAGCCCTCCGCATTAAAAGGCTTTTACTGACTCAGGTCATCTCCAACACTGGGGAACGGCAACCGAGAGCCGACTCCTCGCGTGACAGCGACACGCGGACAGACGTCGGGGTGGAAGCCACGGTCCGCAGCTGCGAAACGCCGCGGTCACACGGGCCGTTTCGCTCCTTCGCAGCCGCCTCGCAGCGGTTCTGCCTTCCTCTGCCTGCCCCTTTCAACACGAGATCGTGTTTTTGATAAGGAAAGGGGATCTCAGGATCCTTAAGATTGATAAGGAGCTCCGTAAAGGAAAGGACTGGCATTGTAAGACACTGGTGGCTTAAACCATACTCATTTTATCAGGCCGCAGCAGAGCCAAGAGGAAGCCCGCCACCGCACCACTGCAGCGAGACGCCTGCGCTGGCCAAGCACCACACACACGGCAACAGAAATCCCAAAATGCTCGTGTCTTAGTACACAAAGGACACAAATCCTCATTGCTTAGCAGAGCACAGGAACCGGTTACCAAGACAGGCTATTTTTACAGGACACAGCCAACAGGCTTGAGCAGTAAATGTAAAAGAACGTTGTTTGAGAGGAAACAACTGCAGTCCAGTAATTGAGAGTTATTCAAATCGATATATTTATTTTCTTCCCTTCGTATACAAATCATTCAGCGACACTACCACGAGCAGCGTCTCCGACAAAGCTTTTTCCCACGTACGAGTCCCGCGAGAGCTAATGAGAGGGATAAGGTAGGTGGAGACACACAAAGATTTAGAAGTTTGGCAGAGCTTTCAGTAGCAATTCTTAAAATCACGTCCCAAAGCATCTGTGTCACTGGCTGTTAGAGCAGAATCACTCTTAAAAGCGGCGACATTAAAAGGGCATATTTTTAGTCTTAGAAAATGGACTGTAAACGTATGGTTCCAATTACAAGAGAGAGAGCGTCAATCTTAGGAGAATTCAGCCAAGAAAAAGTGACATGCAGCTAGAATCTGACCATATCATCAGCATCATCACAAAAGTGATGACCTTAATCTCTGAAGATTTTAAGATTTTACTCAGGAATACTTTAATATGGGACAAAACTAGCTATGTCTGTAAATTTTTTCACTTTTACTTACCCTAATGTCTCTGTATAAGTTTTTTTTTTTTGGTTTTTTTTTGTTTTTTTTTTTACATCACATGAACAAGCTGTCCTGTAACTCGTGAAACTTCTCAGCCACAGAAGACCAGATGTCTAGCTTCAGCTTTTTCTCAAAGTAAGAAAAAAACCATGTCATGGACAGTTGGTTTCAATGCTAACATGTCAAGAGTTTTATGCATTATCTTGATTATGGAAATAGCTTCCCCTAAAACAAGTAACGTTTCACAGGATTATGGGGTATTTATTCCAGAGGAGTTTAAAGGGTCTTTTGTATAACTACCACAGAGAAAATATCATCACAGAAAGCACAAGGCTACACAATAAAACAAGCTAATTTAGTTAAAGCAAAGGATGGAGTGATTCTATAGTAGAGCAACGTATAAGTAAGGCACAGAGATAATCTTGTGCATGTTTGTTTACTTCTAAAATACCATCACTTTTGAGTCCTAAAGCACACACTGTTAGCATTACAAACGCGCACCATTCATTATCTGGAAAAACAACAAAGACCGAAAAACAAATACTTTCCTTTGGGTTTGTTATTTTAAGAAAAAGGGTCAATGTGCCTAGGAAGTGCTCCTTATGTAAGCATGCAGGCAATCGTCATCTCCAGCCAAGTCCCGTCAGGGGCCGCGTCTGTGGAAATGCCTAACGGGGAACTCGGCCTTAAGAGAATTCTGCCAGGGCAAGACTTGCCCTCTCCTTGCGGATGGCAAAGGTCCAAGTTTACAAGCATTAAGGTTCCCATTTCTACTGCTGAAGAAACTGAGATGTTGCCAGTCTTCCAGGACAGCTGAACCGCTGGGCGAAGTTCCCCTTTCTGTCCACCGAGACAGCTGGGGCTTAGGCCTGTTTTTAATAAGAGCTCAGAATTTTGAGAAAGGGCTAGCACAGTTTCTTTCCACTGTCTTCTACACCCTTCCCAAGCCTGGCCTCGCTTCTCCCTCAACGGAAACCGCAAAGAGCAGCTAGGCTTCGGGGCTGCGGGGTACGCGGTGCCAGGCCGTGGACACCCCCAGAGCGGGGGCGGCTCCCGCTCCCCTCCCCAGGTTCATGCCTCGTTGGGATCACAGCTACGGTGTTTTTCCCCCCTCGGAGACTCGATGGTTGAAACGAGAAGTTATGCTAAGGACTCCGAACCCAAGTGCTCTTCAGACACAGCTCCTCCGAGCAGCAAGGACTGCTTCTCCCGCTCCGAGCGTCTCTAGGACGCAGAGATGTCCTCTCTCCTTAGAGAGCCCCCAGGCAACAACTTCTCATGACCAAGGTGATGGCAGAAAACAACACTGCAAGCCCCGGCTGTCCGACTCCTCTGCACAAGAGGCAGAAAGCAGAACAGCCCACAGTCCCGCGGGCGCAGACTGCAACACCACCCACAAAAAGCAACCTGGAACGCGAGGCTGCGTCATTCCCTTGCCATGAATTCATGAGTCAGAAAACAGCTCTGACAGCTATCAATGTCCTCATTCATCCCAGTGGATGTTAATTCTGGGATTCAGACAGAACGGGCGGGGTGGGGGGGGAACAGAGCCAACCCTGAAACGAGCAGAACTACCTGCCTTAGAGACATCATTCGTTATCACGCCAGTTAAGTGTAATTTTATTAGCCTTAGATACTGTTGCTAATTATTTTGTTTTGATCACAAACATTCAGCTGAAAAGCATCAGCCTGTGATTACAGGTTCCAACCCACTCTACGGGCTACAACGCTCCCGATGACCAGTCATTAGTCAACATCAAAAGGGAATATTTGGGGGTGAGGTTAAGAAGGGTTTAAAGCTGTCAAAAGTCAGTAATGATCCCCTGTGCATCCCAGCCCTGTGTAATTTTCAATATAATGTATAATACAATATTTCCTACCACTGAGCCACACTGCAATCCAATACCGGAAAAGCAAGGATATATAAAGTATAATCTCACAGTCTATGCACCAAAGAAAACTTATAAAATGAATTCAAGTGTGAAATCGAAATTTAAAAGACTGAAGAAACAGATTGTTATCCAGGTGAAGAAAGAGGAGGAAATAATTCTGCAGGAAATACCATTATAAAAATCATAACAAGACACTGACTGCAGTAGCCAAAACACACACACTAAAGAAAATAAATCAGTGTTTACTCTCTCCTTCCGCCGGAGCAAAGGAGAGCTACTCGCTGAAAATCAAGATAATTGATTCTACTGAAGAATTATTTTGTCAGCAATCTACAATTAAACTTGTCCTGTCTTGAGATCTAGATAAGCAGGAACAGTAAAATTAATGTTTACTGGGAGCAGGCAGAAATTAAGAAAGAGTTCACCCACAACCCTTTGATCCAAGGCTTTAAGTTGTCTGCATATCTCCTTCCTTATCTTTCTTCTGCTGAAACCATGATGCGGTTTGAGGGGTATGTTTACAGTTAAAACATTCATTGGAATGATACTTCTCCTTCCTCAAGCTGAAACATTGACCGGAAGTTAAAGCCTTCTGAGATTTCTCAAGTTATAGGTAATAATTGAAAATTTGTGCTAATTAATACAGAGTCTAAGTCCTTTTAACTCGAGGCTTTGCATGTGCTGATTTAAAAGCTAGCTTAAAATGCCTGGGTCTAAAAAGAGTTTAACCCAGCTCATGCGCACCAAGAGTGCTTCACTCGCATCCAAACAGGGCTTCGAGCCCCGCGCAGCACACCTGCGGAGCGGCTCCGGCTGGCCCCGTCAGCCGCCCGCTTCACTTGCTCTCCTGCTCCTCAACCCCAAGCCATGGGCACGGCGGAGAGCTGCCGCCAGGGCGCTGGGGCCTCTCTCCTGCCGCAGCTCCAGGTGGAACGAGGGGTGACGGCTCCCCAGCGGGATCCAGCATCCCCTCCGTCACCGAGGAGGACGACTGACCGCATCCAGGAGGGACCTCCACAGCCAAGAAGCGATGAAGCAGTGTCTGAACATGCTTCCTAGACTGTGAGACCAACTGGAAAATATTTAGCCAGATTTTTTTATTTTTTTAAATCCCACTTCCCTGTTGAAGCTGCCAGAAAAACAGCCAATCCTCTTTTGGAAGGAAAACGTTTCCTGAAGACGAGAACAGCTTATGCTTTTCCCTAGGCTTTTAAAGATAGTGGCAAACACCATCAATTGCTACACGAACCCACACAGAGGAACCAGCCTTTGCAGGTCTGGCGCAGAGATAAGACAGAACTCAATAGGACAGGCATGAAATTTTGAAAAAAGCTGATAATCTTTGCAACTATTTCAGAGCAAAGTGGAAATATTTTTAAAGAAGTGAGCTGGTGCAAGTAAAAGGCTTGGCTCTTTGGACAGAAAATAGACAAAAAAGAGCATGCTTCTGGGCATTAAACTCCAACAAAGCACGCCTCAAACTGCATTTAACACTAGAGAAAAGGTCCTCCTTGATTCGGGGTCATAGTGACAAGAAATTCTGTCCAAACAGAGGTTTCCTGGGAGACTTTTGATCTTGCAAAGTACACAAACAGTTTAGTTTGGAGAAACCCCACGTCTCACACCATCATTGGCTAATAAAAAGTCTGGGCAGACCCCAGACTTAGATCGCCCAAGGATTCTCAAATTCTGCCTCTCTCAGAGGAAAAGAAAAAAAAAAATTCTTAGATTCCTTCTTGAAAAGGAGACAGGACTGAGGGCAGAAGACACTTTCTGCCTGCCCAAGTCTCAAAACCATCAGTGAATGTATGCTGACCCGCACTGAACTAAACTTGTATGGTATTTGAAAGGAATACTGAAGATCTGATTACTTCTGAAAGTTTAGACTGTGGCCGAAGAACAGAACAGACTTTAGCTATATTTATTTCTCCCCTTCTGCCTCCAAGTTACCTCCCTCAGACCCGGGATCTAAGCCCAAATGCCCACAGGTTTTGCTACTGTTTTATCAAGTCTCAGTCCACAGTATTTTCTGCGCCTCAGGAGTGTTTACCCAGCAGCGCCAACTAAGTCTGGCAAGAGCAGTCCTTCTTCAAGGAAAAATACAGCTAGTGATAGGCATTTAGCTGTCCTACGACTATATATCCCACAAAGCAGTGTGTCTTATAAGGTGAGCTAGTTTTCTTAAGCTTAAGCTGATGCTTGCCTGAACAATGGAGGAGAAACCTTCAAGAAGTAGAAGACCAAAAAGAAATCCCATTAAAAAAAAGAAGGGGGGGGGGAGGCAAAAAGCCTTACTTAACAAGAAGTCTTCTCAAAAGGACAAATGCCAGCCCTGCCTCTTCATTTATTTCTATGTATTCCATGCAATTTAACAAGCATCACCAGCCCAAATTCCAATCCAGCAAGGTCTTGGAAGAATAAAAATCCATGACCACACACAACTAGTTTTGAACAAATCCTAGGAAGCTGAGTGATATAGTCCTTCTTAGTTATTTCTTCTTCTGGTCATTTGTTTTCCTTTTAAAGCAATCTGATGGCTTCCAGTAGTAAACATAAGCCTAAGAGACATTCCACTGGGATTGAGAGTGACTGCCCATGTAGACAGAGTATAATTCTGAGAATAATAGGAGTTTTTCTGAAGCCTGATGACTTGCCCAGTAGTCTCAACTGGATCCAGATGTTATCAGGGTTCTAATGTGACAAACCAGAGGACTCTGGAAAGTGTTGAGGTTTTAGGAAGAAGGAGAGTTTATTTTTGTTTTTATTACAAATTTTAACTTTATTTCCAAAGCCTCATCACTTATTTGGCTCAGACTGGCTAGTCTGCTAGGAAGTTACAGGAAAAAGGCAAATTTCTCCCCTTCTTGGCTTTACGGGCGTTGTTCTCAGCACGACAGATTGAAATGAAATCTGAGACTGGCATCTTGCTGACCTCAATCCCACCTGGCTAAACCTTTGCAAAATCGCTGTCCTTGGCATCTACCAGAGAGCAGACATCAATTTAGCTGATGGATTATAAAACCGTGAATCTGGTATGAGGAACTAGATCAGTTCCACTGCCTTGAACACTGTTTAAAAGACAGCTTTATTTCTCTCTCGCCCTAGTACTCCATTTACAGTAGCCGGTTTGACACATCAATCAGCGCACTACCAATCCTCGGAGGCTGCTCTGCTCGCAGAACTGCATCCACCGCAGACAGTTCATTTCATAGAGAAATGCTACTGCTTCTATCCACCAAAAGGCATTTGTTTTAAAAACACTTCCAAATTTTTAAGCACAGGCTGAAATATCATACCACTTCCCTCTTGGGAAATGCCTTTTTTTCAGTTTTTTTTTTTTTTTTTTTTTTAATAAAGGCACAACATCAGGGTATCATAAATCTCTGGTTAACAAGCATCGAGTCCAAAAACAGTTTTGAACAGCTATCAAATATTCCAGAGAAGGTCCAACTATACTCACCTGCTACACAAATAGAACAAAAACCCAAGTTCATTACCTGTACTCAAATCATTCTCATCATCCGCCTTCCATTCATTTACAAGCTCACTGCTGGGCTCCCCTTTTCGATTCATTATCTTTGAAAAGCCACTTGAGAGAGTCGAGAAAATGCCACGGATGAAATATCCCTGCTGCTCAGAGTCCACTGAATGCCCCAGCTGCAGAAATGGCTTTGCGTTTCTGTTTCCCGAGTGTGGCACGGGTTCAGAAAGAGATCGGTTGAACGGGACCCGAAATGATCTAGTCCTCGCCTGGAAGAGCATCTCCGTTGGGTCTTCGTGGCTGTCATCCGCGCTAGGAGCATCCAGGTGTGCAGAACTTTTGACGGGACTTGGCTCATTACATTCCCCTTTAAGGCTGCGAGAGCGCTCCTTTTTGCTCATCCTCCAGGGAAGCCTGGGATGCGTCTGCCACCTATACGCCCTGAGGGGTTTCTCAGAGTCAGAAGCTGCTTGTTTACTCATCTTCCTGCTTTTCATTTGGTGGTACCAATGATAGCCCTTCAAGGTAGCGGTGCCAGCATCTTGTTCGGACAACGATCTTCTAAAGACCCTGGGAGAGAGGCTATAGCGCTTTTTAAAAGCGCTCATTTTCCAACCCTTGATTTTCAGCTCTTAACTTACATTCCTTGTAGCTTACGAGTCATATAGCTGTAGTTCATACTTTAAGGTCACTCACCATTTTAAGGCTTGAGTCATTTTCTTCACTGTTGTGACCGAAAGACAGTGGAGGTTCTTCCTGAGGCACTTCAGCATCAGCTCCAGAACGATGCATTTCTACATCTCAGCAACAAGGACAAGCTCTCACCTACAGCAAGCCGATTTCTAACGACACATTCGCCTTTGCTAAGCCTGTTGCCGCTTCCTGCATTGTCACGTTTCTGCACCAAAGTTTCAGGAAATGACTAAAAGAGCCCAGCCATGAAAACCCACAGTGGTGCTCTGCACCAATCGCGGTGCACCCGCTCATTCGACAAGAAAGGGTTGGTTAAAAAAAACAAAACAAAAAACCAACATGAAAGTACTTCACTTTAGAGACACAGCAAAGTCGGAGAAAAACGTTAAAAAAATGCAATACTCAATCGAGAGTCATGCACATTATGTTCTTGAGTTAATTAGTAAAGTGCATCAAATAAGCAGCTTTGAGTAATACACATAAAAACAATTCCTAGGGTTTATATTTACCACAGGTATCTTGTATCGCTCAAGAACACCTCAGTTTCCTTTGAGAGAGGTAAAATACCCAGCTTCATCAGAATCGAGTGCTGGAAACCTCCTAGAGCAAGGCAAAGGGAGGAACGGAGTAAGGAGAAGAAATGCTGCAATTAATGTAGTGAGAGTATAAATACACTGAAGGGAAATAAAAGTAAAGGGGAGGAGGAAAAGGACAGAGAGGGTGGGTGGGATTTCATCAATCATAGACCAAAGCGAAGAACGGGAAAGTTTTGAGGCAAGATCTCATGGCAAATGGAACGTGACAGCATGCCTTTTTTTTCTTTAAAGAAGAGAATAGGGTTTTATTTATATAAATCCAGTTGGGATAAGTGGGATGGAAAAAATAGTCCTATCTGTTTAACCAAGAGGAAAAAAAAGGTTGCTTTCTCTACAATTTAAGAAACAGCTGACTGTTTTAAAATCTCATAAAGAAAATATCTGCTGGTGAACTCAGATCATGCTTGCCAAGTTTAGACCAGAAACACTTTAAGAAAAAAAAAAGTCTACTTAAATCCCTGAAAATAGGGGGTTTATAATGGAAATGCTGACAGGCCCTTGGCAATTATTATGGAAGTGCCAATGAACATTTCTCTGGTTAAAGAAGATGGTAATCTGGTCTGGCAGACCAATAAAGCTTAACTGACCCACTATGGGATCTCGCCTTTAAGCTAGATTTCATTCATCAGCCCATGTACATTCCTGACTGTTGCGGATGCAAAACTTCCTTACTTTTCTGTATATATATGGAAAAGGGTATCACTGCTCCCTAGAACAGGGATGGATGGACCCAAAGACCTCTGTGTGTAAAGAAATGATTTCTCTGTTCAGTAGCAGGTTACATTTTTCAGTTATAAACAACACCAGTGGCTATCTAAAGCTGCTGGGCTCAAGAAGTTGTAGCAACCAAACTCAGAAGTAAAAAACACCTCAGACCCCTTAGTATAAATTCTAGATCAAAAATAACAACGTTGACTGAAGTGCTTTGTAGGAAGTTGCATTGCTCAGAGCCCACTGACAACACGTACCTCAACTAAAACTCTGCTGCGATTCCCACCCAGAGTAACGACCTCTCAGGAGGCCACGAGGGCAGTGAATAGATGCAGAGGTACAACTACTCCCATTGAGCAAATGAGACTCTGAATTCACTAGGAAAAATGTTAGCTGGGTCTTGTCCAGGCAGACCAGGAAATACTCGATCCCAGGAGCTGCTGCAGCCCAGGGACTTGTATGGGTCAAGTCAAGGTCTTCCAAGTACTCCCTGATTTGACCCTCAGTCACTGCTGGTAGCTCTTCTTCTTCTTTTTGGTCCCTTTCTGCAAGCACAGAGGCCTGAGAGACCTTGCTTCTGAAGACTGAGGCTAATAAGGCATTGAGTGTCTCACCTTAACTGTTGCCTGCCGGTACTAAATCCCCCACCCCTTTCAGCAGGGGGTCCACATTTGTCTTGTTGAGCCTTTTATTTCTAATGTGGTAGTACTGTTTTAAACAAGCGCTTTGAATTAGCCTGTCTGGTAAAATTGGCTTTACAGCACTTCAGAAATAGGTATAAATAAATACGACAGCGTGGTGTGGTTCACTCTAATGACGCAAGCCATAATCAGAGAAAACCGAAAATGCTAAGCAGGTCTATGGTCAGCTCTGCAAACTGTACCGAGTTGTGCATAGGTTTCCGCTTGCACATCTACAGCTTCTCAGGGGAGTCCAGAGGGGCAGGAGAGGCCAGAAAGTGAAGGCAGACCGCACGGCAGCTGAAGGTTTCCCATGGCTTTGCCTCCTGTAGATGTCTAGGAGGTTTTCTAACTGCTGTTGAAATGCAGCTACCAAGCTGAGCCCTGATACAGACCGTGCTTGGGAAGCACCTATGTGCCGTAGCAGAGGACTGAGGGCGGCAGTAGGGCCAAGGGCAACAGCTCAGCTCAGGGTGCACCTAGCTGTGGCAACGTTACTCTAACAGCGTGGATTTAGCACAACAGTACTTTGGGCAAAATGAAACGTCACGCTGAGGCCAACAGCCTGCCTAAAGACAGGGAGGAGCATCAGGACTGCTCCCATCCTATTTCTTTATTTTCATCACCTTTCCAATACACTTTGCATCACATCAGTCACCACCTTCTACAGACCACCCGTTTCCAAAAAGGCAACGCACACAGAGCAAGATTAACTGTGTATCAAATTACAGAATGATGCAACATGCAGAAACAGTTAACTTCTACATAAAAATATTTTTATTCATGTGGTCAGGGCTTGGACAACAGCTCTACACAGAGCTAGTGACACAAAGGGGAAAAAGCGTGCTTCACAAGGCATTCAACAGCAAGTCCAGGAACATCAAAGTCACAGTTTAGTTTAAGTTTAAATAACATTAGAAGGCCTTTTGATTTTTGATTTCGCTTTTCACTTTTGATTTGATACTACCATTGCTCAAATAAATGCATTTTTAGATCAAAGGAAACAATTATCCAGCTGTTTGCAGTTAGCTGAGATCTCACTGTTCTGCACAGAGGGTAGAGGGTCTTTCTCAAAGCAATTCCAAAAGTGACATGCAAGGCTCACATGTTTATTCACACAGGATCACTGATACACAAGTTTGCTTAGTCTACAAATAGGACAATTCCTTTAAATTGCTAACTCAAAAATGTGAGCCTGGGCACCGGGTCAAGCTAGACTCTTTCTTCCTTACACACATCATCACTAGCAAAGATGAGGCCCACAAAAAGCCTTCATCTATACTAATCCAACCCCACAAAGTTAAAATTGGCTTAATGTAGCCTTCAACATTTCTTGCGTACAGATAATGTGCACGGAAATACTGCATTTAACAGAATGCTTCCCTGATCTGCAGTCCAGTTACTCATCGGAAAGAACTCAAGTCGCTTCCAGCCAGCAGTTCATCTTGGGAAGCACTTACACGGTCTGCTATCACAACTAGATTAACATGCAACAGTGACTACTAATGTATTGGTTATGCTAGATCGCTAACCGTACAGAGCCACCCATTAAGCTGTCAGCAGATAAAATAATTGCAGTGGAAGAAAGGAGCTTGTCAATTAACTTGAGAAAATCGGGAATGTTTTCACTTATGCCTCCTGTTTTTAATACCTACTGCATAAAAATGTGACACTTGGCAGGCAAATTTGCTTGGAAGACTTTTTTTTTTGTAGTTCATTGTGCCAGATCATACATTTAGCTATTTCAGAAAATTACTATTTTCTTCCTAACAATCCAGTCATTTAATCATCTGATTTGACATGTTTAACAGCATAATACTTTCCTACTTCTAGATTCTTAAGTAATTTATGCACAAAATGCAGATTTGCTCTACTGGAATAAAGCTGTATTTCATCTTAGGATTATATTGGGAAAACAATCCTTCTTAACTTTATAACAACATTTCACAGAAAATTTACACAAGCAGCACTGCATTTTCCCCAAGCACATGAAGATAATTGCTTGGCAGCAGCCTCCTGCATGGAAAGTCCTCTCTCCACCATTTGGCTCTCCAACAACATACCCAGCTCTGCTGCATGAAAGCTCAGAAATCCCTCAGAGTATCAGTTGCTCAGTAAATACTATTAGTCAATTCTTTAAAAAAAAAAAAAAAAAATCATTGCCAAGCAGCTGGAAGAAGAACCAGTCTCTGATGATAAAAATTAATGTTTAATACCCTCTCTCTGAAAGCTGTCGAGTGCTTCAATTAAGTGTATAAACCTTTAGTTCATCTTTAATATAGCTATTACTGAGAAAAAGATGAACTGAAACCTTCCATGACTGAACTACTCCATTTTAAAATAGGTTGAGACCAAGCACAAGCTTATTAGCTTCTCTTTTTTTTTTCCCAAAGATTTTTCAAGATCTCAAACCCCAAACCCCACAACCAACCCTGAAGCCTTATTTGACACACGTGCCTTTTGAAGCAAGTCCTCTGGCTCTAATCACAGCGCAGGTAGGAGAACAGCACTTCTGCGAGGACACCTGGCTAAGTCCCCAGCTGCAAGCAGTTTGCTCAAGCGAGGCAAATTGCACCCTGCACCCTCCCCAGACAAAGCAGAAATGATTCAGTGAGTCAAGGATCCTGGATTTTGCAGTCTAGATCGCCTTAACTCTTTTCTTCCTCAAAACTAGCCCAGTGCTCGCCATACTGGAACTTCATGGAGGACTAATGGATATGCAAAGCAGAAAACGCTTCCAATTGACCCAACTTGACACACAACTAAATAGCACAGAAGATGAAAGATTTTTCCTTCCCTTAAAATTAGAGACTTTTCAAAATGTTAAGTTTTGTTTATGCAAGGCTAAGTAATTAATGACCTAACATCCCCTTCCCACCGCCTATCACCGAGATGCATCTGTTTCCCCCTGCACCGTTTCCTGCAGGTGAATATCACTTCTCCTCGCACTGTGCGTCCAAGCTGCACCTGACACGTATTTGACCGCTTCATATTAGCGCGTGAAGTTATGCAGAGGACTAATGAAACAGTAACTTAAAAATTGCTTCATTTGGGATTAAAGTGATTGCAAGGCGCGCCGGGGTTTGGATTTGACAGGGCTGGAGCACAGACAAGCGACTGAGCCCAAACTGGAGCTCCTGAGAGCAGAGCTGCCATTATCCGGCAGCTTCGGAGCTAGATATACATTGCAGCGTCTACCCCAAAAGCTCGCCTGTCCCGGACAAATCAAAAAGGTACATTATTTTCACTATCACTATGCCAAGAATGAAATGCATCTAGGAACAGGCTAAACAGGGATACCGATATATTTAAATGCCGGCTATCATTTCCGTGCCAAGGCGTGATGCAAATGCTGCACTGCCCTTGCGCAGCGTCGCCAAGTCCTTTCCCTTTCACTGCATCAAAGGATGCAGCGCTAGCTGCCGACTCGCGCGCGCGTTTGGTGCGGTCCCGTTTCCGAAGTCAGGTACGCCAAATCTCGTCAGGATTTCTGCCCTCTAACTCCGTGGCAGAGCTTTTTCTATAATCTCTCGGCTGATAAAAACTCCCAGCTTGAAAGTTTCCTGGCTTCGTCTCTGCATGCTGTTCCTGTGATCTGCACGAGAAGCTGTTACAACACTGTCAACCAAGCAGAACGGAGAGCGATAAAATAAATTCACGAGACCCCGGGTTTTGGATCGATGCCAAGAAAAGTTAGTAAGAAAATCCCGTTCCAATACATTGCAAATAAACTTGCAGAACAGCGATGCCAGATTTTAATTTCACTAGCAATCTTTGTTGTTGTTGTTGTTGTTGTTGACAAAATACAGTTCATGCCAAGTTTCAAGGGCCGTAAAAAAGCACGTTTAGGATGCAGCCAAGTGAGCCCGGCGGTAAGCGAGCCCACACACAGCTGCTAGCAGCACCACCGCGAGCCAGCCGAGTAATTTGGAAACACGCAGTGGTGCAAATAAACAAATGTATATCCTGAAGGTAAACACTCTGGCAACTACTCTGTAGCAAAGAAAGTCATAACAGTAAAAGTCCCATTTTTAGTGATTTGGCGCACTTGACTGAAGTTTGTGCAGACACAGTTACAAGTTTCCATGATGTAGGCAAGCCCTGGGCGCAGACCTGCCCCACCACTGCCCCGGCGATCCTGCAGCAGACGAGCCCGGGAGCCTACTTCACTGACAGTTTTTGCAAGACTATCCTTGGACTAGGTATTTTAAAAGGAGGAAAAAAAAAAAGGAAAAAAAAAAAAGCCAAACTTTTCTTAACCTCACTCTGACATCCATTTCTCCATGATTACAGATGGGGTTTAGCACCACGTGAAATTCCTTTACCAACCTACTGATTTAGCTTTTTAACGACGTTGTTTTTCAGTAGGCAGAATCACTTTTCCATCTCCCTGTGCCTTTGCCAATCGAAGTGTTTGGGGTTTTTGGGGGGGGTGGAGAGGCATTATTCCTGTAATCTTAAAGCAGCATTTCATTAGCAGAACACAACATTGCTAGAAGCGATCACAGCATGCATCAAACTAACTGCATCTCCAGCGTTACTAAGAAAGGAAAAACAGTCATAGTATATAGGCATGTTAATGGATAAACATCTCACACTTCTCAGCAATAGTCTTGATAACTATTTGCAAGTAGAACATGTATATATACATTATATATATATATATATATACATATACACACACACACACACGTTCTCTCTCTCTCTCTCTCTCTATATATATATTCAGGCCTTTCCTCCCCCTTCATTTTACATAAAAATATAAAGGATCACATCCTCAATGCAGATGGTTAAAAAATAAGACCCATCAGCTCTAGCATCCCCCAAATGCAGCATACGATGGCTGGGGACAAGAACGGGAGGAGAGATGGGGAAAAGACTGGCGAGAGCATCATTTCCGTGGCATAAGAGCGCATCGCTTGCTGAAAGGCGGAAAGGCAACCGCCAACCTCCTGCCACCCCAGCAGCGTCTGTGCAATATTCTCCTTCAATTACATATTCAGGGAAGTGGGGGAAGACTGCACATAAACTTTAAAGCATATCTATACTTAGGCTCGGAAAGAGAAAGATGATTCAGAAGGTTTTTCCTCGAGGTTTTTCTGAACGTTAACTAGGAATTTGGTTCATAATTTCATGCTGTAAAACAAGGTTTTTTTAATTAACTGCTCTGTCTCTAATGATCTTATTTTGCCCTGCTCTTTCACATAACAGACAACCTTAGGGTGAATAAATTACCTTTACTTCAGCAAACCCTTCATGGAATACTAGCTTTGTAAATGTATTTTAAAAGGTAGCTTCTCAGACACTGGAAATCCCGCCGCGAAGCCAACCAGTATTCAGACTAGCAGCAAAAGTTAACCACCAACTAATTGACAATACTCTCCAATATCATTATATACCGGTGTACTATTACGGCATAAATAAGGAACAAACTTCAGCAACATCCATAATTACAGCTCTTGCATTCGCCATATAAACACCACAAATCTTTAAGAGAAATATTCTGTCTCCTTACACGATTGCCATCCTGCACTGGTGTTAAGCAGCAAGGCTTTGCGGTAGGTTGGGTGGAAAGACGGACAGCAACGGGGTGTCAGCCCACCTGCACAACCGTCTTCCCTATTCGCTCTGCCAAACACTCGTGCTTTCGGGAATCTAGTTCACTGCTAGAAAATGCCGACAGGCGGACGTGGGGCGTTTAAGGGCCAAACTAGCAAGATATTTAAAAAGGCCAGTTGGTAGCAAGAAAGAGAATAAGCAATTAGCTCACACACACCGAAACATCCTTTTGCGCTATTTAATACCCAAGACGTTCGGCATTTATAGAATCTGTGCATGAACCTAATTTTTGAAAAGACCAAAGACACGCTCAGGTTGCTGGTCTGTTTTCTATCTGTTTTCTCTGCACAGAGGCTTATGACAACTTTTATATCCAACAGTGTTTCCACCCGTCGGACCGGACTGCAAACCACGGTGGTTTGAAAACCTGCGCATATGGCTGTTTTAAAGTTTTACCCACAAGGAAAGGCAGTGGGAGCTGGCTACACGAGCCAGCAGCAGGAGGGATTCGCAAATTCAGAACGTTCTCAAGTTCCGACTTTAGGAAGTGAAATTCCTTGAGCTACATACGAGCTAGGATAACGCCCACCGCGCAACCCTCCCACGATGCTATATTAACTTCAGCAAACCAAAGTGCAACAGATGACAGTACATCATCAGTGACATGCAGGAGTTTAAGATTAAAACTTCATCTAAATGGGAAAATGGATCACAGGGAAGAAAGATGAAAACATGCCAATACTTCAAAACGCCCAGATTTTGGAATTCAAGTGTTTAATATCAGCCTGGAAAGCAAGTCTACGTAAAATTTGATTTTATTTCAATTGCTGTATTGCTCAATACCAGACACTGCATGAAGAAGAAAGGAAAAAAAAAACAAATAGGAAGAGAAAAAAAGAAGAGGAAGGAGAAAAGAGCAGTTGTTACGTGTAAATAACCTTCCCTACAGAAGACTTCTTTCTCCAGAGGTTGTCCATAGGCAATGGTCTAGGGCAAAATCCAGAGAAGAGGAGCGGCGAGACAGCACTGAAACGCAGAGGTGCCTTCCGCTGGCCCCGACGCCGGCGCGGGAAGAGGTTTCACGGCCAGCAGCAGCGCGCCGAGCCAGGAGATGCCGAAGGGCGACCTGCGGGCATCGAAACCGCAGGCGACCGGGGAAGGAAGGGAGCACGGCCCACCTAACTCAGCCTGCAGCTGCGATCAAAGACGCCCCGCGCAGGACGCTACTGACTTTAAAGCCACCTTATCTCTGGGGGATTAAACCACGTGTCACAGCCCCCAAACCCAGGTGCGCTTTGCCTAGCGGAGACGTCGCGGTCCCCAGCGCCGACGCGAGACCGGGCCGCCCCCGCGCAACCTTGCTGCGCCACCGCTCACCTTGAAGCGTGCCAGAGGCTCTGCCCAACGGGAGAGACGCGGAGCAGCTTCTGCCTCTGGAGAGGAAGGAAGGGGGGAAGGAAGGAAGGAAGGAAGGACATAGGAAGGAAGGAAGGAAGGAAGGGAGCTTCTCTTTCAGAGACTATTTAGCAGACAGCCGCTGTTCAACAAGCACGTTAAAAAATATTCTCTATTTCCATTGCGAGTGTCTCAGTTTTAACCAAAGTGTTCAACAGGACCAGGAAAAGTCCTATCTTATGCTCTTGCTTAGAGCAAAATCCACTTGATTAAAGCATTCTCAAACTGCTCCTGGAGCTTTTTTTTTTTTTTTTTTAAAGGCTTTAACGTTTGCTCACTTCATCAGTAAAAGGGAAAACTATTATTTACCGCCGTTAGTTTGACCACGCTAGTACTCTTCCATGACCAATAAAAGTCTGTCTTTGAAATTGTATCTGGGAGTTTCAAAAATTCATCAAAGCTGCTAACACACCAAGCATTTCCTTTAAATGTAAAGCACAAAACCGTGCTTTTTATTTTTTATGAAAACATAAGCAACACCGAGGCTAGACTAAATTAACAAACGTGTATCCCAATTCCTATAGACTGGTTAGCAATCATATGGCTTCACTTAGTCATATATTATAATTCCTGCTTTATAAAAAGGTTTTGCACACATGAAGCACTCACGTATCAGTGAGAGAAAAAAAAAAAATCAGGATGCAATCAAACCTCTACAGCTTTATGTACAAGACCCTCAGGACTTAAGGCTGCAAAGCTGAGTGTGAATAATTGTGTCTACTTTCTAATACAGAGCACGTGCTTCAGGAGGCAAGCGGGCGAGTTTGCAGCAGATCTGCAGAATATTTGGGGAGGTATTTGTACTCCAAATAAGCAATCCAGTTAAACGGAGAGAAACAGGCACACGCACCGCTGACCTCCTTTAAACAATGCACCAATTATTGAGCTAAGTCTTGCTGCCAAGCCTAAATATAGGCTTTTCGGAAGAAACAATGGAGTTTCGGCACGAGACAGCCTTCTTGCATTGATCGTTTACCTAATCA
Source organism: Apteryx rowi (assembly GCF_003343035.1). Classification (NCBI taxonomy): domain Eukaryota; kingdom Metazoa; phylum Chordata; class Aves; order Apterygiformes; family Apterygidae; genus Apteryx; species Apteryx rowi. The sequence goes on along the minus strand of NW_020450927.1, from coordinate 1,081,131 downwards.
GCCAAACGAGCGCGCAGCCTGGACGCTCTCCCCCTTCGGAGGCTGCACGACCCCCGGCGCACTGCAGCCGCGAGGGCCGGAGCTGCCGCTGGAAGCCCAGCGGGCTCCTGCGCCGCGGATGCTGCTCTTCAAACCAGCGCCCCGGCTCGGGCACGCGTGCCCGCTGCTTCCCGCAGAGCCGCCAAGGCCTAGCGCGAGGCGCAGGGGCACCACGGGACTGAGTCACCTCTACGGGCACCGGCAGATTATATATATTTTCATTAAATGAGGGCATGGGAAAAAATATATCCCGTTCAAAAAACATCCTAAGTTTCAGAGTTCTGGTGTCCAAGAAGGAAATTGGAGGGGGAAGAAGAGAGATGAGAAAAGGAGGAGAAAGTTCTCTTTCAGTGAAGATTATATTTTTGCAATGTCCCTGGTTTTCTTTTGTCATTGTGCCCCAGAAAGTAAATCTATGTGAATTAATGCAGCATTATCCTTTCTGCTGTTTTTTTTTTTTAAGCCTACGCTGCAGTATTACCCTGATCTTCTCACGTCAGACGCGGCAGGGCATTTATGCCCGGAGCACGTTCCCCAGTCCCTGCTGCGGCAAATATTTTTCCACCACAGATATTCCTGGCGGTAGCACGCGGCGAGCCATAGAGCCATGTATTCTTGTCCCACCCTTTCCCCAAACCACATGGGAATGCATATAGCGTGCGCAAGGAGAACTGACCCCTTTCGCATTGGGAAACAAAATCTACATATTGAAGATATTGAACTCAAAATCTCCATTTTTTTCAGAACATATTGAGGTAGTGCAATTTATAGCCATAATGTATGAGCAAGAACACCATAGAAAGGCTTTTGTTCCTTACTAAAAGTACTAATGACTTAAAGTATCATTGCCCTTCTTGATCTCTTGATGTCTATAAAAGCAAAGCTCAATTTTGTTGGGCAGAAAGAGGCCAAGGAGAACAAGCTTTGCCCACTATTCCCCACTCTATTTTAGCCCATAAAAGATATACACCACGTTCTTCCTTATTGTTTCAGAACAACTTCAAACACGCCTAACTTTCTTACAAGCTTTTCCCCCACAGCTCTCATTGCTAGGGCTATTGGCAAACCACTTTTTTCGTCGTTTCTGTTCTCCATACTTGCACAGTTCAGCCCAAAAACCATTCGTGACTTCCCTCCCTAGATGCAAGTTGCCACGCACAGATCAGTTATACAGAAATACAACGACTTGCCATAAAGAAATCATCTGGGAAACAAACAAACATATGGAGCTCAACTCACTTATAAATATCTTCAAAAGGAGCACTGGAAACTTTCCACCCTGGCCTGATGATGCACAAGGCAGAAATGGTGGGGAGTGGCAAGGGAAGAGGCAGCGAGAGCAAGGTTTTTTTGTGTCACAGTTTTGTTTTCGCCTTTCCAAAAAGCAAAAACAACCAGGAAATCCTCCCGGTTCGGTATCCCAATGGCAACACATCAGAGCAACGCAAGGCCGCCTCTTCCTGTTCCCTCCTTTCACGGCAAGCAAGGATGGGGCAGGATGACGCCGAAGAGAGGAAGGAGTCCTCAGGAGAGGACTTCTCGCTTACGGCTCCCGCCCGCGCCCCTGACACGGCGCTGCTGGCGCTGCAAGGTAACCTGCAACTTGGAGACGCGGGGAGCAGCCGCGTAGTCTTCCCGTCGTGCTCTTGCCGTGGTTCCCAGCAGCAGCCACCGAAACCCTCCTTCTGCAAGTATCTCGGTGCGGTTGCGCTGTCACTTGCCCGGACCTGACAAGGAGAGCTGAAACCTGAGCAAAACCCAGTTTCTCCCATCTGAAAAACAGCCGAGCCTATTAACTCCTCCTGTTGCCTGTCCAAAAAAAACCTGGCGTAGAAGAAAACTGGGTATTATTCTGGGATAAGCTGTGGAATAGGAAAAAAAAAAATCTGGGATAAATCTGAGTTTTATCTTCTTATTATATAAACCCCCAAGGACTATACATCTAACGGCATCATTTCCTGAGATTAATAATAATAAAACAATCCTCAAGATAATCCGTAACAAATCACCTTAAGAGTTAAATGATGTTTGGGAGCGTGGGGGGGACGTGGATTAGTGTTAAAATATTTAATTCTTTAACTAGCAAGAAATCTAAGTTCTCAGCTTGTGTTATTTTTAACTTGACTTAACTTCTGCAGAAAGGGATTATATTCCTCTGCCACACACAGCAAGATCACCAAAGGAGGCCGAGCGTCTTGCCGCCCAACTTGTGGACCGATGTCCTTCACCCTGCTCTGTCAAAGCTTCAGCTGACATCACCGCCATCACGCATCAACACGAAATTCTGGATGCCAAAGTGCTTGAAAATAGCCAAATATTCTATAGGTACATACTCACACTTAAGGCAGGTTTAATTTTTGATATTTAAAATAAGCTTAAAGCACTTTTTAGATACAGAGCTATTAGAAACAAACTCTTTCAAGCTTCCTTGTCTTTCTGGGTCACTCAGGCTTACACAGAGGTTCAGCTTCCCATGCAGAGAAGGTATCAGCTCTTTTTGCTCTAGTTTCCTACTTGCTTTGTTTCACACGCAGAGAGACGTTCACTTAACCAGCTGAGAAACAAGGAATGCAATGTTCCTTACGGCAGACACCCTGATTCGCCACGCACTCGCTCACCGGACAGGGTGCAAGATCTCCACACGTTCCCTCCAAAATCCAAACCATTTTACAAATTTCAGTGTGCCCAAGTTAATGCATTTTTGTCAAATGGACTAAAACTCACATTTCCTGCCAAACCACTATGACATATTCAGATTTTAGGTCGTACACCCAATTTAATGGGTCTTAGTGGTTTGGGTGGAAATTCAGGTATGCACATTTTGAGAGAACGAGTTTGCAAAGCAGCAACAGCCAATTTGCAGAGGAAGGACCATGGAGCAGACCAGCTCTGTGTTTAGCTTTGCATCCTGAATTGCACCACAAGCAAATTCAAAACACATTAGTCACATGAGACTGTTGTTTTATTCTGCAGAAGCTCTGGTTATAAGGTGGTCTTGTGGGAGGGTTTGGTCATTCTGCTTTTTTTTTTTTTTTTTTTTTTTAAGCTTTCACTTCAGTTTACCATGTGGCTTCACAGGCAAAGAACTTCTTAAACTGCCTTTGCTACTGAAATCAGCGTACAGTGGAATTGCAAGCCTGCAGAAGGTTTTCCAGAAATAGCATTAAGATTTATACAGAGGATGACTGCTCATCAATTCCTTACTCAGTATCTTATTGTCACATTCAAAAAATAGCCCTACTTCTAGCCCTCGTTTCTCAAGCTGCTGATTTTTATCATTCTTTTCCACTGTCTCTCCCTTGTGCTCTTCTTTTCATGTAAGAACTACTAAATACAATCAATTGATGGATTAAATCATACAACCTTTCCCATTGTATTTACTGTCTCTTTCTACAGTAGAATAGTTCATCCCCATCCCATTCCAATCTATACAGATTCTAAGAGATTATATATTCCTGACACTAACAGGAGAGTTCACACATATGCATTCTTGCTTTCAGGCTGGGTGCAGGCTCAGGCAGACATAAGACATTCATTCATGTTTAGTCTGTATTTGAAAGACCTTCTCATAATCCCAACTGCAAACCATCAAGTGAATTACAGTTCAGTAGATTCCACAATGCAAAAAAATGCCATCAGTCTGTTCCAACACCAGTTTCCACTTCATCTTTCTTACACTTTTCAAAATTAACAGTGAAAGCAATATTAAAATGAGAACTTTAGCTCCTTTACTATTAAAGCTCTAACTTTTGTACTATTGAGTTAAGAGAATTTCTGAATGAACCAGGAAATGATAATTTCTGGGTAATTCTACCATGGGAAAAAAAAAAAAATCTCTGTTCTTGCATCTTTTTTATTATATGCAACGCAAAAGGATTCCTACTAAAATAATCGCAACCCAAGTTCCACAACATACACTGCTGGGCAAATTAAGCAGTATGAAATCCATCGCAGCCATACAGAAGAGATCAGTGATGCACAGAAAAACAAGAGAGTAAGGAATAAACTCGTATTTAAAGCTCAGAAACATAGAGCCATGAATGACATGAGAAACATGACGCCAAGTAGAGAGGAAGGGGAAGGGGGGGGGGGAACCAGCATTATCTCAGCATCTTGATTTCAGAGATTTTTAAAGGAGTACAGCAGATGCAAGGAAATTCGACTGCAGCTTCTGACAGAGCTGGGTCAAAACGCTGCCGTTACCTGGCCATACAAATTTGACAATTTACACAGAGCTCTTGAAATCTGACAACTAGAAAGCTGTAATTTAGCAAGGGCAGTTATTTTTGAGCCTTTAGCGCAGGAAAAAGCTGAATTTAGCTCAGGGAAGAGCTGGCCATTGCCTGTGATTGTTCCAGAAGGTAACTGCCAATGTCAAAAGATTCATACAGGCTCTTTTAAGCTTTTAAAAACGAGAGAGACAAGCAGGAAATTAATCGCTTACATATGCTTATCCTTTTTTAAACTAGTCTAATTATAGCTTCCAATCCCACAGCAACTTTCAGCATTAACTGCATCCAAATTTTCAGTTTGCTCACCCTTCTTCCTCCGCTCTTGCCTAATTTGCTCCCTCCTCTCAGACCCTACTCAGCCTGGAAATCTCGTTTTCAAAGTTAATTCTCTCCCTCCCTTTCATCTGATAACAAGCCTCAGGACTGCGCATTTAATCGGGCTACCAGCAGAAACGCCCAAGTGAATCTGAATGTTTTACGTGTTTACAGCCTCAGGAATAATTAGTGCTTATTTGCTTGGCGGTAGCAGGGGAGAGCTGGTTAGGGGAAAGCAAACTGGGTTCCCAACACGCTCGATGTTATAACCAGCGTCTGGGAGCTTCAGGTGACCAGACACAGCGATGCTGAATACCCACCTGCAGCAATTAATAATGTAACACGGAGAGCGAAACTCAAGAAAGCACCAGACCCTGCAGGTAGGCGCAGCTATTCAGGATTAACGTGGCTTTCCTCTGACAGAGCTTCGCTCCGCTGGGAACCGGATCGGGAGAAATCCTGCCCAAACCGACGGGACATCCACCACACGCGATGGAAGGGAACGCACGACTCCCCAAAACTGAGAAAATCCCTCGACCCTTTGCTCCGTTAAGGCTCTCCAAGTGGAAATACGGACAGGATACTAAGAATTACTATTCTTAGTCCAGTTTGAAAGACAGAAAGTCTAGAACAGGGAACATTTCATTATCTTATGAAGAAACTAAACATAAATCTATGGCAGATCTAGGAAGGAAAGTCTAGTCCGCAGAATTGTCGGAGAATACCACTTGCACTCAGGGAATACAGAAATACCCTATTTTGTCATGTCAGAAAGTGGCAGCAAATTTATTTTCACAAAGCAAGGCAACTGTGGAGCAATAAAGGTAGCCTTGCTACAGTCCATTTGTTACTTGTATTGAAGAGTAGAGACAAAGATATAAAGAGGAAAAGTAAAGTTTACTTTTCACAGAAAAGTATCTTCACAGACAATTAACAAAGGATCTTAAAAATTAAAAGGGGGCTTACTAGTGGTAAGTTTACTTTTTAGATGTTAACAAGTTCAATGTTGTAAACAAAGAAAAGATATATTAAGGTTCCAAGAAACATCAGTATGAAGATACACATACAATTTAAGATTCTGCACTTTACAGAATCACACTGCTCAACTTCCCCTCCCTATTGCAATTTTCTGCCTGAAGAGGAAATAACACACAAAATTCTGTACTTAGCTGGAAGGTTTATAAGACCAATGAACACACAAGGCAAGGCCGTGATTTTTAAGAACATTAAAAGAGTTTCTGAAGACGGGATTCGGAAGGGACTGTGATAGAGGAATGCAGTGAAACTGAACTTGAAACAGTATTCCCATTTTCTTAAAACTAGACTACTTCTGACATACTTGTATTGCCAGATATTCATTTTTTGAGATGCTTTTGTTAGCAAATATGTTCTATAGCACTTCCATTGGAAGTGGCAGCGCAACTGTCGCCACATCAAGTCAGGCGATGAAATTACTGCTGAAGCTCATTTAGCCACGAGAGCTTGGCGTTGTATATTAGCTTTAAAGTCTGTACCAGTTCATGTGCGGCCTTTTACTGGAAAGGTTCCCACTGTATTATCTTTGGCATTCTCAAATATAAGATATTCCTTATGCTTAAAAATCCCCTGTGATATTGGAGATTCCTGTTAGACTGTCTTTATTTACCTGCCAAAGGAAAGTAATGGTAAGATGGTGCAACCATAAGCCTATTGCTTTTTGCTACTTGAGAGCTTTGACGTGACCACTTCAGCTTTCATTTAACAGCTTCTTGTATCCAACATCATCCTGCACTGTCTTCTGATGATATGGCAGCATTTTTTCTGGTGATGCAGCTGAAATAATGGGAATCATCATTCCAAACATCAACTAAAAGAAAAGGCAGTATAAAGTTAGCCAAATCCTTTTTTTTAGGTCTTTACTACTTCGCAGTTCTTTAGTGTGGTAAGTTTTCCATACTGTTTGCCTTTTTATACTTTACAAGGCAAACACTCATGATGTTTAAGAATAGCCAGCTCCAGTTGACTTAAACATCTCTTCAGCTATGGTATGACTCAAACTATTTTCAGTTTACTGCAAATTGCTTTTTGGATTTGAATTTTCTCCTGCAGTTGAAGACTAGCAGACAGCCAAATTAAATAATATTTAAAAAGTGATAGGGATCTCAATAGAAGAGAGAGAAAGAGACAGTCTCATTCTTAAAGCTGGCAAAACGCCACTTGGCTGCTTTAACCTTGACTTTCTGTTTTTTAAATAAAGATCTAGATCTTAAGACTTTCAGTTTCATCAACAATTCACAAGGTGTTCACAAATTCATTTCCATAACCAACCTTAAACATATTTATACAGAGGAGTCATTAAAAAAACAGTGGCTAGAAGTAAATGGAATATAAGTGTTGCTATAATACCTGTGGCCGTTCCTATTCTTACAAAGAAGTCTACCGTTCTGAAGAACGGAAAGACTGATATTCTTTCATTTTGTTCATTAATCCTAAAACCTCTGAAGGAGAGCTGCTGCCCATCTTTGTGGCTGAACAAATGCACAAGTTTGGACTATACAAATCCAAGAACGCAGAAATAAATGTGATGGAAAATATCTACAGAAAAAAACAGCAGATTAGCCAGTCAAATTAAAGGGGTATCTTTACATTTCAAGCTGCCCTGTTACACCTGCATTTTCATGAAGATCAGCATCTTTCAAATTGTTTAATATACGGTTAAGGGATTTTGACGTCCAAGAGAATATTAATCCTCTGTAAGAAACAGCTGGAATATCAGAAGTACAAACCTAATTTAATTGGGGGGTTTTATGCAAATCCTGACTCTTGTGTCAGAAATCTGTTTTAGACTTTACTAGCACGAACCCATGGGCATGTGAGAGATTATCGTAACAAGCCTTTGCCACAGAAATTCGGTACATATTTGCTATAATAAAAAGAAGTTTCAGGCTTCGTCACCGACTGACATGACCAGCTGCAATGCAATAACACTAATGCTTCTTCAGCATCAGCATGACTGCATTAAAATCCCGAGAAAAATAGCACACAGGATTTCTTAAATATATTGACTTTGTAGCACAAGTCTGAGACATGGGCCTCGGCCTGAGCCTCATTTTCTGGGGACCAGTTTTGCTCATATATAACTAAACCCCTGGTAGGAGCATAAGGAGCAACCAAGAACCTATTGCTTCCTCTCCTCGCGTCTGAGCTGCCCGGACCCAAAAAGCTGGGAAGCCAGCGTATTACCTTATGAACACCAAAGGCAGGCAATTTCTCCTTCAGGAAACACCGTGGCAGACCTCTGCACCCAGCAAACAGTACCGAACCGGGGAGGAGGCCAGAACACACTTAAAGATTTAGAAGAACCTCTCCCCCAAGCATATCAAGCACAGGATATCACATACAGAAAACTGGACTAGGGAAAAGTAGGTACTGAGGCATGAAGTAGCCTCTGCACAAATTTCTGTGACTTGAGAGCTGCACAAACTCCAGGCCTAAAAAATATTAACCAATAGACCTACACATTCTGTCTATGCCAGTAATATTCAAAATATTTACTCAGTACTGCAAAAAGTTTAAGTGTTTACTAAATAGCTTCATTCTATGTGTATCATAAGAAACCAAAACAACCAAAACACCAAGCCACCCCATGAATAGTCAGTGAAATCAAATTTCCCTAAGCAAACCAAAGTGGGAAAGAAAACTGGCTTGTCATTAGTCTGTGAATACACTGACATTTTTGGCAGGAAGTTCTGACAATCCATCTTAATTTATATTTCGTAAGGATTTGACAGCTTGATACGTAAACTCCTACTGATGCAAGGTGCAATATACTTTTGGCTACACCTGTAAGTGAGTATCTCACTAGGAACTGAGGAGCAAGGAAAAGAGTTTTTAATAGGGTGAAGAGAGTTAAATAAAGAAAATTGGTAATCAGAAGGAGACTCCACACAGTAAAATCAAAATGTTCATCACCATATTTTGGTGCAGACTTTTCTTCTGCCGTTACATGTGATAAGACAGTAGAAGGAATAGATATCTATCTGTACTGCTGCCCATACCTTAACTGGAGGAAAATAAGTACTGTAGGTGTCCTTTAGGGTTCTTTACAACTTTTCATTACTGCACCATTTCTTTTCCTGTCTGAAAATTCATTGCAATATTCCTTTTTATCCACGCACGAGTACAAGGTTTGGGGTAGAAGGCTGGAATTACAGAACTGAGGTCTTAACACCCCCAGCCCCCTCCAGATGAAGAGGCCAAACCGGCTGCAGGTGCCCACTTCTGTGCTGTGCAGACTGGGGCAGGAAGAGCGCTTGTGTTTTTATGCACTCTCCAAATATTTTTTTTCAACAGAGAAACCTCTTCTGGGGCTGCCCTTTAACCAGCTGTATTTCATATCATTCTCCTAGCATCCCGGACTTCCTAACATCCTGCGTCTATTAAAAAAATAATAATAAAAAAATCCATTTAACACACATAACCATAGTGTAAATTATGAGATGCAAGTCCTAAAACCTCTCCAGGGGTTTCAGAATGATGCTGAAAGTTATCAAGTCGGCGCTTAGTCAGTGTTTCCCTATTTGCTATGTTTCTTTCATCAAAGAATTGTTCTTTTAAAGATGGATGGGCTGAGACTTCTCTGAATAGACCTTCATAAGGTGAGTGTATGTTTCAGTCATTTAATACCTGCTAGATTTTGCTATAAAAACTCCAGATTAATTCTCAGACTGCCTTTTCTTCAAGTGAACTTTCAAGTACAATCATTCCAGCTTCCTTATCTCTGAAGCAGAGTAACCCACATATTCAGGTTCTTTTTGTAAAGACAAGTTAATTTATGCAAAGTTGCAAGTTATTTACAGTGAGATTGGTAGGATCTGTTCTCTTCAGTTCTCCATATTTTTCATGCCACATGTGTTACAATTCAACCAAGGGGACTACTCAGTTTCAGGCAGTATCTCCACTTTTCCTAGAAGCAGGGAAGATTCATGCTTTCTAAAAAGCCTCGAGTAGATGAAGAGAGAGTAGTGAACTCAAGCTAAAAGGGAACACCATTTTCCAACACAATCTCCTTCCCAGCAAAGGCCACAGCAATCCTGTGCCCACCTGGTCCCTAACTTCTAGGCAAGGGACGTTGCTTACCTCTGGGTTTGCATTGCCCCCTCCATAAATAAACAGAAGCTGAATTGCTGCTTCGTGAGAGAATAGCAACAGTCAATAACTCATACAAAAGTGCAATTTCCAAGAGTAACCTTTCATGGAGGTTTATACATCGATAAAATCAGCACTTGCACAAACCTTACCACGCTCGCCTCAAAACCGTGACCCCCTGTCCCTATCAACGCTCCTTTCCTGGAGCAGAGAGGTCTCCCTGCTTGGGGAGGGATGCTTCAGCCTCCAATAACTCACCCAATCAGACCTGCTTAGCCCGAGTCATTGACGAGTTTTCTGTCCTATGAAAAGTTTGATTTGCTGAAATATACTGGTGCAAATGCTTCCTGCTGTGGCTGCTGGGATGTCTGCTTTGCAGAAGGGCAGCACGAGGAAAGGACGCTTGTGCCAGAAAGACACAAGGCTAACGGAACAAATTCCTGCTCCGCTTTGAGCCAACCTCTTAAAAACTTTCATCTGCTACAGACATAACCGCGCTCCACAATTATTCTAACGTACACAATTAGGAGCTGAATAAACACCGTAAATTTAAACAAAAAACTCCAGGCACAGGCTGGTGTTACAACCGAAATGCTTTTACAATCCAAAACACACAACACTGATGAGACTGATTTCTATAACTAATCCAACATGAGAACACCCTACGGAAACCCAGTGAGGTGTTCACCACCCAAACACAAGAACAAAAAAGAAGCAATAACATTACTTCTCCTGCAGGTTATTAGCATTGTTTTCTTCTCAATCTCACTTTTTTGTACAGTCATAACTGATGCATGAAAGCTTATATGCTCCTTACATGCTCCTTCTGCAAATTCCCAGTCCACCACAAATCCCCCAAACAAGAAGCCACCCGGTTTAGATGGGCTGCTCCTGTTATTAAGCTAAGCTAAGGCAGAACACCTGGGGCAGCCTGAGGAACAGACTTTTACTTACAGTGGATATGCCTAGTATGCATACGGCATTCCTCTGAATAACCCTATCTCCACGGACTCAATTTTCGACATTTCCAAGTAGCCCTCTCCCACTGGAGAGGGAAGAAGAACAAAACAACAAAACCAAAAAGCTCTCTGCCCTCTAACGCATTTCTTTTCCTAGGCACCTCCACCAGCATTTTCGGATCAGTTATCTTTTGCATCAGGCAAGACGTTTCTCATACTCACCGCTCAATGGCTTTGTCTGCACTAGCACCTTCCTCACCAGGCTTGCCATACTGGAATTTTTACCCGTGTTGTCTAAACCTGCTCGGGATCAAACTGGGGAGAAGAGTTCACAAAACGCCTGCATCTGGTCTCTGCGGCTCTGTCAGCCCCTTTGCTTTTTCTCCTGAGCCTGGATGAACAAGGCTGACAACTCCCTGCACACACACACACACGTGCGCGCGCACGGGAAGTTTGGACCAGGCTCAAGATTAAACGCACCGACTTCCTTCTCCGTGCTCCAGTGTCCCTGCTGTAAACAAACAGCACATATTAGCTAGGCGAAGCTGAAAAGTCAAGCAGAGACCGACAAAAGCAGGGAGGGGCTCCAGCGAGGAATAACTATTTTAAATACACAAACATCTTCCCATCAGATTAACACTAGTTTTCAAATGAGGCAAAAGCTGAAGCTATTGTTGTGACAGAATAGCTAAGGACAAACAGGAGACGCGGCTTCCTCTCCTCGAGAGGTCTCCTGGTGCTCCAACGCGAAGCGGCCCTTAGGCTTTCCGAGTGCCCATGCAAGAGACCCAAGGAAAGCTTCACATCGCTCCTGGGACAGAAATAGGCCCCCGAAGAAGCACCACAGGCAAGAAGAGCTGCATGGGCATCATGAAGCAGAAGGGGAAGGACACAAGGCTCTGCCCTAACGGGGCGACGTGGCCAGGGCTACCAGCCCTGCACCGGAGCCGGCCACCACCAGTCACCGACTCCCCCAGAACGCGTTGGAGCAGGGGGGAGCACGTGTGCATGCAGGGATTAGACAGCCGTCAGCCCTGTTCTCCCCAAGGAAGTTTCAGAAAGGGTGGTCTTGTGTCTCAGGAGACCTCCACCTTTCCCCACGCAGTTTCAGGCTCCTTCACTCTGCAAGGGCTTCGTACTTGACCAGAACGAACTGGAGCACAACACACAAGCAGGCGTCGGAGGCATCCAGCTCCTGGAGGGCTCTAACATTTGCTCCTTTTCTCTGCTAGTGACAAACAGACAGTACTGGGTGAGACATCAGGCAGGCCAAAACGCTCCAGAGGGAGACAACCACCTTGGCCACTCTACCAGATCTACAGCAGGCCTGGAGAAACCGTGCACTTGGTGGGCAGGACAAGCACGAAACACACGGCTGGTGGGCAGCAAAGGGGGACATCCCTCCCCACCTGCCCAGGGAGAACAGCCAAGACGCACGCAGCTTTGTGGCACTAAAAGGTTTTCCTCGTCTCGGACGGAGTATATCATGATTATAGTAGAACGTGGTCTGAGATCTTCAGCAGTCAGTATTTCTACTGACACCACCACCAAAATAACGTAGGACAACTGCGTGATCTCTCACACTAAATAGCCCAATGGCCAGCAAGCGACAGAATGAAGGGCGAGAAAGCCGACAGCTTGGCAACGTTTAGCCCCAAGACAGTAACAAGTACCTTCTTATGCCTTTTCAGACGGCTGTGTTATTTGTCTTTATACTTGAGACCATTGATCTCATAAAAGAGCTTTATTACATCTAAGTTGAGGCACTACAAGATCTGTGACTGTTGAACAAATAGCCAACTTTGCAAGGTGATAATAAAAAGGACACTAAAAGATTCCCCACTTTTTTTCCCTTTTTAATATGGCAACACCAGATTCTACAGTCCACCTTTTCCCTTGCTCTTCACCCTGTCCTTCAAGACAAATAAACCAAATTCTCGAATCATGTCATACTCTGTAAAGTAAAATTAAATTGTTGCTATCCTTTAAGGCATGGAGCTGCAAGATTGAGGGATTAGAGACAGGAAAGAGAGACAGTTCTTAAAATCAGAAACTTCAAGGGAACCTTCCCGGGGCGCACAGGACAAGTTGCACAATAACCCTCTGCGTAAGAGAGGGAAGTCCACTTAGAGGAACAGGGGAGAGGAGAGCAAACTCCTCACAGTCCCATCAGTCTTCCTCCAGAAGGCTTTTCCTTGTTCCACTGTCCAAATTTAAAAAGCAGAATTTCTACCACCAAAGAACTGGAGACAGTTTCAGAGCTTCATCTCCATTTACCCAGAAACACCACACTGGCACTTCTATTCTGGCAAACTCTTCCCTACTAATCTTTCAAGTGGGCCCTGCAATCACTCTCTATAACATGCTGATTGAAAAGCAATTTACTCTCTCCAACACCGAAATGAGAGGCCACATCCATTTGGACTTGAGACTGCCAGGCCACGTAGAGGGAGCCGCAGGCCAGGCGTCAGGAGTAGGCCATCCCCAATCTCTTGGGTAGCTGATCTGTGACAAGATAACGCAGGGTTCATGCACTAGGACAGTCACTTGACATGCTGCACTGCAAGTGCTTGCACGAGCACATCTACAAAAAAACACCCAGAATTTCACTGTTCAAAAGCAATGAAGTCACTGCCACACAGTTTAAAACACAAATCATAATTTTCATATGTGTTACCCAAAGAAGGATCAACATTAATCCCCTCATCCTTGCCAAGTGTTAAAATAATTACCACATGGGTATAGAAGAGGGATTCCTTGGCAGGATAATACTATTATCATGGGGAATCTCAAGAAATACGGCAAGATTCTACACAATAGGTCTCAAAACTGGTATCGCTTTAAAGATTAATTACTTCAGGCATCAGAGACACCTCAGCTTGGTTATACAGGTTATTCTCTGCTTTAAAAGTAATGAGCCCAAGGACGAGGCTGCTTGGGAGCAAGGGAAACAAAATATTGCTGATCCCATCAACTGCACTCTGAGAAGCCAAAGTCCTTCAAGTTTTCACAAAGGAAAAACGATAGCAGCTCTGCTGCTCTTGACATACCATAAGGGGAAGGAAAAAAGTCTTGAATACGACATCTCCTACTTCAGGTCACATAAAACGAACAGTCTGGTCAGTCAAGCCCTTGACTGAGCTCTTCTGAGGTAAGTTAACACCACAACGTACAGAGCCTGGGATAGGGGGAATGAGGAACAACACAAGCTTCAGAGCAGCAAAATTGTTTCCAAATACTTCCATTCATTTTGATTTTCAGCCCTGTATCTCCAGTATTAGGGATTTTCACCCGACTCGCATCTAGTTTAATGTTCTGTTTTACACTTCTATGATGAAATCTACAGCTTCTAGTCTAGTTCCAAAAATGCAAGGAGTCATGCCGTTTCTTGTGCGGTGGCCTCCCTAGGATTATAGAGCTTTTAGTGTCTAGGATTTTCAAAGATCTTTGAAGGTTTAATTCTCTAGTCTAAAGCTTCAGAAGCAGCACCTTGAATCTGGGCACCTGCCTCTTGTTTGCCAAAAGAGTATGAAGATACGTAGCAAAAGTTTGTACCTATCAAAATTCATCTTAAGGTCAATCATATTTTTAATTTTATATATTAAAACATTACTCATAATTTTTGCATTGATTATGAACACACTCCAAACCTAAGAATGATCACTTTGGGTGCCAGGATACTAGGATATATTTTAAGCCTGGGATCCCATATACTTATGATGAGCATTTCTGAATCAAAAAATAAAGCGGTTGTTGTGATTTCAGGTCACATTTGTGCTGAGGATCCACTAGCACCTCCAGTTCTACATGCTTTACCAAAAAGGAAGGACATCCTTTCCCCACCCTTGAATACCTCTCCTACTACATAGTTTAAAGAAAAAAAAAAGTTGACACCCAGCACAGCGACCTGATGTTTTCCATGCATTTGCCCTCCGATAAGCACACAAATGCCTTCTGCTGGGCGTTTTCCCTGTTAACCTTCCTGAACAGGGACATTAATGCTCAGAAGCAAACGGAACCTAAAGCAGTAGGTAATGATACTAAATATAAGTAATGAGTCAAATCACTTTGTTTCTCAGGCATTCAGCTTGACAAGTCGTTTCAGAAGTTCAGAACCACGGTCCTATGCAGACCGCAGAACAGTTGACCATTTCTGACTTTTTTTTTTTATGCAACAACTCTTTTAAACAGAAATGTACTCTTAGAAGCAGAATTATTATAGAACGCTGGGAACCAGATGCAATTCAGGCAATTCTTTATAACAGCCGTTGCTATTAAAAAACTTTATCACCAGTGGCCAAGGAATAAGGTTTTATTACAACTGAGAGCTACAAACGTTAGCAGCATAAGCGAACAGCCGAGGAAGAGAAAAAAGCATATAGGACCGGGCATACCTCGGCGACTGCTGTGACTCCTTTGAAAGCGCTGGCTTCCACCGCGGTTCAGCAACGAAGCAAGCGGGTCGCAGCGTGCGCTGCTCAGGCGAGGGAGATTTAATGGGCTCAGGTGGCCACGGCAGGGCACAGAGCTTATCGAAACGGAGCATTCAGTGAAGAAGTCTGCTCCCAAACTCCAGCCTAAACTAAATGACAGAGTCCAAAGTATTCAGCCATCCTTGAAAGCAAAGTATCAAGGCTGGCAAAGCGACAAAAAGCCAGCAGGAGATGCTTCCCGCTCTGCAAAGGGCAGTGGGAGGCAGCTTTTGAAACAGGAAAATACACACTTTTTAAAAAGAAGAGATCAAATATCTAACAGACAAGTCAATGGAGGAAATCAATGATGCATTAATAGTTTTGATCATTCCCAAAGTATTTACACAGTCTGTACTTGAAGAATTAAAAAAAAAAAAAAACCCACAGATGAAAGATCTGCTGGATTATAAAAAAAATTTCACATATAGACGTTCCTTTTTTAAAGTTTATCTCTGATGATATCCAACAATCCCTTCCTTCCCTCCACAAATGTAGGCAACCTAGAAAAAGTCATCTGGCTGAAAAATTCAATTTTTCAAGCCTTTTTGGTATCAAGTCCCTCTGTACGATGATTACGAATCAAGATAGCCAAGTACTGAGACTACATGCAAGATTCCTATAAATTAATTTCCAGGGCTGGTCTTTATTTGGGAGCAGAAGTACATTTATTTTCTGTGTCTAAATGCCAATAGCAGCTTTGTGTCTTTGGTTTGCTTTAGCAAAATTTGAAACGCAGGCAAGTCATCAGTAACTGCAGACATCATTACTGCTGCTGTAACTGATACAACAACAGTGCTGTATAAGACACCTCTCGCAAGAGTGGGTGTCGGGAGGGGGAACGTACACAGCTCCAGAAACGCATTGATAAAAATGACATACGTGTCTTCTTGAATCCAAAATGTCAGAACAAATGTCTCTAATGACTCTTGATAGGACAGGAAAAACACTGTAAAAAGCCCTGCAAACAGAGATGGAGTCATCTGTTTTTGCATGCAATATGAATTCAATAAAATAGAGCCCATTATTTTCTCTACATTTTTCTTGCTGCCAAATTGAGCTTTCTACTAACAGCT
Organism: Apteryx rowi; assembly: GCF_003343035.1. Classification (NCBI taxonomy): domain Eukaryota; kingdom Metazoa; phylum Chordata; class Aves; order Apterygiformes; family Apterygidae; genus Apteryx; species Apteryx rowi. Next base: position 1,064,914 of record NW_020450927.1, on the reverse strand, counting down.
CAGCAAGCTCCAAGAGCGGGGCAGGGGCTCGTCCTCCCCTCAGCAGCCAAGTTTCCCGACGTTGTGGAGCTGGACAAAGCGTGCTCTGAACACGCCTGGGGTGGCCCTCACTGCAGTTTCCAAGAGCCACCTCTTTTTCACCCCCATTTTTTCAAAACCTCTGGCTCCTTCCCCCTTCCTTCCCCCAGCAACCAGAGGAGGTGGGCACGGAGCTAGGAAGAAATCCTGTTCTTCCTGCAGCTTCTTACCTGGATTTGGGCACCTCGTGGTGGAAAGGAGGGAGAGAGAAGTGCAAGGTCGGGCGCAGCGCGAGCAGAAGCTGCGACCTGCTGCTGGGATCTGCAGGGCAGGGCCAGCAGCCACGGGGGCCACAACACAAAATACGCAGCCTGCCGCTGGGGCAGCCGCCTGCCTTGCCCCCCCACAAAGCTGGGGAGGAAGAGGGGAAGAATTCCCCCCAAAGTATAGGCTTCACCATGACGAGTGTTTCTCCCTCCTAGCATAACATACCTGAGCAAATTAGTTCTGCTAAAGTTAAGCCAGTATTTTAAGGTGTACTAAAAGAAGTGTAAAGTTTAAATTCTGCCAACAGGAGGTTTTGTTACAGAAGAATTTGCAGATTCTTCTCTCCCTCTCCCAGCATCCTTCTTCCCCCTGGAGATGGACAGCTTTTTGCATAAACGTGCAAGGAAAAGCCATGCTGACAAGCGCTTTTGAGCTGCAACTTGAGCCAGACAAAAAGTGACAAGAAGCTCAGCTCAGAAGATGGAAACTTGAAACACGAGGAAATGCCTTTGAAAAAAACATGCAAATTAAGCTGCGGCCAGCAAAGGGGGAAAGCCTTTGCGGCCGACACACGACCACGTGTGCCAGCCCGACGGGCTTCAGCCGCGAGGGATCTGCACTGGCCTAACTGCCCCTGTTAGCTGCTGAGTGAATAATCCAGCATCCAGGCAAAGAGGAAATTTATTGGGATCTGAATGAGAAACAGACAGCGGCTCATTACTCAGGTTCAGCTGCTTTTAAGGGAAATGAACAGAAAAAAGGATTGCAACTTTTAAATCAGACTATGCTTTTAAAAGAAGCAAGGGAAGGAAGAGGGAAATCGGAGATGGAGGGTGGGAAGCTAAAAAAGGCTTGTATTTCTACTGCAGATTGAAAGGGTCCTTCATTTTTGCGAGCTGACTTTCTTCCTCAACACAAACTCATATGGGAAGACATGAAAGAATTTGAAGAGATGCTTCTGCCACAAGGATTAATCAATAGAGGGGAAAAAAAGAAAACTGGGAGAAAAGGGAGGAAAGGTACACCCGGACTCTGTCTTTATGGGCTCTCCTGGGTTTTCGTGCAGGATTTTGGAGATGTAAAGGGATGCACATAAGCTGGAGATGGACTTTGCATCTCTTTAGAAAAAGGATCTGGGTGCACATTTACGGGACAAAAGTGTATTTCTCTAACCTTAATGCCCAGCACGGGGAGGAAACACTGCTTCACCTACAGAACATGCATCTCGCTTTTGATCGCCGTTACCACAGGCCGTTCCCCACCTTCCCACCGGCTCTGCCGGGCAGCGAGATCAACAGCTCGGCTGTCAGCCCCAGAGCAGAGGAAACGGTGCCGTCGGACCCGGCCTCATCCTGCCCCTCGCGTTAGCTCAAACTCACGGAGGCTGGAAGGAGACGAGGCAGCGCCTCCTCGCATGCCTTACGCGATGGCGCCCCGCACGAAGAACACGTAATTCACTGCCATGCTGATAAATTACCTATTTATTGCAGGGCATTGCCAAGATAAAATAACACAACAGTGCTATGAGTGTGTAAGCAAGCTACCATGTATTTATAAAAAACCCCATGCCCACAGCAGTCACAAAAGCAACCGACAGTAACCGGAGCAGCGAACTTTGATCTTTCAGCCTCTCTCGCAGGCTGCAGAGCGGACGAGCTCCCTCGCTCCCAGTCACCCTGCCGCGCCATCACACTGAGTCACCTGCAGCTTTGGTGGCGGCTCGGGAAGTCTGGAATAGGTTTATGGCAGCCATCGATATCTTAAGAGCACAGTGCAGATATTAATCTTTAACCTAAGGGTTTTCTTCGCCGAAAGGCTCAGCCCATCAAATTAAAAAAGAAAAAGGAAATTTTCTTGAATAGAGAACAACTTGTCTTGCTCTCACCTGTTTAAAATAATTCTCATGCTTCTCGAAATACAAAGTATTTTCTTAGTCTTGAATTTAGGTGCTAAAAACGCAGACGTGACGAGCCCTCTCGGTCCCCAGGGATGTCCCCTTTCCAGGTTACCGAATCCCTGAGGCCGCTCGTGCCCCCGAACAGCGTGTGTCCCCCCGAAAAGGGGAAGTCCCCCTCTCCGTTTCGCCCCCCGAGGTCGCCGGAGTCGCTGCCCAGCTCCCCCGCAGCCCCAGGCCCTCGGCAGCCGTCGCTGCCCCGCTCCTGCGGTCGCCCTGCTCGCGCTGCCCCGCGGCCCCACGGGCAGGCGCGCGCCCCAGCCGCCGCTCCTGCCTGCAAAGGCGGCTCTCTCCCGCTCGGCAGGCAGCTGCCGCAGAAGCCGCAGCTCCTCGCCGAGCTCCAGCGCGTTCGCAACGAAAGCGGGCGAGTTCGGAACCGCACGAGAATCTAGCGATTTTGTTCCGTGAAGCAGCCCTGAGAATCCACCGCAATCCCTGCGCGGAACCATTTGTTTTTCCGTGCAAAACCTCAAACGAGCATTTTAAGCCCGTGTCATCATGTGAATCAAAACTATCGCTTTTGGAGAAAAAAAAGACAACACACTGATTTTTTAAGTTGGCTATGTGAAAGCCTGCATGTATAGTTTTGTGAATCAAATTTTTCCGTTTTCCATTAGTGAAAACAAGAAATCCTTCTCCGTCTCACTTGTTTCGCACGGTTCTTCCCTACCTGCTTTGCAGACCTGACCTGTCGGCGAGCGTGCGTACGCCGCCGCAACGGCGCAGACGCTTGCGCTTAGAGCGGGTGAGAGAAGAGAAGCTACAACACGTTACAGTCCAGAAAAGCAAACCGCACCTTCACACCAGATTCCAGCTTCGTTATTGAGTGACAGTTAGTGAGTGTCCCCTCTTACCAGCTTGCAGGCCTGGGCTTTCGACCAAGCCACGGCGGCTGCCGGGGGGGGCAAGAAGAAAACTCGCCCATCTTTCCTCCTCCTCAAGAGTTTGCCGGGGTAGTGGAGGAAGGGGGGAAAGAGAAGAGTCAAAGCATGAAGCTGGAGAAATATTTATGGAAAGGATACTCGGTTTATTGAAGGAATTCGGAATAGCTTTATGGATGAGCAAAAATCACCCTGTTTACTGCAACAGAGTCGCCGCCACCACCACTCCCTGCTTTCTTGTGAGTTTAACTGGGATTCAACAGTCAGCTGAATTACTTAATCCATAACCCTCTGCTACACCCTTAACAACAACAACAAAACTGGCCTACATTTTTCTAAGAGGGGCATAAGTCAGTCGGACAGTTGACAGGTGATTGCAATCCAACCCACGGAGGCAATATTCAGCCAGTAATTTGTTTACTGGGCGAGAAGCCTCCCCCCCAAGTGCAGAAGTTCGGGGATACCGCTCTCATAAAAGGTAAAAAGCAGCTTGGACCTCCAAAGCACGATTTCAAATGCTAATTCACAACCCACGTTTCAATAACCAGCTAGAATAAATTATGCAAAATAGTTTTTTTAATATAAAATGACTGTTTAAAGGAACAGGGGCAGAGCGAGCGAAAACCACAAATCCTATTGTGCCTTTATTTCCCGGAATAAAGTCCAGCCTTGGAGGCTAAGGGGGGCACGGTAAAGATTTTTCCCAGTGGCACAGACCGAACAAAAGGCTTGGCTTCTTCCCGGCAGCTGCTGGAAACCTCTCTAATTCTCTGATGGAGTGAAGAAAAGAAATGCAGGTAGAAGAAATCCCAAGGAACATCATGGTCAACAGGATATGAATTGTCATAGGAAATTTGGAAGGTGCCATACTACCCCAAGCGGGGCAGTGGGTAGGAAAGGAAACACACTTAAACAAAAGAGACAGGATGAGACATACTGTAAACTAGATGAGAAGGAAAAAAAAAGGAGAGAGGAAGAAGAGAAAGAATAAAGCCGCAGGGGAGGGAAGGGAAGAGATGAAATACGGGAATCGTAATAAAGTGTATATAACTGTTTCTTTCCTATAAAAACTATACAGGACAAGATCACGCAGGTATTTTTCATCTCAGTTAACAAGCATGTATCCTCAGGCTAATAAGCGTCAGATATATTTTTCCAAAGACGTACGGAAATATTTGTATTAAAAATAAAAGAACCTGCTCACCTAATTTGGTATGCAACTTGAATTGCTACTTGTAAATGGCAACGGCGTCAGACAGTGAGAAATTGCTAGATTACACAGTCCCCTGCAAGGCCGTTAGCAGGAGCCGAGGGGTGAAGTTGGGAGAACACCAGCAGACTTCAGAGCGCCAAATCAAGTTTGCTTACAGAGCTGCCGCTAGGAAAAGGCCCAAACCTTCCCCTCCGTCTGCGCACCTCCTCATCCGTAGCGCCCTGCAGAGCAGCACTGCCGGAGCAGAACCAAAGCCGTAGGGAAGGCCAGCGCCGCCAGGCACCCCTGCCCTCCGTGCACCGCGGCGAGGGAGCGGAAGCGCTGCAGAGCTGGCTGCAGTTTCGTGCACAATCCTGCATTAGTATTTTCCCTGAAGTCCGCTCCCGACGCGGTCCCGAGTTAACTCGTTATTCCACGTGCCAAAGGCAGCGGCGCCCACATCCCAGCACGGAGGCGCGTTGCCTTGCAGTAAAACGTGTCACTTCAAGCCAACAAAGTCATGACGCAATCAGACAGGAAAAATATTTTCCTACTATCTCACGGACAAAAAACTTGCTAAAACTTATTCGAATGTCTGGCTGGGAACTATAAAATGGTTTCTGGGCTTTCTAGAGGCCCGATCCTGTAAACTCCCTGCCCCGCAGGCAGGGTTATCCCGGGGTTCAGAAAACCAGCAAAAGTACCGGGATAACGCGCACCGAGCGACAGAAACGACTCCGGGAGCTCCGCAGGGAGGCGAACGGACCGACCCCTTAACAGCCAGTCTCAACGCAGCGCCCCGAGGGGCTGCAACTCGGCCGCGGGGCTCCCGAGAGGAAGCGCCGCTGCTGCGAGGCGGCGGCCAGGGCGGAAGGGAAGAGCAGCCACGTGCCTGCCGGCGACGAGGAGCTCCCTGCTCGAGGCGTAACGAGCCACGGTATTCAGGAGAAATCATACTGCCCAGAACTCCATTTCGCGCAGGATGCGTTCAGAAGTATATTAGCCGGCTCTAATTTGCCTTTCTGCAGCAGATTAGCGATAGAAATTCTCAACGCGCTCCTAAATCACAGGATCTTCCAAACTTCATTAGTGAAGTAAAAATCACAGCGCTGCAGCTCCAACAATTTGGCTGTTGGGAAAACGACTGTGATTTCCGAGCCAGCTGCTCGTGCCGCCAGGAAGACGCGGCCGTGAATTATTCAGACGTACCCCTCGAGGACAGCTAGCCGTACCAGCCTGTTCTCCTCCGCGAGGCGGGAATTATCGCCAAAGAGCACTGCGTTCCGCAGACCGAGCTAATCCCAGGAGCCCCTTAATAAAACCGTGTTCTAGCCAGGAGTCATCCCTCAAAAGAAACATGTGCTCCTGACTATTTTCTTCTGTAAATGACATTGCAAATAGAAATTTAGCTTCTCAGGTCAAGTTCCTCAATCCTCAATCTACGTAAAATACATAAGTATTTTCTACAACTTAAGATTAGTTCAATTCTATATTGATTCTTCACTTAAAGATCATGATTTTGGTGGATACAAAGCATTGGGAAAGTATTTAACTTTCCCAAAGACCACCACAATCTCTCTCTTTTTTTTTTTTATTTTGAATATATGGTGTCTATGTATTGCCAAATTTGTGCATAGGTATCCCTGTTTAAATCCTCTGTGGCACAACATACTGATCTTCTAAAAACCGCAGTTCTGCTTGCATACTGGACGTTTTACAGATTGCTGTGTTTCTAACTATGGTTAGGAAAACAAACAGACAAAACCACACTTCTCCATTCCTTACCTCTCCCTGTTACAAAAGAAGAAAAAAAAGCACTCTCAGGAGCTGCTCTATCCCCATTATATGGGATTCAACGCACAGGAAAAGCCCGTAAAGAGAAGGCCAATTATTCACACGCAGCAGAAATCAGAAAGCCAGCAGAAGGAAGGTGGCAGAGTCAGATCAGACACCGCAGTGCTCGGGAAGGCCATTGCTTTTTACCTCCCTATTCACTTCATTCCCTCTTTTCAAGGAACAGGCAAGACTGCAGCACTCGGGAAGAAGAAGAACAAAGGGAGAAAGAAGTGAAGGTTCAGCAAACAACAGCCAAAACAAGATTATCCACAAAGAAACCCTGGTAACTCGTCTTGTTACATGTTGCCTGCCTCTTGTTTTCCATCTTTCACAGCTTTTTCACATGCATCTTTGCTTATATTTGTGATTTTTTCTTTTTAAGACAATAATATTGAACGCAGTTTGGGCTGTATCCCTAAAAGCGCAATATTATATCAGTAGCAAACAGCCACATGCCAACAGCTTTCAGCATTGCCAATATTAGCGATTCCGCAGACTACAGTCCTTGTTACCGGAGCCGAAGGATATCAAATATTTATCTCACTTGATTAGCGTACGTTGCTCTAGCATACTGATATTTTACGCAGCCTAAGCTTTCAGTCTGAGAGAGAAAGGAAGTTTTTAAAATTTATATTTTATACTTTCACGAGAAATTGAAGGATCAAGCGTTAAGCCCACAGTGGGAAAAAGGCAGAGAGACTCAAACAATTGCTCTGACAAGATGTTAACGCTCTAAAATTTTTATCACTGGCTTCATAGTGAAGCAGGTTACTTGAATTATAAAAGCTTTTTTTTTTTGGTCAATCATTTCATCAGATTTGCTCCCAAAGAAGAAACAGAAAAGAAAAGCTATGCAAGAGCAGCTAAAGAACAGACACAAAAGGAGTAACAACAGCTCTAAAAGGGGCACTTTTTCATTTTCCACAGTGAGTAATGCCGACTGTAAACACAAACAAAACAAGTTAAAGAAGAAAAACGTTGCTACACACGGTCACAGGCTACTCCGCGCAAAACGCACACGGGCGCGAGCTGCCGGGAGGCCGAAGCTCGGCGGCCGCCACGCTGTGCTCACTCGCTGCGTTCAACGCCCAGCACCTCTTTAAGACGACCTTGCGCAAGGCGCTTGTGCCGGATGTGCGTTAGAGCCCATAGCTGGGTAGCAGGCACACATCGAAACGGGCACGGACAAGCACCTGGCCTGCAAAATAGGCTTTCGGGACTATTGCCAGGTAAGAAATCACGTAAGAACAGCAGAGAAAATGCAATCAGGTATAGAGGGGGCCTGTCGTCTTTGTAATCGATCCTCTTTGCTGTTTAGGCACTGAATCAAGACTGGGTTTAAGACAGACTCCTGTAAGGCATTGCGTTCATGAAGGGCGCAAGGAAAATCCCGGCTGGAAAGCTTAAATCAAAGTCACGGTAAGATGCGAGCACAAGCGTGAAACAACGAGAAGAGCAAGAGAAGGGAGCACGAAGGAGCACGAACATTTCTCCGAGGCAAGGTATGGAGGCAACTGTCTAGGGAGTTTCGGTTTCAGTAAAATCCCTCTTAAACAAGATCTCCTCAGTGCGAAGGACCACTTCAAAGCCAGGTTATCACTCATGGAAATCTTCACTTAAATTGGAGTGGATCCCTCCAAATGAGCCTCAGATTACACACACTGGGCCTGAAGGGTCCTTGTAGAATTCCTTTATTTCGACAATCAACAAAATAAGGAGATTGGAGAAAAAGGTTAAAAAAATATGCTAATTAAAGGGAAAAAAAGCAAGAAAAAAAAGCCTCCCGAAGCCCTCGCTGCACCTGCACTGCACAGCAGGGCTCTGTCCCCCCGTGCTCCCGCCGCGCCGCGCGGCCCCGCGTTCCTGCCGCCACAGCCGGGCCTGGCAAGGGCACCAGGAGAGCTGCCGATTTGTTTGCAAGACGGTGCAAGGTGAAGTCAAAGTTAAGGCTCCCATGTCCTGTTTAATTCCTTTAGGGAAAAAAAAAAAAAAAAAGACACTAATAAACATGGAGGCAAACCTAACTCATACATGCACAAAAAGGAGAAGGGTTAAAGGGACAAGAAGTTACTATATTAGCCACAGATCAAAAAGCAAAAAATAAAATAAAACCACACTGTCCATATCTCCCCCCTCCCCCCAAAATAAAAAGCATAGCAGCACACAGGAATAGCAATAAGCAGCTGCTGGCAAAAGAGCCCRACCAGACAGTCCCCTGGGCTCGATGGATCCTCCAAAGAGCTGGCGCAGCACAAGCTATGGCAGCCGACAGAAGCCACTACGTCTCAGTCTTAAGCGTACAAGCTTCAAAGCAAGGATATATTCTCTCTTCAGTACAGTCAAGCTTCAACATGTGCAAAATCTACATCTGACCCGTAACTTTGGTTCAGCAGGGAATGAGTCAAAAATCAGATTTGCTTTACATAGACCAGAAAGCTCTGATGCTTGTTGGTCATAATACCCTGAGCTTATTTTCACCAATGACCTAGATATGATAGACAAATTATATCAATGCAAAGCCAGCCTGAATCAGAGTAAGCCAGTGTGTGCATTTTCGGGGGGGGGGGGGGGGGGGGGGGGCGGGGGGGGGCGTAACGTTTCGTTTAAGTTGTACGTCACAAGGTACATAAGATCCTTCGCCTAGGCTGAGGAATGAAAGAGGGCAAGTCAATAACTTTTAAAAATTCAGCTGCGTGTTGCGATCCCCAAGCTAGCCGCTCGGCTAGAACAATAAAAGGATTTCAGCCAAATGCGCATTACTTCCTCCAGCCTGTCTTTTAAAAATCAGACTCCACAAAGATAACAACAGTCTTGTTCAGAGCTAATTATAGCAGAAATGTTATAGTGGCTAAAAATGCTAAAAAGGAGGTGGTGGGAAAGGAAGGAAGGAAGGTAGCCTACAAAAAACAGGGAATAGCAAATCTGTCACGTGTCTATCACGCTTGGACTTCATGCAACACCCAGAGATGAAAGTTCAGAAGCTGCAAGTCCTACAGATAATGAGAGTCCCGAACCTCACGCAATAGTCAAAGACATACCGATGCCCCACAGACGTTGTGACAAGCCAACACAGGTAAGAGGAATGTGCAAAGCAAGTAGAAAAATTAAGAAGAGGCTTCTCACCTTGCTCTTGAGCCAAGCTGAGCACGTGGGGAGGGTGGACTACCCCCTCCCACGGCTGCACCTGACTTCTCGGAGCCCACCCTCAAACGAGGAAGCAAGCTTGGAGCGGGGAGCGAGCCTAGGCCGTTTTATTTTAGGCTAAAGGCGAAGGCTGTCCTCAGCAGCAATTTTACCAATAGGAACAAATAAATTAGAAACTCAAAGAAACCCCAACACAAGTGAGCCCTGAGCAGAGAGGGAGAACTGTGCTGCTCGGCTCCTGAATTAACCRCATTACGAAGCGGCTAAGGAAGAATCTTATTTTCAAGTGTAATCTGGACTTGTGTTTTCTTGCCATATGATTTTTAACCCTGTAATCAAATATTTAACTGTTACCTTGACAGTACACATACTAACAACCTTTTCCTTTCATGCCTAAACTTTGCCTGGCACACAGGTGATCCAAGAAGGGCGAAATACTCTCGCTTCTTTGGGAGCGGCAAATCAACGAGCAGACTAAACACACAAATTCAGAAGACCCTTTGCCCAGCACGAGCACTGCAGCTCACCCGAACCGGGGTAATACCCTTCCTGCTAATGGGACTGGCTCTACTTAAGGCGAACCCTATCTTTGGAGAATGGTCTCCCTCAGCAAGTGATAGAAAGGACATGAAAACAGTTTACGACTCAGAAAACACCCTCTAAAAGCATTTGCCTACAGGCAGAGGACACTTCCCAGAGAAATACTGGTTTGTTCGGGCTTTTTTGAGCAACAACCTGAATTATATTAACTGTAGAACAATGCTGCACTTCATAATTTTGCTCACCTAGCTACATCAAGATAGCGGGAAAAATATCTGCACCATCAACTGACAAACCAAAGCAAATAACAAAGCAACAAAAAGCTAATATAAAATGGTTATGTCAGCATCACCAAGCGCAGGCAAGTCCTTCCCACCTCCCACCGCAAAAACAAATATATTTAGATGGCTGGATGGAGATGGGAGGGGTTTTTAAGCAAAGCCAGTCTTGTGCGGCCAACTGGGAAGGTGGGAAATACAACCCACGTCTTTGAGAAACTCAGCATGTACTAATCACTTGTCTGGTTGGGGTAGTCCTGACCAAGGTGGAAGAGACACAAGCGCATCTCATGGCCTACAGAAAAACRAGACAGGCCTCTCTAACTAAGCTTCCCAACGCACAGAGCATGTGTGTGAACTCTTACTTGCAACAGCGACCTACAACCTTCTCAAGCCGATGGCAGGAGCCAGGGCAGTCTGCGCTGTTCAGGGCGACGGCGCTAACACGTACCTTGGAGGATACAGAGGAATCCACAAGCGTGACACGACCATGGAAATAACTGACAATAAAAAGAAAACAGCTACTTTTTCCTGTACAGGCAAGTGGATGAGAATTAGTAAAACAGGTTTTCAAACCCATACACTAACTGTCCTCATTTAAAAGATCCTTACAGTTGCTACAAGCCAGCATTAAGGCACATATGAGGAAAAAAGAAAGGCAAAAATCACCCTAACATGGAAAACTATCATTGGAAAAGATGCTGGAAAGCTACAGCAAAGGTTTCATGCTTATTCGTGCTAGTTACACAGCAGGATGATTTTTCCCCTGATGTTTGTAAAATCAGCTTGTAAAGTCGGAAAGTGAAGTTTCACCATCTCTGCAGTCAGCACAAATACCAAGGACTGTAATCTTTGCCAGGCTGAAATGAAGTGCAGCTCCATACTAACTAGCTCAAAAAAGGAGCAGATCTGGTTCATCAAGGAGTCCTAATCAAACGGCACAGAATCACGTTATCATTTCCTCTCATTGCCCACAGGGGAGGAAAATGCTCAGGAAAGGTGGGGACGGGAGTTGGGAAGAGCTGTTAGGCATCTGACCCCAACAATACAACTCAGAAGTGAGGCAGACACCTCAAATAAAAGTAATGGTTTATAAACATGCCATTTTGAGAGCTAGAGCAGTGCTGACTCTCAGGGCCGAAGGCAACGTGCCCGTCCGCTCCATGCACGCTGCCGGCGCAGCCAYGCGGACTGCTGGCGCGAGCCTCCGCTATGTCGCGGTCCATCTTCAACCTTTGCAAGCACCAATGTTCACCAGTGCCTTTGGCAGATAAAGCAATAAACGTTTGCTTCCACAGACGGAGAGAGCATTATTTAAACCACGATACTATTCTAGTAAATCCTAGACAGATGGACAAGGATTCAGGGACAACTGAAGTTACTGTGTTTCTGCTAAAGGAATTAGAGCRACAGAAAGGCTCTTGCTGGGCAGAGCGGGATCTCTGGGGGAGACTTGCATTTGCTTCATAAAGAACGGGAACGCTTGGCAAATACGCTATTCGAGGTCGGTGAGCCAGAACAACTTGAAGGGGGCAGGTCAATCCCAAAAGACAGCCCACGGATTTCCAGAAAGTTGTTCTACAACGTACCGGCCACCGAGTCCTGTAGGTCTTGGCAGTCAAACCAGAAATGAGTTGTGACCTATGTTGTTAATCTCTTAATGTCTGGAAACAGCTTGGGGGAGGAAGGGGGGAAGGAGGAAGGCGGAGGAAAAAAAACCCAACCCCTCAGATCACAAGAAAAAAAAAAAAGTATATTCAAAGTTAAATTTGCAGCATATTGGCCTTTAGCATATTGACAGGGATACAGAGTATTTAGGGCCCATCTATATCAAGCAGACAAGCGTTATTAAAACTTTTGCATCCCATATGGTCAAAATATAGTTCAAATGAAGACAGGATTTAAACATGTTTTATGTCTGTCTCTAACCCGAGCTACAGGGCTCACTGTACATGGACTTTCTTATTTCAGCCAGCAAAGAAAGAGTCGAAGGCGTTAGCAGGCAGTTTAAAAAGTGGACCTGATACCAATGGCCAGTGAAGCAAAATTTATCCTGTTCAGCAAACATTGACTGAGCCGTTATTCAGGCAAGGCTTCAGATAAGTCGCTGCTAAATTCCTGAGCCCTACCAGCGAATTGCTGGGGTCCCTGCTCTTAGCTTCAGCTGCCACAGTCTATAGGCACTGCTAATAATACACTCAATTAAAAAAAAAAGCAAGTTTCATATACTATTACAATGGGAAATAAATGTGCATATTAACAAGACTTTACAAAAATGGTCGTTTTTCTAATAAGACTGCATTTTAATGATGCTGTCTCAAAGAAGGATCAGATTAACCAGGCTGTAGGGCAGGAATGAGGACATGGAAAAAAAAAATCATATGCATATTAACTCAGGCAGCTGCCAAAGACTATTTAAAATGTTTAACTGGGCAAGTAAACTATGGTAAAATTTAACCTAATGAACCAAATTAGAATCTGTACAATCGCAGGCATGCCAGTGGATGTTGTGCATCTTCCTCACATCACACGGTCAGGCTACTGTTAGTTTGCTCTCTGACTATATACATAGCTTTAAAAGCAGGCACGGGTGGTCAGATGCTCACTCAACTTTTAACAGGGCATTTTCTTCTCCCCATTATAGACAAAGTTTTGAGCAAGATAAAATATATATATATATATATTCCTTTACACTGTGCCTGTTCCTTGCCTCTCGCTTGCACTTCACCCTGCCCGTTCAGCCCGGCGATAACAACGGTTCCGGCGTTACTAATGGCTCACAGTCTGCTAAAGAGGATCTGGAAAGACCGATGGCAAACCAGTATCTCAGGTCTGGATCTATTTGAAGGAAATTGGGAGGAAGCAGAAATATTAGAGTAGAACCTGCAAAGCGGAGAAAACACATGTTGTATAGCTTAAAATAAGCAAAAGGGTTGTAGCCTCGTGGTCATTTTCAAACCCATGACATTTTCCTTCCTTCAGCAGACACTGGTATCTCTCACCATTAGGGAAATTTTTTTTTTAAATAAAACAAAATTTAAAAAGGACATCTCATTCCAGCAGGAAATAGCACCAACAACTTTATTGATTCAAGACTGGGATCCTAATAATAAAAAAAAAAGGGGGGGGGTCATAAAATGACTTTTTAAAGCACAGTCTTCAGCTTCTCACGCCAATCACTGGGTCACGTACCACCACCAAGAGGGCCGGGGTCAGCAGGTAGCTGCTGTTMCCTACATCCAGCCTGAGGAAGTCCAGGAAATTTAAGTACCTCCTCACAAAGTAGAGCTCACCTTATACACTGCAACCAACAAAACTTTCTGGAGAGATTATGTATTTTTCAAGAGTTAGAGTCGAGCTAGCAGTTCCTCATCACATTCTCTTTTTTAAGCCACCTGTAATACAGGCTCATCTGGCCCCTTAACCTCCACTGGGCACGAAGATTCCCTTAAAAGCACCCTGGTTACAAAAGCAGTACATATTCACGCCTTCAGTGGTTGGATAAGACCAAAATACACCCAAAATAAAGCAGAAGAAAAGGTAACACAAGTTTAGCAAGACTAACTTCCAAACTTGATTTCGTAGCATCTCCTGACTCTTAACTTATTGGTGTCTCAGGCAGGGGACGAAGGAGCTTCTTTGTGCAATTGTCCCATCTCCTGTTGCTAGAGCTTCACTTTCCTCATAAACAGTCTTAAAAACCAACAAAAAACAAAACAAGCCCCCCCCCCACACACACACACTTAAAATGCAGGTGCCAGGGGCACTTCATCTCTACAGCAAAGCCCATTTCTTCTGGTCTTATCAAGATCTTTATTAAATTTGACTTTAACTCCCACCTTTATTGCTTGTATACATGGTTGATGCAGAAACACTTTTAAAGGATCTTTATCAAGTCACAGGCTTAAGTATCGCCATTTTTTTCTTTTTCTTTTTTTCCCCCAAAGTTTCTTAGGGCTTGGAAGCAATTTCTTCCTGCAACATTGAATCTGCTCCTCCTTGCATCAGACTGAAATTCCAAAGGGTTTTTTTTTTTTTTTATTTCCTCATTTATACACAATCCTTCACCCTCCATTTTTAAAATAGTACAGTTCTGGGAATACATAATTCCTTAACAAGCTGCCACTGAAAGGCCTGAAGATAAAATAAGCACCGCAACAATTTAGCAGTATTAATTTTTCCCTTAGCAGCAGCCAAGAAGAAGCTTCAAGAAAGAAAAAAAAATTAGAAGACATCTAGATTTTACTGTCTATTCCCAGTACTAATGGACATGATTGAAAACTGTAAACTGAAAATTTTATCCATGCTTTATTTCTATCAAAGTTTTGATAAAAGATTGACAGTTATTGAATGCCTCTTCTGCATTTACTGACCTAAGAAAACTGCAGTATTTGAATACTGCATTTACTGCATCTTATTTTGAACAGGCCAAAACAAAAAAGTCATCCTCCCAACTCCATCACCCTAAAGAGCCAAAACAGCAGGCACTCAAGGAAGGAAGAGGGGGGAACTGATGGTGGAAAAGAGATGGATTGGGAGCATCAGTTTTACATGACAGAACTCAAGATTAAGCCAATATTTGCTGGGAAATCTGGATTCGACTCCAAACGCTCCCGCAGCCCTCTCCCGGGCAGCTCTCCAGAGCTTCACCTGGAGCGCCGCCTCCCTTCTGCTCCCTGGCACCTTGCTCGGTGGGGCGCAAGACAGGCTAGACACGCAGGAGAAGACCACCAATACTCAAAGCTGTTGACGGGAACGAAACCAAGGAAGCAGAAGCGCCGAAAGACACGGGGAGACGGTGGACGACATACGGGACGTGCGATTGCCGCGGAAAGCCGAGCCAGCAGCTAAGGCAGGTTTGGGATGCAAACGAAGCATCCCGACAGACACGTGTTATGACTGAGCCTGGATCATCGTGATAATTTTTTGACGCTTCGTGGCTAGAAAGCTGCTCACAGATGATGAAAGCAAGCAAATGCATTCCTAATTTCTGGATTGCTGCCCTTTTTATCTTTTTCCTCTAAGGGGAAAGACCAACACGGGGAAAATGATCTGCTATCCGTAGCTGGAAAACACTGGTTAGCATTGTATGCAAGCAAGCAAACCCATTACAAAAACCCAACAAACGACACAAAGTAAACTCCCCAGCCTCTTTCGGGTACACCAGCCAGTAAATACCGGCCTTTACTTCTTATAATAGGTAAACGAACATACCGAACAAATCTACAGCGCAAGCCTCGTTTTTCAAAGTGCCGGCTGCTGCTTACAGAAAGGTATTTTCCAGACACTTGAAAGAGAGAAGCAGAGTAAGACGGGATCTCTTTGCGTTTACTATCAGGTAAAATTAAAGAGTCCCAATATTACCCAAACATTTTCTGGAAACATACTGAACCCCAGGGTATTCACACCAAAGGAAACAGCTGAAGCGACATAACTTGAAGCACTGAGTTAGGCTGGAAATACCTTTAGGCTTGCCTTTAAACAGACCTGCAGTGATGATGGGGATGAAGGACTGCCGCGAAAGACTACGTAATTCACTGAAATATTCATCTACTGAGGACACCAGGGAGGCTAAGAACATTGTTAAAATGTTTATTATGGTAATACAGAAATCAATTAAAAAATAAATCAGCTCCCACTGCGCAAACAAACTTATAACAAGCTTATGGCCTAAACGCTGATGCTTCGTCAGGTTAAGGGCACTTTGCTTCCTTTGCCTTTTCCAATGTGGTCTGGTACATGGTACTTTTTTGGTTTTTAAGGGAGACATCTCCTTTAATATACTATTACCAGGGAAACAGCGCTAAGAAACAGAAGCGTCGATTTTTGAAAGGCAACAGGATTTAAAAAGGAACCAACAGGGGAAAACGTCCCCCTCTTTTTCCCCTGCTTGCTTGAGACTTTTCGCTTTACCATTAAGCTGCAACTACAGCACGCCGCTGCCGGCTTTCGCTCGGAAACCTCACGCAGAGGCTCCAGCTGAAAGCCCAGCAGTCAGGGAAAAACCACACCGCATTCAAAGATGTTCTTTTGTTTATAAATACCAACTTCTCCTCTTCAAAACCGGGGCACACCTAAGGAAAGGTGAAACTAAAGCCCATTTGTCTCTCTATTATGCTTGTCACTACCAGCCACTCAAGAGCAACAGCTGATATTCAGAGAGAAGGGGGCGGAAAAAAAAAATAAAATAAAGAGCAAGCCATGGCAAGCATTTGTGAACAACGCGAAGGGAAGGGCATACCTTGGGCCTACCAGCCAGAAAAGTGTCCACTCGGTTACAGTAAAGGTAATAAAGGTGGAAATGTTCCACTGAAATACTCCTGTACTGATGCTAAATAAGGTTGATGAGACATCTAACACATATTAACCCATTCTTAGTGCTTTTCCCCACCCCCCACCTCCCAAAATTAAAGCAATATTAGCATGCTGTTTTGCCCGTACTCCTAAAATGGAAGAGATGGTGCTTGGGAGGCAGCATTTCATATTGAATCCTCCTCCGGAGCATTTGCTGCCCAGGCCTCTCACTAGGCGCTTGCCAGGAGGCATATATACTTACATATATATATATATTTTGGCTAGTAACTTTGAACCCGTAGTTAAGGCAGGCCGCCAAGTCCCRCTCTGCTCAACGGCCAGCATTGCAATGTGGCTTCCCTGTGAATTTACCCCATACGAGCAGGTCTGGCAGGTTCCCCAATCTCGGTACAGCGCAAGGAAGTAGGAGAAGCGGCAAGAATTTGTTTTTAATCCTGCCATACAAAACATGAGCTACCTCTGAACCAATAAAAGACAACTCCCCCACATGCATAACCCTTTTTTTCTTCGGAAAAATCTGAAAACACAGCAGTTCTTGCATCTTAGTTTTTCTCTCACAGCAAGGAATGGCAAAGAGCCTTCAACTTTGAGAAGCAAAAACGTCACCGGTTTTGCTGGGTCCTAAAACAACATTTGTGCTACTCCTCTAAATCCCCACGTCAGATCCTCAAGCCAGAAACACAGCGCAAGGATATTTTACACTGTTTTGACCACAAGGTAGCTTATTCCTGCRCCGTTTGAAAGCATATCCTTCCTTCCGCGTACTCCGCTTAGCGTACAAGCGGCGGGGAATAAGACACGAGTCAGAGCCGCGCGTTCCCCCGGAAGCAGGCAGGGTGGAAAGGATCACACTCCGTCTTCGGCGCTACGGCATGAACGAAGACATTTGGTATTAGTGTAATGCAGACATAATTCTAACTCCAATAAAGTCATTTACTGGAGCCGCTCAGCACAGCTGTTCTTCCCCTCTCCCGCCACCCACACCGTACTGCAAGTACTGAGATGGAAACTGAGGGGTGAGGCAAAGAAACCAAGCGGGAAAACAAAATAAATCACTTGGAAAACAGCTGGATGGTAAAAGTGGTCAACCCTTAGGCTGGGGAGCTATTCTAGACCCTGCTGTTTTACATTACCATTAACTGGAATCTGATTGCCATCTGTGTAAGCAAGCTACATTTTAAGAGACATGTAAATTAATCTGCATTTATTTCCAAAGATAAGCTGTCACTGGAATAACACTATTCCCAGAGAGTTTGGAGCAGAGCTGCTTAAAGTTTTTAGAGGCAAAAGAACTTTTGCACATAAATGTTAAGAAAAATTTATTCTCTATTAAGGATTTCTTCCTATCACAAATCAATTATGTGTCTTCACACCCTTAGTGTTGGAGCCACACAAATATGAACAGAATAGGAGATAACTCATCATTTTTTCAAAGAGTTACCTCTAATTCAGACTGTATTTGTACAACTGGGAGAGGTGGGGAAAGCAAACTATCCACTTTCTCCCCCTCTGTTGGCAAAGGAAAATTGAGCAAGGCTTCGAACCAGCCAGTAACTCTTCCAGTTCTCAACCAACAGCATCCAGATTGGAATAGAGCTTTGAACACGACAAAAGGGGAAAAACGCAGAGGAATAGCACCCACGAGGGCTGGCCATAATATTAGGGAGATGATAGATTCTTAGAGCTCTGGAACTGGATGCTTCAAAGCTCCTGTTACGCATCTAAACAAAATGCAGACACATGAGTGAGCGGAATAGATTTGCATTCATTATTTCCTATCCTCTGATGAAGGATTTAAAAAAAAATTTWAAAAAAAAAGAAGTATAAAAATGAGCAGTTTTCCCTCATGGGTGACAATGTTTCAGCTGCCTTATCAGATATTTCAACCAGAGAAGAAGAACACCTTAAAAATAATTGTGAATTACTGAAAGCTATCACATGCCATGCCTGTGTCCCGTGCTTGCCTCCGACACAAACAGCATTCCTCCCTTCACCCAATACCCTACCAGCAAGAAACGGGGAGAAATAGCTTATCTGTCCAGCAAGCTACTTGGTAGCACAGCTTGACGCCACATTGCAGCTGGCATCCACACCTCTTGCTGAATTCTTCATTTGCAGGCTCACAGCACTACCACCACCAACCTGCTACGAAAAACAGATGCTCAAGTCTTCAAGAGAAGAGGTGAAGTCCTCATCAGTTAGTGGCAACCCCTCTCAGCAACTCCGCGAAAGTCATCGGTCTCCAAGAACGTGGAGAATATATATCATTCAACATTCGGTCAGGCAGTAGGGCAATCACTGTATTATCATATTATATATTATCTTTCTACCACATTTTTGATCTCTTTAAAAACTTAAATATGGTTTGAAAACCTCAGGAGAAACAACTTGGGGGGGGGGGGAAATTGAGATCCCTATAAACTAAAAAGCAGATAATGGTATGCCTGTGAAAGATAACGAAATCAGAGCTTGGGAGATGTGAAGTAAGCTTAACTACCAGCCTAGGAAATAAACTGTCTTGCCAAAAGGGAAAAGGATATCCACATGACAATTTGCTATCTCTGTGCCCAGTTTCAGAGCCTTCCCAGATATCAAGAGAAGCAGACTCTGGCATCTCCCAAAGATATCCAAATCTTAATGACACTGAGTCAGAGATCCCCWCCTTAGGTGTATATCCTGCAGGCTGCAGATTCCCCAGCCGCATCCAGTTCATTTCACCTCAAAGTCCTGATACCGGTCAGTCCAATGCCCTAAGCCTGGCTCCTGATGCAAGGGACTGATGCAAGTGTGGCTGCTTCTAGCTAAACTTCTGGCTATCCAGATTCTTCCAGCGCTCTATTTGCTAGCGTACGCGGCCTCATGTCTATACCAGCGCACATCTGCGTCCAGCTAAACATGATACGGAGCAGCAAGAAGAGGAACGAGGATTACTATTTATAACGATGGGCTACAAGAACTTTCTCCTCAAAAGCCCCGCTACTTGCGCCACTGGTGTACATCCCTCACTAGTTTACGTTCTTCACTCATCCTCTGCAAAAGGGTTTCCTAAGGGAAAGGAAACCTCGAGAGGCACGGTACRGCCAGCACCAACGGAGCAAAGACAAGTTCGTCTCCAGATTATAATGGGAGCTGGATGTCACCTTTGCTGAAATTCCTTTAACATGTACACATACACACACACAAAACCTACAGGATTTCCTTCCTGCTTGTCTTGAAYGCTGTTCCAAGCAAAAACTGCCCAGTTATGTTGAATTGTATGCCCACTTTGTAACAAAAAAATAAAAAGACCTGACCACTCTTTGCTGGAAACCAAAAAGCCATCATGGTTCCAGGAAAAGGACTGGTATGGACTTTTTTTTATTTATGCTAACCAGTATTTCTACCTGCATGACACCCAAGATGGGGGGGCGGGGGGGGGAAGCAGCAACAGCTCTTCTGAGACGATGATTCCACATGCTGAGCTACATCTACTTTGTGAAATTACAGAAGTGAAATATTCTTTTCCAGTGACATGTAATACCTTGAGGTATTAATTCCTCCATAAGGCTTAGCTAAATGCTATGTGGCTGCTGAACACTGCACATCTGCATCACATTAACTGGCTTTTAAGTGTCCCCACAAAGAAGCAAGCACATACCTCTTGCCCCAGAGAGAAAGCAAAAGCTCCCCTAATTGAAAAGAGATACAGCTAAGCCTTGAACTGAATCACCACTAGCGGAAATTACAGAAAAACCCCACATGGAGGAACACAAAGGAAGAATATCCCAGAATGAGTAAAAGGAATAAAAATTGGGATGGTCCTTCCCGAATCTGTGCAAGCGCTGAAGTAACAAGCACATGACATACAGCTGGCCCCTTGCAAGGGCAAGGGATAAATGCAACTTCCTTAGAGTCACAGGGCTAACCAACGCACAGCGATGAGTAACGAGAGCTCCAAGAAAACGCATGCATTTCCTTCTCTAATTCTCCAAACACCCACCTCCAGGATTTCAAAACGATTAGCGACAGAGATTAGGAAGAAAAGCACCCAGAAGTTGCATCTTTGATCCCGGGAGTAAGAGGAAGGCCTCTTAATCTGTCAGGTCCAAGTTTCCATCCACCAGTATTAAYGACCAACCAGCAAACTTCTAACATTTCTTATGGAAGGCACTTCCTTTTGGGACAGGATAAAAAAAGCAACCTTAAAGCAGTGAGCTCAAGCCAGGTCACAAAGAAACCACATCAATAGTCTGGAAACACAACAGGGAGGGATCCYGTGGCAGCTCCAGAACCGCGTGGTTATTACAAATGGTTTCAAAACCGGTCTGCAAATGGAGTCAGACAACTGCAAGGAAACTAGGCACGTTCTCCTGATAGCAACGGCTGCCGCAGTTCAAGTYCATCATACCGATGAGGTTTATGATATAGTCAAAAAACCTAAAAAGCCAGAATACAGAACTGAGGAGATAACCTCCTCCTAGATACTTATGGATACTTTATAGYTGCTTAGTGGCTTATATGTAAAAAGGATTCATGATTGGCTGCCTCCTCTTTCTGGGCATCAAGGTAAAGGTGCTGGGAGAGCTCCCAAACCCAAATCCTCCAAAATATACAGTATAAGATAAATAGTCTAACATCAGGTAACTTTAAGACACAGGGCTCTAGCTCTGTGCTCCTACACTAAACATAGTTTAGCGTTGATAGCCAAGCTGCATTTCAGACAGTTTTCTATGTTGAGCCGTTTCTATTTTTTCACATAAAAAAAGCAATGCATACTGACAAATAAATAGCAGAAAGCAAGTTTTGCCAGTACATGGAAGATTAATGCTTTCATACCATTTAGCTATTTAATCATTATTACTGCATTCCTCTCAATTTTTTTTCTCCAAAGTTTCAGACATATTTTCATTTTAACAGCATGCAAACTCCTTTCCAGCATCAGCCAAGAATCAGGAATATTTGTTTCACTTCTTATCATAATTCCTCTCTCCTACACATTCATCATTTTGGTAAACAGAGGCTGTTTAAATTATACTTATGACTTCCCTACTACGAAGTCCAAACAAAAGAAMTGAGACCAGAAAATACTTAACTTCCTTTTATAAGGCTTGTCTAGACTAACAAAAAAAAGGGGGATTTCTTCCTTGGTCTGATTTAATGTATTTGATTTTACAAGTGAGAAATTGGTAACCAGTGGAATCAAACCCAGCATAGCAGAGTTTCAAATGACCCTGTTGCACACTGCTCTGCCACTACTTACGAATCCTGGCATGAAAGACCATTTACTGCAACACCAGGCTTCTCTAAGCAGAGGAGTCACCAACCCAGGGCACGCAAGAGAAAATTGGCATAAATATTTACAGTGACACCACAAAACTCTTCTCYTACCTACCTGCCTACATAGGGTTTAAAATTCATGACCTCCACGGAGTTTACGCTCTTTGAAAGCTTCAATGCGCAAGGCCTTAGCTAATGGAAGGCGTTAAGGAAGAACTCCAGGAAACCTGCTCGGCAAGGTAACCGGTCCCACTGTACCTCCCTGACATCCTACGTAAGTGGTGCCAGAGAGCAAGAGATAGAGACCCCATAAGACCCCTGTGCAATCCCGAAGATAAATCTACTCAGGACCAAAAGGGTATTGAATTTTATACCATATCTTTTTGCCATAGCTCGCTTTCAGATTTGGCGATGCCACCCTGTTTTTCCTGCTTTCTTATTTTCCAAAGGAACTACCAAATACTCACCACACCTGAGCAAAAAGATGCAAAATGATTATAGATATGTACCTTAGAACAGCAAATACTCAGTCGTATTTGATGAAGAAGTCTAATGATTTCCTAGCAAGTATTGCATGGAGCAGCAATTTTGCTCTACAGCCTGAGATACAACCCATTAATGTAAATAAACATGTTTCTCAGCAAGTTTTTTGCCTCCTCTTATTTGATAGTGCCTGTTCTGCACTGTACTCCTGCACATTAATACAAAATACCTAAGTAATACGGAAAACTGCTATCAGCCAACTCTCCTGGCAAGGCCAACCAAACATAAGACTGTTACCCAGGGGCACAGGATCTCAAATGCCGTGGAAAGGATGTTAGAGCTTCAGTTGGTACAAGCTTTGCTCTAGGGTTTTCCAGTCTCAGTTTTGATCTATTTTCTCACACAGCCGAATGTGAAGAGTTACCTACTTGGAAATAAGAATAGTCAGACACCTGGCCCTGTTCACAGATTAAGAAAAGTTAATCAATGCCAGCTATCCAAACTCCTTCATACCAGCAGTCCAGCCTGCTATCGCTCYGAGGAGATAAGTTCATTACTGTTTGAAGGTCAACAAAACCTCACCTTTGTTGTTTCAGGAAAGCGCAAGCAGTCACAGCTACCTGAACGAGAGCTTCCCCTCTGCGAGCACCTTGCCCCGCTAACCTACAGCTCTGACAGCTGAGGTATTGCAGAGGATTATTAATGGTCACAGGGGGATCCAAGCAGAGKCGCAGGCCTGAGGGTACCCCAAAGGCGAGGCAGCGCAACTCCACGTAAGCAAACAGAGCGCCGTAGAGGTCTCCAGAGATCGGACTTCTGTTGCCAAGTTTCTTGCATGTCCTTGGGCAAGTTAGCAGACCTACTTGTGCCTTATTTCTTTACTTTCCTACTTCACAGCAGCCCTCTGAAATAAATCCATTAATGCTTGGGATGTACTCCAGTAGCACGGTAATGAACGGTACAAGGGAGTCAAAATGACCTTTTTTACCCCAACTGGCAGCACAGGAATTACTAATAACGTGATCACCACTTGCCATGTCAAAATGGTACACCAAAACGAAAGCTAAGCAATCGTTCAGTTCCCGAAAGAGACTCCAAGCACTAGATTGGGCCCTCCTAGCCACTGCCTCTTCCCCTGCCTTCCCCTCAGATCCCAAATCGCTATTGCTACCCGTAGTGCTGACCAGCGCAGCGTCTGTACCGCACCTTGTTGAGACGGGTATTAGTGCACTAAGAGTTGGCTAAATTAAGGTGTGAATTACCTCCACATATCTCAAGCCAACCCACTGACTCAAAAGGGCCAGGAAACTCAAGTAAGCGAGTTCTTAACTATCTGACGTACAAGGACTAACCATTAAAAAAGAAATACCTCCAAAGCATCAGCTCCACCCATATTTCCTCCTAACCCTCAATGAAATAAGGATACACGTATACCTCATGTTTCCTAGGAGGAAAAAATGCAGTTACACTGTTACGCAGTCACTTTAAGCTCTTCTGCAGAGTGCATCCTAGAAAACGTTTAAGAAATAAGTTTCCAGGCTTTCAAACTTGTGCAGTCTAAACTTGAATATTACTGTTCTAGAGTCAGGGAGCACCAGCCCTCTCGCCAGAGAGAGCGATGCTGTGGAGCACACTACTTGGGTACCCGCCACGCAGCAATAGCCGATGGCCTCACAAGCGCTGCAGCCTATCAAGGACGCTTCCTTCCTTCCTTCCTGTCTCCCCACCAGCCCCTTCCACAGCGCAAAATACCTGGCAACTGATACGACGGCAAAGCCGGAGGTGCCGCGTGCAGGCAACRCTGTCCACTTCATCTGGCGAAATCGTGCTCTGGCTGGTGCTTGCCAACCTGAAAGTGCTCTGTTGGCTCCGAGGCCTCCGTGAACATGCCGTCAGCAAGAGGCACGACGCAGCTCCAGACAGGCATTCCTCACGCATTAAGCTTTGTCTAGAATCCTACTAAATTGTCTTTCGTCCGTTCATGCCAAAAATCCACTAAAAACAACCCTGACACAAAACCTCTTCTTCCAAAGCCCTGACATGTGGCTGTGAGCATCCACCGTTTGTCATACGTGGTTACAGTCCACACAAAACGTCACTTCCTCGTTTCTTTTCCCACCCCATCAGGCCCATCCTTCATACCAAAATCCAAAGTTCTCATCTTGGCTTTCAGTATTCTGTCTCTCAATATTTTGCCGCAGCTCTCTGTTATTCAGAGGACAGCAAGAAGCACTCGCTCAGAACGGATGCTTCGCTATCCATGGTCTACCTGAAGAAGTGTCCATAATTCCTGCGCCACGCAGGCTGGGAAGGGGACCACAGCCAAAAAGTTCTGCCGAATCCTTCGGACTGTTACATGATAGCCTGCTACTGAGGGGGATTAAGTCTGAGACACAGGTGATCGCATTTAGTCTCAGGTCCCTAAATAGTTCTTTTCCTCTCATTAAAGTACCGATTTCCATTCCCACACCTCCATGAGAACAAGGATTCGACGTACACGAACCCCTCCCATCTCCTGATGCCATACTGTATCATTCTCCAGCCGCTTCCAAACGCGTTCGCCATTTGTCATCTCTGCTATTTTCTTTTTTCTCTGGTCCAGACTCTAAATCCCACAGCAAAGCAGCCTTTGTCTGCAAAACTCCAAGCGCATCCACAGTGCCGCATTGTGTGAATAAAATGGACACAGAAGAAAATAGTGTATTTGCTGTTAAACACCGAATGTCCAAGAATGCAGACAGCGCACCGCAGGAAGGGAAAAGGTGCTCCCAAGTTTTAATGAAGCCAGAGACTAAGAGAGAAATGTAAGCATTCTTATGCAAATCGACACCAGGCGCATTGCACATCTGCTGAAATGGGAGTCGTTTTCCCACACTTTGCAGAATTAATGTGTTTAACTAAGTGTCTGCCAGTGCTTGCAGTATCAGAGCTAATTTTTAATGGGGCATTCCCAGATGTAAAAAAAAAATTCCTTTACATAATAAGGGGTCTAAATCCAGCACTTTGGTTTAAATTTACTTAAGTGCAAAGACCTCCCTTCACCTCCAAGAGCTTATTACCCTCACTGTTTCAGCTTGCTTCATAATTAAAAATAATCCAGATTCTTGAACAAGAGCCCTTCTACAGTTTTRTGACCTTCTGAAAACCCATTAAAGAGAACCAACAAATGTTATTCTCTACTGATCATTTCTGTAAGGGCTTTCTGGGACGGGGGAGGGGGTCAAATCACACAAAGGATCATTAAAAGTTTACAAACCAAAAATCCAGTAATTTCTCCTCTGCACTCGGTTATTTTACTTGCAGATAAAAATTGTATTTCCATGATTACTCTGTGCTTTTACAGAGGATTTTGAAATAATTCAGTCTGAGGGCTTAACTTGATGACCTTGGGGCTAAGAAAGCGCATATGACAGAAAATGCTGAAATCTCAGCTACTTTTCAGAAAAAAAATCTATAAATATCAGCTGGAAGGAACCCATGATCTCACAAGCCGTCAATGGGTCACCACTACACTCCTCTTATCTTCCCTTTTTTTCCTATTGTTTAAAAATAGGAAACAGCACCACATGAAAACGTTCAGACAGAGATAAATAGTGCGACTGAAATACAGGAGTCAGGAAGCTCATGTTTTAGAGTAATGTCATCCTCATTTTCCCCAGCGTACTCTGGGATTGTTGAGACCTCCAAATATTTAAGTGACTTTTTAATAAATTAGTAACCCAGGCAACATTTGGCACAGCACAGCCAGCTAGAAGAGCCAAGCCAAAAATTTGAAAGAAAAAAAAAAATCATTTATGTACAAATTAATGTCAATGTTACTTTAGAAGACGAAGAGCAAACGTTATTTAAGGACAAARGGCTAAACCCGCAATAGAGTTTGGGAATAAAGCAACAGCAAGAAAATAGGTTACATCCAGTCCTCAGCTGCACCAACCCAAATGGTAACTGCAAACATATGAGAAGGTGAGCAGAGACCCTATAGCCGCAGCAGTACGGAGGAGCCAAGATTCACCGCCCCACGCTTATAACAAGCCAACAAGTCCCTGCAGCCAAAAAGGGTTATCAGAGGAGCTGGCAAGCAGCAGGTATGAGCACAGCATCCCCAAGACTTATTTGGTCCTGGTATTTCCCACTGCTGCCCGGCAATGGAAAGCAGTACCTCTGCCCAAATGTACACTTGTACGTTTTTTAAGCTAGAGCAAATGCTGTTACTTAAAAACTTGGTTTTGATTAAATTCTGTCTCCTACAAAGGACTCTCAACTAGAAATGATTGTTATTTGTCATCAAAAAAAGGCTTTATTTCTTTGTCATTTAATGTCTTTAACCAATACACTGTAATGGTACCTGAAGGCCACAGTAAGGTCAGACATTATTACAGTGAGCACTGCCTGAATACACAAAAAATAACATTTCCCGGCTCAACAAGGTTCATCTTCCTACTCCATTATTGCACCAGCTTTCTAGGCCAGTTAAAAATAAGCCTATTGATCAAAAAGAAAAGAAATGCTCAGAAACACTGACTTTTTCTATTTTCTGATATAGTCCACCTACACAGACATGCCACGCAGCTTCTGAGCTCCCTTTCAGCTTTCAAAGACAGCACGCTCTCAAACATACCTTTGGCTTGTCTCATTAAGTCGTTCCTAACAGCAAACGATCTCCTGGAACTAATCACAGTTCGGCAGGTGTTTATATATGCAGTACTACACAACACCTGGCCGAGCTACGCTATCTGCACGCATCTCAAGGAGCAGATGAAAACCCTCTCCAACATCTGACCCTCAACTATCAGGTTTCCTCGCTGTTTCAATCTGTTTTGAGGATTTGGGCTTTTTCTCCCCCCAATAAATGCAACCTTCCTACCTATTCCTTGTCATACATCTTTCTGATTTTTTTTTTTTTTTTTTTAAACAGCTTTTGGAGATGAATGGCAAGGTTCAGAAATAGCCTGCTACCCCTCCAGGACATTTCGGGAAGGCTCTGGCATCCTCCGCACCACCGTAATGAAAATGCCGCCACCTGGTGGGATGTTCACGGGTCGGGTGAGGCCAGGGAGGTGACTGTCCCCGGGGGAGCCCCAGCCTGCGCCCTCCATCCCCGCGGCGGATCCCAGGGAAAGCTCGCTGGGAGCCCGAACACCACTGCTTGTTTAAGCAAGCAATAGGGACGCAGATGCTATTTGTTGCTGAGGCCTTTTGGGGCTCATCCAAAGAAAGAAGGTTTGGAAACAGATAACCTCTGTGCTTTTAGGTGCCACTGTAAGTGGTGGAAGAAGGGGGAAAAAAACGTAGGCATAAAAAACACCTACAGAGAGGCAGGGTGTGAAACCAGYAGAGCCTTAGAAACCCTGAGAACATGCTTGTGGTTTGGAGTCGTTTATATAAGAAAGCTGAGCGAGGTAAACGATGGACTGTTGGAACGGACAATTCACAAAAAACAATGAGCTTTTGGACTGCGTTTCACAGCATTAGGAGATGCTTCTGTTCAGTGCTCAAGCCACAGCTATTTTTTAATCTCCACATGACACTATGTGCATTACCAGGGCTTCAGTCTTGAGCATGGGCCTAATATTTTCAGAGGGCTGATACCTACACGCTGGAGCTCGAGTTTTAGGCAGTCTAGAGACATTTCTGTCTGGGTCCAAGGCTTTGTTTGGAGTCAGAGGCGGCGACGCTCTGTCTGCAGGCACCAACAGCCATGCAGAAGTGTGGAGCCCTTCAAGTCGCCATCCGAAGGGCGTCCTCCCCAAGCCGGGGCGAGGGGCTTGCTCTAGCACTGAGGAACGACTCCAGCCTGCTCACAGGACACAAGGACAAGGTGACAAAGATGTCCATGTCTACGTTAGAGTTTGTGCAACYACTATCAGCTTTCAGCACCGTTGCTAATAAGAAAAAGACATTTCCTAGTCCAGATAAGGCCACAGAGCAGCGGTGKCTGTTCGCGGGGCGAGCATTCACCAAAGAACAGATTCTCCTACGTGCCATTTGCCTTGCGTTTCAACAACTCCTGTGCCGAAATCAATCATTTCAGAGCACGAGGGTTTGCAACGAGCTTAGCGCAGCCACGCTGGGAACAAATTTGACAACCACTGTTAYAGAAGTTTACAAGCTGTTTAGATGCAGACTGTAAATCTGACAAAATCCGATTYGGCCCCCATCGCATGGAGCATTTAACACGGGCGCTGCAACGCTAGCTTTATCGTTCGTTGTTCCCAAACCTACGGACACTCAGCCAGCCATACCTGGCAATATAATTGTCTCGTTTTCACAGCTGGCGCTAAAATGCTGTAAATTCAGTCATTCTCCTGCCCCCCTCCCCAATTCTGTTTCCAAGAGCAGAGAAAAGGACCTTGACTCAAAACACTGGTGGATGCTTTCGAAAGGCAGCGATTTCTTTTACAGAGAAAACATCACAGTATCAATTTGGCGAGACGATCTCTTCTCTCTTACCCACATTACACACATGCCATGCATCTGCAAGAACCAGTCATCCAGAACACATGTTGATACACATTTTACAGAAATATTAGTTGTGTGTCAAAACTAGTTCTTGGAAACATCATCTAACAACATTCATGTGATGTGTGTTTCATGAGCAATTAAAGCTTCCATTCTGACAAGCAAATTTGCTGTTCCTGTTCACTACTCAAACATCAGGTTAGAGGAAACTGATAACGTTACAAGCATTGTCCTTCAGTAAGGAAATGGTATTTTCAGGGGTTTATAATGTTGTTATTAATTCATTTAAATCAGAAACTGTCGAACCTCCAGAAAACAGAATGGAAAAGCTACACTGTAGTTAATTCAGGAAACGCAAAAATAGCTAGACTATGATTTAGATCTCACAGCRAAGTCGGACAAGACCTCAGTGTCACACTCAAATCACATCCCAGACGTTGCAYGGTCCTACTGCATTCACGTCACTGTCATACTGCTGGCAAGCCACAGAGACCAGTAATGATGGTACTTCACCACTGAACTCTTTTCTCTGTGCTTACAGACAAAGTTTCGTGGGCCCTGCGACTGGGCTAGTTGCCCTCAGGCTAGTAATCAGCTCCTTGGACAGACACAAGCTGAACGGTACGCTGCAGAGCAGAGATGCACACAAACAAACAAGCATCTTTAAGCGGGTACTGAACTCCCTTAAAATAATGTGTTTCCACTACAAGAACCACTTCTCCGATAATTACCTTCCATTTGGAACAAGTCCCCGACGCAGCTGATCACATTCATAAAGACGGGTAGAAAAGAACTGCTGTTACATCAATCGCTGCAGTTCTCGCTATGCTAGAAAATGGGTCTTAACATTTCATATGTTAGATATTCTTTCCCTCCCCCAGCCATTCATGGTGAAATAATTAGTGTTAGTGTTCTCATTGTTTACCAGACAATACAGACAATAAGGCTAAGCTTTCTGCTCCTGTTTTCTTTAGCTATGCTGCTGTGGTTCCTCAACCAACTGTGCAAGGCTTTACTTTAATCCTATAAATAACTGAAGTATGTTACACATTTGTCACTCACAGATTTGGAACCCGTGTTGAGTTGTGCACACACTTGGCACAGTTCCAGTTTGATTCATTGTCCACAAACTTATCCAGATCTGTTCATGCAAGGAAAACAAGGCTAACGAGCAGGAGGAAATAAATATATATTAGCTAATCCAATTGCAATTTCATAGGGAAAGAGAGAAGACACCACCATACCAGATTCTTCAGAAGAGAGGGAGAGAGATATAATGAGGGTTTTTTTAAAACACAGACTAAAAATAATTATTGTCCTTGGGCTACAACATGTATTTTTACATGCTTGGAGACTTTGCTGATTTTTACAGCCTTTGAAGTTAGCTGCCTCGTCACAGCATTTTTCCATTTATCTACATGTTAGTGTCAGGCTACAAACGCATCACAACGTATGACACGACTTTATCAGCAAGCAGTGTTTTTCACTGGGGCTAATTCTGAAACCACATTCCTGCTTCCACTCGTGCCAGATGCAACCTTGGGGAACAATCCGATGGATGGGCCGGTGCCAGCCGTCCTCTTCACAAGCGCGTTCTCGTTTCACCTTTGGAAAGCGCTCTAAACAAACAAACAGCTTGAAGGTAATCTGCTTTCTTCCAAGCTCCCCCTGACAATAGCAGGGAGATTTTTTTAAAGCAGGAGGTGTTTTACAGCCTCCACATCAGGCTGATAGTAACAAGAGCAAGCTGCAGAAGCAGCAGACACTTGGACACGGCGGATACTACCAAAACTCCCAAACTTCTATTACAATTAATTGCACTAAGCACAACTTTGCTCATTGATGCACCAGACAGAAGGCAGACAGACCACCTCGGTCCCACTGCGCCAGCTCTTCCAGCTTCCAAAATAAACACGAAGGTCTTTGAACACAGCGTACTCGCCAGAAAACCTGCAGCCTGATCCCCCTCCGTCGGGCGTGCAAAGCCCAACGCCGGTGGTACCCGCGATAATTAACTGCRGCCAACAGAGCCAGCACAGCCCTCGGAGGTGACTTGTCTGTGTCACCTTTAGRCTTCAGGGGTAACGCAACCAGTAACAAATCAACGACGCTGGCAGCAGGGAGCACTTGTTTCCAATTTTACAGAGCAGGAAAAGCCCAGAGAATCCGTCTGGGGTTCAGGGCAGGGGAGGAAGGCGGCAGCGACGGCCACCAGACTGCCGGGCTCTGATTTGAGAAAAGTACCAATGAGCGGAAGCGGTTTTATGGGTTCTCTGCAATACCAGGCAGCGATAGCGCCGTATCTGCCCGTGCCGACGGCCTTTTTGGGGACGGACCTTCAGACTCGCCGCGGGAGGGACGGCACGGCACGGCACGGCACGGCAGCGCCCGCAGCAGGCTTCGCTGCGTGGCACGGAGGAAGCGGAGCCAGACCGCCCGCAGAGAGGAAAAGACAGGGAAAAGGGCAAAGGGGATTCCCACCGTCCCGGTGCGGGCCCAGAGGCGAAGCCCGGGCGGTCTCGGCGGGGCGCACGGAGCAGGGCCGGGCCGCGCAGACCGCGCTGTCGG